>NW_006290305.1:4904259-4929810 GCF_000327345.1 Myotis davidii | reverse complement strand
GGACCGGCTCCCGCCACTCACCAGAATATGAAGTCACGGTGAGAGAGGTGGAACAGAGTTCTAGTTACAGTAGTGTTGTTAGGTGATAGCATTGTTGATGCTCTCATGGAAAGCATTCCTTTTTTCTTTCTTTTTTTTTTTTTTTTGTAGAATGAGGTAGTGCAGTTATCTCCTTAGGTGTGGGAAGTAATTTACAAGCCCCTTTGAAGATGTCCTGGAAATCGGCTGGGTACGTGGGTGTGGGACCCAGCCATTAGGGAAAATCATGGCCAGGGTTTCAGAACGTGAACAGGGAAGGTGGCTGTGATGTGGAGATGAACAGGCCTCCACAGCCTCAGAACCAAGTAGGGATGCTATTTGTTTACATAAACTGCCTTCACGGGGATGTCAAGGTTAATTCATTTGATGTGTAGTCACAATCTTAGTTAAGTGGGCAAAGGATGGTTTTAGAATCAAAGCTTTGGGAGTCTGCTCATGAAGGGAAGTATTTATTTTCTGGAGGAAATCTGTGTGTTACGTGAAAACTTTCCTCCGAGGTCTGTGGCTGTGCGTGGTTGTGTTGCGTAGACTAGTTCTGGACAAATACTTTGCCAGAGCCTGTTTGCATTTTGTTTTTGTAACACTGGGGTGACGGCATCCCGACTAGGAGACTTAGCTGTTGTAGTTTTAGTATTCCGTCAGCAAAAATGAACAGTGCAGGAAACTAAAACTTCTAATAGATGATCTAAAGGTTTCTGTTGTTGACCAGTCTTCGCAGACACCACGGGAGCGGCTGTGGGTAAACTAGATGCCCCCGAGGAACAGGCCTCCAAAGGGGTGTGCAGACAGAGGGACAATATGCCTGGAGTATGAGACTCATGTTTGTTTAAACTGAAAATGGTTTATATAATTATTTATTAAGATTAAAGCTGAACTAAATAGTTTAGTGTAATAAATAGAAACTAAATTAATATATATTTTTTTCTTAAAAGATAAGTTTAATTAGGGTGCCCATTTTAACATCTAATATGGAGCTTTGGGCTAATACCGACTGTGTTAGAGCATGGAGGATTTTTACAGTTTAAATGTATAGAGTAATGTCACGGAGCAGCGGGGGTAACCTGAGAACCCAACTGGGCAAAACACCTAAAGAGCCAGATGGGAAGTCCCAGAAGGGCAGGGATCTGGGGCAGCTTTACTTCCTGCTATACCCCTAGTAGAGTGTCTAGTACGATAGGTGCTTAATAAAGATTTGTTGAAGAAAATGCTGCATACGATATAAATTGTCCTTTAAAATATATAGCTGAATTCCTAAGAAAGTTAAAAAAAACTTCAAGAGTTGGAATTGATTTCAGAATTGAAAACCAGAGCAGTGTCAGTGGCCTTTGGGTGAAGTGGGTGGAAAGTTGCCAGAATTCACACCCAGAGCCTTGGCTTTTAATAGCTCCAAGAGGACAGTAGACAGGGCCTTGGGCCCAACACAGGCAGAGAAAGAAATTAACGAGGACCCTCAAAGGGCTGCACGTTGTGAAAGCCCAAAACTGAAGAAACATCTGCCTATGGGAGAGGAAGGCAACAGGGATCTTGTCCACCCGCGTGGAGTCCCCCCGCCCCCTGTAACTGTAAGGACAGCCAGCCTCGCCAGGACCAGGCTTGGAACTGACATTACCTGGAGGTCCAGGATCCGTAAGGAAAAGGAGGTTTATGTTCTGTTGCTGGCTTTTGCAAACACGAAGCCCCTCTGGAGGCACATTGTCGGCCCATGTCACATATGAGATCATAGCTAACTCCCCATTGAAGATGACCTCACAATGCAAAATTGCAAACACCCAAGCCAAAAGCGCACACCTGGCGCAGTAGTCAGCCAATGTCCAACAGCAGGATCCAGCGCTAAGACCTTCAGACTCTAGAATTATCAGAAAGAAACTATAAAATAAATGTGTTTAAAACTACGAAAAATAAGCAAACAGGAAAAAAGAAAAGACTCATTATTGTAAAGGACTCCACACATTAAAAAGCAGTAAGATAGAAATGAGAAGTTAGCCATTGGAGCACATTCAATGTGTAGAGAAATGCCTCTTTTCAAAGAGAACCCAAAACCTTGTTTAGCAAATATAAAAGACTACACTAGTAATCTTTATTAACTAACAAATCAAAGAAGCATTAATGTTCTCAGGAGTTTGAAAGTAGGAGGAGCTTACGTCTTTCAAAAATGTTATCCCAAAGTTGATGACTCCCCAATGTGTCTGATTTTCTGTCTAAATCAGTGGTTCTCAACCTTCCTAATGCCGCGACCCTTTAATACAGTTCCTCATGTTGTGGTGACCCCCAACCATAAAATTATTTTCGTTGCTACTTTATAACTGTAATTTTGCTACTGTTATGAATCGTAATGTAAATATCTGATATGCGGGATGTATTTTCATTGTTACAAATTGAACATAATTAAAGCATAGTGATTAATCACAAAAATATGTAATTATATATGTGTTTTCCGATGGTCTTAGGCTACCCCTGTGAAAGGGTCGTTCGACCCCCAAAGGGGTCACGACCCACAGGTTGAGAACCGCTGGTCTAAATCCTTTCTGTAAACTCTCTCTTGGTCTTCCCATATGCTAAGGGAAGTGATCTACCCTTTTATTTTCTGTATCTCCTGTTTTGGGGGGTGTGGTTTTCAATCACGACAACTCAGGTAACATCAGATTAGGAAGAGCAAATGAAAAATAACAGACTAGTTAAAGGTAATCAGAATGAACTAGTGAAATGATCCTGGTTTTTATTATAACAATCCACTCTCATTCTTAGCTTTATAAATCATCTGCCCTCAGCATAAACCAGTGGGTAAATCTCATGTTTCCATTTTAATGATGCCTAAGATTTTTAATATGACAGTGTTTCCATCTCTAAAAAACACGTTTCAAAAGTAGTAGGGAGTGGAGAGTGACTCCTCTGTCCTTGCCGTTTGGACATAAAAGGCATGAAAGATAGACTTTACCAATAAAAAGAGTTTTAAGAGATTCCTTTAACTATTTTTATTTCGAAATGTAACAAGCAGATTTTTGTGCAATTCCCCTTAGGCACAGACTGTGTCAGTGGAGAGACCAGAAACCATGTGTCTATTAACTGGAGGAGCCCCCACCCCAATGTCTGTGAGCATCCAGGGAAGGACTGCTGGGAGAAAAGGAGGCAGGACAGACTCTGATAAACAAGCAGGCAAACAAATTAATCATGCAACTTAGACATGTCTGAACTTGGGCAGTGAATCTGAGAGGCCGACTATGTGTGAGGGGGTCATGCTTAACTGCCACAATCACCAGCTCTGATCACCCCCAGCATTTCATAAAACTTTCTAGAAGCTGCTGTGGTAGCAGAGATACCTCTGGTGTACCCAGGCTCCCTGCTCAGTCTGGGTTGTGGTTACTGTGGTGTTCGAAGTTCAGGAGATAGGAGCCACTTACTGACTCACCTGGTCTCCTAGGTGAGAGGTGCAGGGCAGGTGGAGTTGTGCTCCCCAGATAACATAAGCGCCCAGGGCAGAATCCCGGGGAACTTGCCACCAAGTCACTCCACTGCTGCAGTGCACATGCTGCCTTGCTCCATGCATGTCCCTGTTCTGCCCAGCGTCTTCACACCAGGCAGAGTTCTCCCATCCACTAAACCCCTTCCTTTATCCCACTAATCAGCTCAGGGTCCCCCCGCCCCTCCTTTTACCTGAACAGAGGAGCTACAGGGTCAGCTTGCACAGGCGACCCGAGTGCATCAAGAGGAGACAGAGAAATTTACACACAAGACCCAAAAGGTAAATATGTCACGTGGATTTCAGCACAACCATGTCTCAGACCACAGAGCCCCTCCAGAGAGATGACAAGATATGTGTTTTTTTTAATGTTTTTATTGAATTTTTACAGATAGGAAGGGAGAGGGATAGAGAGCTAGAAACATCAGTGAGAGAGAGACATAGATCAGCTGCCTCCCGCACACCCCCAACTGGGGATGTGCCTGCAACCAAGGTACATGCCCTTGACCAGAATCGAACCTGGGACCCTGCAGTCCGCAGGCCGATGCTCTATCCACTGAGCCAGACCAGTTAGAGTGGCAAGATATGTTTTAAAAGAACGCTGTCTGACCTCATGGGCTGGAGGTCATATGGAAAGGTCATCCAGTCCCGCACCCCACTCAGACACTCATAAAGATAACTGTCTTCCTTTCTGTTCTAAAATACGCTTTTCAATATTTACAGTATGGTCTCAGGGTGTTCTTAATATCTAATCTAAATTTCCCTTCATCCAGAACCAGCAAAGTAAAGTAAAATAAGGGCCCTAATGCAACTGGACATGAATGTGTGTCCAACAACTTTGGTGAGATGTCCCCCAACACCCCCAGGGCAGAGGAGCCTCTGCGCCTCAGGAAGTGCGGGAAGTTGTGGGACAGCGGAGGCCTGGAGGCCTGGAGGCCTGGAGGCCTCGGGCAGTGGAGGAGAGGTCAGAGGGTGAACCAGGAAGGGGCATTCCCAGGAGGCTGCAGATGAAAGGATAGCTCACCCTAAATCGTCTTCAGAAAACGTTCATTAATTGAGCTGTGGCTTCATTAGCTCTTCTAGCTATTTTAGAATAAATTGTTACTGGCTAATTATCCTTTACCCATTAGATCCTCTCCCAGGGCGCCCAGAAGGAAGGATTCGCAGACACAGGCACTCCTTGCCCGGGGCCTCCCTGAGGACTGCCCAGTCCCTGCTGCCACCTCAAATCTGTAAACAGATATGTGGGCTCAGAATCGCCTTTGCTGCTTCCCCCGCCCCCCTTTGTATTCTCAAAATATACTTATATTTTTATTTTTATTTTCTATTGGGAAAGATACTTGTACTTAAAAAAAAAAACACAAAACAAAAAAACAGTTGGTCTTGACCAGGGCACTGCGATATTGTAAAATGCATGTCTAAGGTATCCAAGAATTTAACTCATGGGCCCCCACGTTGTCCATGGTCCTGCTCATCTAAGTAGGTCAAACCTGATTAAGGGAGCTCCGCCTCTGCACCTCTCGGCTTAGGGAGAGCAAAGCTGAGTGCTGAGATCTAAGTGCTCTGCCAACCTCCAGCAGCAGACGCACAGCCCTTTTAAAAGTTTCACTGATAGGTCCAGTGTCACATATTATTACAAAAGGAAAATAGTTTCATATTACCCAAAAAGGAAAATTCCTCCGTAATTAACCTTTTTTTTTTTTTGCATTCCACCAAAAATCCTGTTTGAAAATGAGTTTATTCCTGGAGATGCTGCTGGCCGAGTGGCAGGGTCCCAGGTGCTTCTAGTGCTTGTATTCGGGGTAAAGGAGTGTGTGGAAGAGGCTCCCAGACCTTGGCCCCAGGTGGTGTGGTGCCATCCAGGCTTGTTCTGAGGGGAAGGGAAGGAAAGGGGTCCCCTAGCACACCCCAGGACAGAGCAGCCACTCTGCGCCTGGGGAAGTGCGTGGAGGCTGGAACAGCGGAGGCTGCAGGGCAGGGGAGGAGAGGTCAGAGAGAGTGGGCCAGGAAGGGGCATTTCCAGGAGAGACTTAAGACAGCGGTTCTCAACCTGTGGATCGTGACCGCTTTGGTGGTCGAACGACCCTTTCACAGGGTTCGCCTAAGACCATCCTGCATATCAGATATTTACATTACGATTCATAACAGTAGCAACATTACAGTTATGAAGTAGCAACAAAAAAAATTTTATGGTTGGGTCACAACATGAGGAACTGTATTTAAAGGGCCAGAAGGTTGAGAACCACTGGACTAAGAGAACACCCCCCAGTGCTGCATCTCCTCTTCCTAACTCCCCATCGCCTCTGGAGTTGTAACTGCCAAGAGCTAGGCGCTCTGCACAGCATTTCCTGTTAACCGTTTTGTAACTGAGGACGTAGAAACTACCAGAGGCAGTTAATGGCCTAATGTAAGTTGAGAGCTGGATTTCCAGTACAGTAGGCTGCCCCTTATCCACTCTGTGCTGTCCTTGTGTCCGGACAGAGGAGAGAACAAGGGTGGGACTCAGGGCAGCTGAGCTGCTGAATTGAATCCGCTAGAAGTGCAAACAAATCTGGTGCTAGGACAGTAGCCATGCAGTCATTGCCCAGACCAGGGACCTCCCTAGAGCTGCCTCTGCTCTTCACTGGCCTTCAGCACAGCCACATTCATCGGCCCAGGCAGTGGTAGTCATATTTCCATGGTTTCCACACGCTAACCTAGTACTTTAGGAAAACAAACAAAACCCACTGCCTTGGTTTTTGGTGCAGGAGGGAGTGTTAAATTAGGAGAGGACAGCTGATAATGATCCTAATCCTTTTTTTACCCCACTTCAGCTACTGTAGGTATTCCTTTTTAAAATATATATATATTTCTTTATTGATCTCAGAGAGGAAGGGAGAGGGAGAGAGAGATAGAAACATCAATGATGAGAGAGAATCATGGATCAGGTGCCTCCTGCACTCCCCCCATTGGGGATCAAGCCCACACCCGGGCATGTGCCCCTGGCTGGAATAGAACCTGGGACCCTTCATTCTACAGGCTGACACTCTATCCACTGAGCCAAACCAGCTAGGGCAGACTGTAGGTATTCTTGTGCCCTTGTCTGTAAGATTAAGATTTTATTCATACCCTTTTGCTTAGTCATTATTGACATAGAGATGGAAAACATTTCTTTTTAGCAGAGCTTTTATTTCCTTAAGATTTACCCACATGTAATAGGAATGTGAAATCCTAAGCGTGAAAGTGGATGTAGGTTATGGACATGCTTCCCTGTTTGCTCACTACCATGAGTAGAGTAATTCATGTTTGGAAAGAGCGTCTGGAGGCCCCAGCTCTCCTTCGCAGGCTCCCTCTTCTTCGCTTGCTGTTCTCCGTCAGGGGCTGGGGGTTGGGAGGGGTCAGAGGGCCCAGGAATTCAAGGGGAAGGATTCCTACTTCTTTCCCCTTCACAGTTGCAGTGTGCCTTTGTGTGCAAGCCCAGGTTCAGGGGCAGGTGGAATCTGCACTTAAGTGAGCTATAGCCAAGCATCCAAGAAATAATTTTCCTGAAGGCATCCCGAAGCATCTAAAAACACCAGGGGAGACTTGACCATGAGAAATTATAATACCTTACCTTGAAATAGCACTTTCTTCTAAATCAGAAAACTCAGAATGTTTTATAAATAGTGAACGTCTCAAGGAGTTCACCAAACTTCTGTTGGTTTCTGTTTCAGGCACCATATGCAAATTGGTATGGATTGAATGGCAGTTAGTTTGGTTTGGGTGGCACATGGGGATTGCTGCTTGTCACACTCCCTTTTCTTGGGTTCCAGATGGAGGAGGATCACCTCTACGCGCTGAGGTGGAAGGAACTGGAGATGCACAGCCTGGCTCTGCAGGGCGCCCTCCCAGAGCGGACCTGGAGTGACGAGAGGAATCTTGTGCAGCAGGAGCTCCGGTCCTTGAAGCAGAACATTTTCCTTTTCTACGTCAAACTCAGGTGGCTGCTGAAGCACTGGCGACAAGGGAAACAGATGGAAGAGGAAGGAGAGGACTTCACTGAGGTACCTCCACCCGGAGAGTTCACGGGGAGCTCACTGTTATTTGCATCGGTTTTGTTCTTGACCCCCAGGCACTGCTGTGCCCCTCCCCGCAGCACACAGTCATGTTCTGTTAGTTCACATTGTTTTGTCAAGTCTGCTCCAGGCGATGGAAATGCAATGGGATGTCCAGTTATGTACCAGCCCAAGGGTTCTGTTCTGTCCTTTGACCTCGTTGCAAGAGTATATGGGTCAGTAACTCCGTTCTGCAACAGCGTTTGGCTGCCATCTCTTTTGTTGCTGATGTATAAATTTATTAAAATGATCACCCTGCCATCCCTGACTGTCTCCCTCTACCTTGCTAGTTTGTAAAACCTAGTTCTAAGTTTAAATTTTTATTCCTAAATGTCAGAGCCCATTCTGCCAGTGCAGTTTCTTCTAAGCTGCGGGTGGGTTACTTCCTTGCTGCCTCTGAAATTTGTGTGTGTTCTCCTGAGAAAGGGAACATGCGTCCATTCCAAGGTTCATAACAGAACCAGAACAGTTGTTTGTTTTCAGATGGCTCTGTATTGATTAAGCAGAGTGGCCATGAGCTCTCTGTGAGCGCGGCCTGGTATCCACACTGCTTGCCACTCTGTCAGCTGCTTCAGACACTGAGCATGTTGGTTTCCTTTTAGTCCCCAAAGACCTTGCAGCTGCTTTTCCCTCTAGTGAGCAGGGTAAGTAATTTTAAGTCATCCGATGATTGGAGAGATACAGTGATCCTCTTTCCTCAGGGTGAAGAAAGTCTTCAAAAATTAATTCAACCTGCTCCCAAATATCCATGACAGAAAACCATCACTAAGCAAAACCTAGAAGTAGTTGTAAAGTTTCGTCAATACTTTGGACTTTTTCCTCTAATTTAAAACCATAGCTGTAAGCAATAATCCTATATAATAAAAGGCTAATAGGCAAATTGACTGAACGGTGGAATGACCGGTCACTATGATGCACACTGGCCACCAGGGGGCAGATGCTCAATGCAGGAGCTTCCCCCGGGTGGTCAGTGCATTCCCACAGGGGGAGCGCCACTCAGCCAGAAGCCAGGCTCATGGCTAGCGAGCGTAGCAGCAGTGGCAGGAGCCTCTCCCACCTCCACATCAGTCAGACATCCCCCAAGGGCTCCTGGACTGTGAGAGGGCGCAGGCCGGGCTAAGGGATCCCCCACCCCCCGAGAATGCATGAATTTCATGCACTAGGCCTCTGTAGTTTATAAATAGTAAAATCTAATCTTTTCTAGTAAACTGTACTTACTAAACTGCATGCTATTTAAATGGAGAACGTGACCAGTGAGTGAAAGGACCATCATGAGCATATTAGGGGGAAGGGCTGAGAAGTAAGAGTTGATAAAGCCCATAAAATGGGTAATTATCCTCCAACCATAAAAATCAGACTGCTCAGCAAAAGGATTTGAATAAAGCTGTGAACCTCTTCTCTTGCTGTTTTCAGAGTGAGCACCCAGAGCTCTACCCCAGGCCTGGGGAGCTTGGAGTCCAGGGGGACCCAAACGGGGCCAGCCCAGACCGAGATGACGATGGTCCAGGCTGCAGCTCTTCAGTGGGGGAGCATTCTCCACGCTCCCCCGTGCAGATCGGTGACCACGGATCATGGCTCCAGCCTGCAGATGGAGGGCAGCTCCATGGGCAGGTGGGTGCCGAGTCCCAGCCCCCCGTGAGAGAGAGAAGACTCCTATCTGTGTCTGTATCATTTTCCATCATGGGCCAGTGTTCTGGGGAGCAGCAAACGTCTCTGGCGGTCTGTGGCTGCCTGTTGCTGTAATTTTGCTAGAAGTCACATCATGAAGGCTTTTAAGCTGATGTCAGCCTGTTAGTTCATTTGGCTTACACGTATAAATAAGGACCACAGGAGAGCAGATTAGCTGTGTCCCCTGAAGGCCAGCAAATGTGCCGCAGACAGAGAAAGAGAGAGCATTCTGTAGAGAGGTCTGAGGCCATATAAAAGCTGATCGTTCTTCCAAGGAACGAATACCGAGTGCCACGTGTCCAACATGGAAGGAAAAAGGAAGTCCAGAGCTTCTGTGTGGATGTACAGCTGAATGGACACTTGAAAATGGCACTGATTTGGTAATATAATGGGTAAGGAAGAAGGGACAAGTACTTTTTTGTTGTTGTTGTTAATCCTCACCTGAGGATATTTTTTCCCATTGATTTCTAGAGAGAGTGGGAGAGATGGGGAGAGAGAAACATTGATTGGCTGCCTCCCGTACATGCCCCATCCAGGGCTGGGAATCAAGCCTGCCAATGAGATGTGTGCCCTTGACTGGAATCAGACCCAAGACCCTTCAATCCACAGGCCCACACTCTGTCCACTGAGCTAAACTGGCCAGGGCTGGAACAAGTACTTTTTAAAAAATATCCCCAAACATGTAAAGTGTTTCAGGTTCTTTTGGGGCCACCTGAAATATAAAAATATTTGATGACACTTAAAAAAATTAAAGAGGTGGGATTTCAGTGTAAATATTAAGTAATTATTAGTGTTCCTAGAGGCCACATTTATTAATTATTAAACAGAGAGACCTTGCTTAGTAACCTAAAAGATACTATTGCCACCATCCAAATTTTTTGCAGTTTTATACGAAACAGCAGCCTTGGTGGGCTTGGAGTGTTGAGACCTTTCGAGGCCGGTTGTTAAAGCTTCCTCACTCCCAGACTTCCTCTTCTGAGTCTTTTTGGACCCTATGTTGCTTCTCTGAGAGTTCCATAGGACAGAGCCTGAGGCCCCAGCCCTGGACCCTGGCTCTGGGGTGAGGGGCAGGGCCGGAGTCGCTATGGGAGGGCGGGTGCAGCTGCAGCCGCTCAACCACAAGCATATTCGGGCACTCCCTCTGCAGGGACGCCACAGCTGCAGCCCCTCCCTCAGCCCTGAGCCTCAGAGGGTCAAGCGGGAGAGGCTGTGTCAGCACTTGGCCTCAGATCCAAGTGACAGAAAGTGGTGATGTGTGAGCACAGGCCTGGGGAAATGTGTCCTTTCCCCCTTACTGCTTTCTCTCCATAGACAAATAAGATTTTCACAACTGAAGAGCTGCTTCCTCTCTCTCTCTCTCTCTCTCTCTCTCTCTCTCTCTCTCTCTCTCTCTATCTCTATCTCTCTCTCTCTCTAGTTTATTGTTTGTTTAATCCAGACACATTCAAAATGGAAACTGAAAGAATACTTTTCACCTGAAACAATTAAACTAGATTCTACTAGCATAAAATACCTAACACATGACAACAGTAGAGATGATAATCATTGTCCTCTATATCTACTAAAGCAGAGATGGAAAGCCAATTTGGTTGCAGAAATGTCATAAGGATAGACTATTATCATTAAAAAATCAACAAATAACAGTAATGGTAGACAACTGTTTATACTCTGGTTCACTGGACAGGGGACAGTATGTTAAAATTCCACGGGACTGCAGGTGAACAGTCACCACGCAGACTCCTCTGTGTGGTGTTTTAATGATTTATTCCTGGTGAGCAAAGACGGAGGCTGAAAGACTTTGCTCTAATTTTCTATTACCCTGAACATTGGCCGTTACTTTTGGTGCCAAGCATTTTTCATGAGTGGCAGGACAATATCCTGGATTTCTAACAAATGCATATATTTGGGAGGGGTAAGAATTTCAAGTACTATACATTAAAAAGTATAAAAGTGTTTTAAATGGGAAAAAGAAAAATCCTTAAACCCCCAAAATGGAAACTATTAGTATCTGTGTCCCCAAAATATATGCAATAGTGTAAGACTTTCTCATGGAAGATCTCATTCAAAGGGGAAAAAAGGGGACAGATTTAATTTTACTTATATTGCCAAGTACATGAAAAACAAAATATGTGCATCATTTGCTAGTTTACTAAATAGCAAACAGTTTTCACAGTTCAGAACCAGTGTGCTACTGCGTCAAGTGCGTATTTGTTTTTACCAGGAGAAGAATGGAGATGCCTTCCAGGCGAACAAGCAGCTCTCAGTGCTCACACCAAAGAGCTGTTTTCTAGGCACCCCCACCCACCCTTCCATTTCCCCGACTAATGTGACTCAAGAAAGAGGAATTTTCAAAGGCACTTTTAATTACAGTGATTAGGAAGTTCGTCATAATGCCAGAGTCCATGGGGAGAATTTAGCTCATGAGATGAATTTTACAACAATGACTTAGAAAATAAAAAGCTTACTTTGCAAAATAATCCTTTAAAATCTGCCAGTTTTTTTTTTAAACAAATGTTATTTATTTTAATGAAGCTGGTACAGACAATGTCCACTTAAAACCCATATCCCAGGCCAAAAAGTACAAATAAACTAAAAAAGAGCAGTGTTCCTTTGTACCCACTTCTACTCAAATAACTTTATTAACTGCCAATGAAAATTAGAACTTCCTGGGATCTTCTGACAAGATTTTTCTCTACTCTTAAATGCTTTTTCTCTAGTCTTCATTCTCACCGTATCTGTCATCTTGACTCCAGCCTCACAGTCCTCTTCTTTGGGTCCAGACCGTCAGATTTTAAAAGTAGCTTCAAGTCAAGGAAAGGTCGTTTTCCATCTCCCCCTGAAAGTCATAGTCCAGGAGTGCGGCTAACACATGCTAGAACCTCGGGGCCGGGCGGCAGTCGTTATGAGCACCTGCATTGGCCAACCTTATTGATCACAAGCCTGAAGTGCACGGTCCTGGAAAAGGCGCCTCCTTGCTCACACGTGTAACATTTCAAAAGGACAGGGCAATGCGGAGGAGGCTGAGGCTTCATCACCCAAAATCAGCACAATGAAAACCAACAATAATGAAAAATGGGCCCTGGAATTCCCATTGCCAGCTGTTTAAAAGAAACAGGGTGTCAGTTTTCAACCCATTGTGAACACTACTTTACAAAAGAACTATTTTTAAAAACAAAAAAGGTTTGAGAGGAAAAAAAATAGAAAGAATATCTAAACCGTTGAATGACCCCTGTGTGTTCCTGATAAACTTCAGTCACATCTTCTTCCTCCGTTCCCAGTTCTTCGGGAGTGATTATCAGCAATCCTTTCATCTCCCCAGAGAAACCCGCATGAAGGCATTGGACTCCCAGTCTTCGACAGTATGAATCCTTCAGTGCCTTGAGATGTGTCCTCATTTTCACTTTGAAGTGAATCTCACGGCTCTCCTGTCCAAAGACTGAGTTTAATGTGTTCTCCTTCCTTCTTACCCCCATGTCCTTGTGAAGGCTTTGCCTGCTGGACAGACATGGGGATGGTGGCTTCACGGGGGTCTCCTCTGCACAGCAGTGGCCTAGGGTAGAGTGAACCTCGCCCCAGGGTTTACAAATCTGTCTCTCTTCCCTACAGCACAGCACTGTTGTGAGACCAGTTTTATTGTTTAAAAAAAGATATTGGCCACCAATACTATAAAGTATCTGTGATGAGCTCTCGAGACTAGCACCGCTAAGGATGTGTGCATTTAATATTCAATAGCATTTCTTGATTTCCATTTAGTTGAAAACCTGCTGCACTAAGATCATGTGTTGGGTGTTTCTCACATGCGCGTCCAAATGCTTTGGAGAAGAAGAAGAAAAATGTAACATCTGGTTTTCTGAACCAGAGTCATGGAAAATTTACCCCTGGGGTGAAAACTGATGCAAAGTCACTCAGCTGGAACCTCGCATTCCGTGTATTTTAATATCATCTCTCCTTTCCTCCTCTTCCAACGCTGATTCTTTAGATCTTCCCCTTCACGTGGTGAGGGACCCGTGGGTTTTTTCACTTTGTGCAGCAGAGGCACGTGGATGGGCTCCCAGGGTAGAGCCCAGATTGGGGGAATCAGCTCTGCCTTTAATGGACCCATCTCTCCATAGTCATTAAGTGCACAGTGCCATCCGCCCAAGGACAGAAGATGAGGGAGCTCCACTGTAAGCAACAGCTGGCTCCGTGAGACTTCCCTTAGAAGGGTTGCCCGCTCTTTGGTGGCCTGGGTATTAGCTGGGCAGCCTGGGTGTCTTACAGAGCTGCCGAACAGAGCCACAGCCTTTCAGAAACTCTGAGAAACCCCCCCTCCCTGCCCCCCAAGGTGATAAGCAGAATGAGCAACGAGGCTGGACTTCTTTCCCAAGGATAAACTCACAAGTAACAAAATTTCCCGGGCTTTGATCTTTAATTTGTGTCATATTGGACATTCTCCAAGTTGAACACAGTAAATGGCAACATTGATCACATACAATGAGGTAAAAAAAAAAAAAAATTACGCGTATTGAGTCAACCTTGGAAATAGATCATGAAAACCATCAGGTTGGAAAGTGGTTGGCTGTGCGAACGCTCCCTGTTGACTGGTCTTTGGCTGTGCCATCTGCAGCAGTGACCTGAGTGTCCTTGCGAACAGTAAGCTTGCCTTGTGGCAGAGCAGAGGCTGGGAGTAGGCAAGGGCATGTTAGACAGTTCTCCTTGATCTCCGGGATGCTTGCCACTTGCTGCTGTGTTAAGCTCTCGAGACTGGATGTGCGCATTTAATATTCACTAGTAATTCCTGAAATCAAGGTTTGTTTTTAAACAAGGTGACGAGTAGTGCCAGAATTATGACCCCATGTTTCCAGCAGCCAGTCTTCCAAGATGCAGATTAATTTTTTAAAAAGAGAAGTTACTTTTTTCATTCAGGGATGTGACATACTGTTCTTTATTAAAGCATCTAAGTATAAACATAAGGAATCTAATCTAAAATTAGAGCAGGATCTGATGCAGTATTGTTTCATATTAGTCCTCCAGTCTTCAGCGGGGGCTGGTCGCTGAAGAGCCTCACTCAGGACCGAGTGGATCCTGCTCCCTGGGCCTTTGTCACTGATCCAGGACTCGTGTGAAGCTCAGGGGCTGCAGGGGCTCCCCTAAAAGTAAAACTCAGCCCTTCTCCTGTAGCCAGAGCGCCTGTGGCTCCCTGAACCTCTCAGACTTCTACTCACCGGTTGCCCAGCTACCCACTTCCTGGAGGCCCCTCTTTCTGCTTTGCTCCAAATGCAGACACTTCCAGACAAGGCCTGCATGTCAGAACTGTGACATGCCCTGGCTTTCTTTCTTTTCTTTCTCTTTTTGTAGTAAGAAAACTCTCTTCTTGAGCCTCAATAGCTTTTACATTTTGATTTTGTATGTTATGCCATGGTTCATTCTTCAGGCTCTGCAACCTCATATCCTCACCTAGGAGTCATGCAACTTCATATAAAAGGAGCCAGACCAGAGCTTATGATTATGAATCACTTTATTTTTGCTGTTTACTTTTGTTTGTTTGCTTCAGTTTCTGCTGAAGGTGAAAAGTCACAGGACTGACGGGGATTTGAGGAAGGACTCTCTCTGCCCCAGTCCCACCTCCCCGGGTTAACCCGGGTGTGCAGTGTACAACATATCTTGATTTGCATCAGACCTGCCCTGGTTTCTTTGAAACCTTTGCCTGGTATCTCTGGGTTTATAACATATTTATGTCCATTGGTTCTTTCATACACCATCATTTATTCTTGGGAAGCTCTCGGTGTAAATTTTGGCCTGCAGGCACTGAGCCCTCACGGTCCGGATCACCTGGTATATTCTCAGCCAGAGGGAAAATGATTTCTTTACATAAATGAGTCTGTCATCTCTGTAAACCTCCATCAGAGATCATATTTTCACACCAGTCTTCAGTGACTCAGTTGTCTTTTATCTGTGGGGGGATAATGAGGCAAGCAAAGTAGTTGATAATAATTTAGCTCTTTCACAGAATTGTAATACACAGGTTTTAGAAATCTTAGGCAAGAATGATTTCATAAAATTGCTGGCATTACATCACTAATAGCTTGGTATGTTACCTTTTCCATAAACTTCCTTCTCACTTTCTATTAATATTTATTGTATACTTGGATAGCAGTCCTGTTAGCTGACACCTAACCTTGAACCTGTTTGAAAGTTTAACACTCTATAGCACAGTCAAGCGCCCAATGCCAGTTTTGGGATTAATTTCAGCTTCACCTAAGAGAGACGAACTCGGAAGGGCTGAAATGCCCTTAGCCTGGGGAGAGGAAATAATAGAGCCATTTTATCCTTCTTTGTGAGAAAACCAACCCGCTGATCTTAAAGAGATCGAAAAGTTGGTCTTTTTCATTGGCCTATATCTAACACACACACAGCTGAAAGGCTGCATAGCTAGTCTCAGAGCATCTTGGTTCCATTCTTGACATGATTTGGGTAATTGCTTTTCCCCAAACATAGCCCAGTAAGGGCCACCACCAGAGGAAAAGTGAGAGAAGTAACTTAGAGGTACTTTTTCACGGTGGCTCGCTATTATTATTTCCCTTGATATGGGGATAGAATTCATTTCACAGAGATTAGATGGCTTCTCTACAGCCAAGTTAGAAATACTAATAATGAAAGCCTAGGCAGGGGGTGGTGTCAGAATTCAAATATCCTCCTTGGATTGTTCAGCCTTGGAGGGGACAGACCTGATTGTAGACTGGGCCATGCACTTCCTAACAGCGAGACCTTGGCAATCTCTGCACATGGTGATTGTAACTTGGTGAATGTACCCAGGATTGATGTGCAGTGCAAGGTCATGAGGATGAATGATTTAACATACCATTACCCACGCCCATCCCCCGGCCCATTGGAAACAATATTAGTTATTGTATGTGTAAAACTAAGTTAGAAGGATCATGCCCATCAATGGCTCATCCAGGGTCTTCAGAAATTCTTACTTGGACCTCAGTTCTTGCTGTTGTGCACCAAGGCAGAGAGCTAGTGTGGCTTCTTGCCATGCCACACGCTGCTCCGGGTGATTGTAGTGACACGTACCGATAGCATGAGTCTCTGAACCCTCTTGCTGTCTTGGCCACCTTCACCCCAAAGCAATTTTGTGCTCATGTCGTGATGATTAAATTTATACTGATAAAATAGGAGGTTATGTTGATTCCTCTGACCCAGATGTACATGGAAACATTAGGCTTGATTTGCTTGTGAGAAGCACAAAGGGCTGGCCCTAGTGCTGTGTAAGCTGATTGGTGTAGATTAAGCACCCCACAGGCTGACCCCTGATGCGACCTGGTGATTATAGGGAGCGATGGATTACATAGAAAAATTTATTTATCACGTAGTTTTCTGCTTTTCTTCAGTGAAAATTAGATACTCCAAAGGCTGTATCAAAATTACTATTATTTTATGCTCAAATTACTTTGACTTAAAAAGTAGTGATATATGTAAACTTTAAAATCCAAAGATGAAAATACCAAATAAATCTACCAGAATGTATACGTAACTTCTCAGCAAATTCTGTACTTAGACTGATGTATATTTCTGAAGAGATTGTTGTAACACCTTTTCCCACTCACCTACACTTATATAATTTTTAAATACTTTTGGTATAGAATTTAAAGAAACTTCGGTATTTGTTACAATTTCACCCATTTCAAAAGCATCTCTTTGAATATAGAGCTAATTTATTTATTTCTATTTTTATACTATTGTTTATACAGACGTTCTCATCCCCCCTTTGCTCACTTCCCCCCTTCTCTCTGGCCATAGCCACACTGTTGTCTGTATCTATGGGTCATACATGTATGTTCTTTGGCTAATCCCTTCACCTTCTTTCATCCTGCCTCCCTTCTCGTCTCCCCTCTGACAGCTGTCAGTCTGTTCCATGTATCCATGCCTCTATTTCTATTTTGTTCCTCAGGCTATTTTGTTCATTAGATTCCACATATAAGTGAGATCATACGGTGTTTGTCTTCCATTCCACAGTGGCTATACCAGTCTGCATTCCCACCAGCAGTGCACTGGGATTCTAATTTGTCCGCATCCTCACCAGCACTTGTTTGTTGATTTATTGATGGTGTGACTTTACTTCTGGGCTTTCTGTGCTGTTCCATTGACCTATATACCTGTTCTTATGCCAGTACCAGGCTGTTTTGATAACTATGGCTTTGTAGTATAGTTGTGATACCTCCAAATTTGGTCTTTCTCAAGATTGCTGAGGCTATTCAGGGTGTTTATTTAGCTTCAGGAGGTTGGAAAGACTGTAGGATTTTAAGAACGTTCTCTATTTGCTGAGCTTTTCAAATGTTAACTGGATTGTACTCTTAATAAGCCTTTCATCTCAGAGCTATGAAAGTAAAAATTGGTGTTCAAGCAGAGAAAAATCAAAGAGCAATAAATAAAATGTTTAACAAATAGGCCTTTCCACTAGATCAGAAGTCTACTGTATCTACTATTATAGCTCTTCCTATAAATTACAGGAGCAACTATGGAGTTTTCAGTAACAAATTGGTTCCTGTTAAAGAATTTCTCTTTACTAATTCAGCTTTATTTAAATCCAAACATATCCAAAGTATCTTAAATGTTTCCCCTATGTGGTTGACCACCTTTGTGTATGTACATGTGTGTGCTTAGTGCATTGACTAGATGGTGTTAGAAGCACAGCTGATGGAGGGGAGACAGTGTGTGTAGATCCCATGCTAGGGAGCTGAGGGGCACTCACCTTGGTTTACCAAGTAGGGGGGTCCACCTGAGAGGAAAGGGCTCTCCTTTCTATAATAGAGACATTCTGCCTCCAGCCGGACTCAGAGAGCTTTTATTCCTCCAGCCTCATAAATGCAGCCAACAAGATTGCCCTGAGACCGCACGATGCATGTTTGTGCTTTCTGTCTGGCTTGAAGAGATGGGCTCATTTGGCTATCGTTACCCAGGTACAGAATTAATTCACTTGGCCAAACCGTTCTGATAAAATGCCCATGCTGAAATGTACTAAGAGAGCAGTCATAGTGTTGAAATGTGCCCTCAAAGGGCAGGACATGTTTTAGAAAATATAAAATCTTTTAAGGCAGGTGTAAGCAGGTGAGTAATAAAAACCCATTTGCATTTATCAGACCTGTTTGCACACTTCACATGACAAGCATCGTGCACGACACTGGAAATGTTGGGGTGGGTCAGGCTCAGACTTAAAAGTGCCCCCCTTCCCATGGCCATGTTTGTCATGTCTATGACCTTCGAGGAACTGCAAGTCAGGGGTGAGCACCCTATGTTTATAGGAAACACACGGCCTTTATTCATTCCCTTCTGTTGCAATAGCTGGCGTTAAAATGGCCGCACACATAGGTGAGTGTATTTCGTTATATCTGCATCCAGCCAGAGCTTTGGATGTCTGAAGTCACACCGTGCGTCTTGGCAGCCCGGGCTCCAGGGCCCCCTGTGGCCTCCTGCGCCTTCCTCTCTTCTGCTTCAGGTTCCCGGCACCAGCCTGAGGTCCGCCCTCCCTCCTATTCCAACAAGCCCTTAGCAGTCTCAGCCCAGGGGCCCGATGGCCAGCATGGGGACCCCCTGGCTCTGCGCCCTTTTCCAGAGGCACCTTGGAAACAGCCCAGCACCACCCTGCTCGCCAGGCTTCTCTCCTCTTCCGACCTGAAGGACACCCTTCCCTGAGGTGACAGCCCACCCCCGTGTCCCCGCAGGCAGTGGAGAACCAGCAGCTGTTCAGCGCGCTGAAGGCCTTGCTGGAGGACCTGCGCTCCGAGCTGCGGGAGGACGAGTGCGCCCGGCTGCGGCTGCAGCAGCAGTACGCCAGCGACAAGGCGGCCTGGGACGTGGAGTGGGCCATGCTCAAGTGCCGCCTGGAGCAGGTACCTGCCCCCGTCTCCCCCGGGACAGGTAGGGAGGAGGCACCAGTGACCACAGTGACCCTCGTCTGAGGGCAAGAGGGCTGCGAGGAGACCAGGGGGCAGCCACCTGCTGTCTCTTCCTCAAGTTCCCCACCATCCCAAGCATCTTCTTTCCCCCATATCCCCTCTCCCACGTATGAATCACGGTCGGCATTTCCAAAGCAGTGTTTACTTTCTCACTCCACACTGGGCAAGGTAGTGTTTAGCCCCATCAGAGGCCCGCCAGCATCAGGTGGTGCTCAGAACGCACTGACATGATTCAGACAGGAGCTCAGGAAAAGCGGACCGTAGTTCAGTTACCTCTGAAAAAGGCAAACACGTGCTTTCCTTTAGATTTCTCCAAATACCTGCTAGAAAGAGCTGTAGACCTTCCACTTCACACCCTAGAGGTGAGTCTAATCAGGTTCGGTGGCCTGATTTACACAAGAGGACATGGGGGGCCCAGTACAGTGGCTGGTCTCGGGTCACAGAGACCGTGCTCACGTGGAGAGGAGAGTGGGCTCCTGCACCCACTCTTCCCACAGAGCAGAGCCTTCTGGGAGGGTTTAGGCATGGCAGGGTTATTAGCATCAGACTTAGCCAGAAACATTCTTTTCTACATTTTCAGAAACATTTTCTCCCTGGAGTTCCTAAACGCACAGCCACTCCCTGCAGCCCTTTGATCATGATGAGGGGGAAAGGTCTGCATCTTTGATAATCTATTTTCTAGGCCTTATTTTGAGGCAAACCATAAAATTATTAAAATTCATATGAATTGCGCACACACACCCACACTAGCACAGAAAGGAGATATATTCCAAATGGCCTTAATAAAATATGACAGGACCAGTCATGTCAAAAGAAAACAGCTCTCGCCCTTCCTGGGGTGGCTCGGTTGGTTGAGTGTTGTCTCATGCACTGAAAGGTCACTGGTTCGGTTTCCAGTTAGGGCACATACCCAGGTTGTGGGTTTGATCCCTGGCTGGAGGGCTGGAAGGAGGTAGCCAATCCATGTTTCTCTCTCACATGTTTCTCTCTCCTCCCTCTTCCTCCCTTCTCTCCAACAAAATCAATATAAACATTTTTAAAAAAAAAAAAAACAAAGGAAACAGCTCCTTTGGTACCCACAGTTGACCTGCATTGCCTGGCACAGGGGAGCAGCGGTGTCAGGCTCCCTGGGAAAAGCAAAGATACAAAGTTTTCTGCAGAGGAAGCTGCAAAGCACAGGAAAATCAAAGTGCCAGGCCAGGCTGGTCAGATGACGGAGCCGCTGACCCAGTTACTAATCCTGCCCACTGCCTGGTAGCAGACTCTTACTAGATGCTCTGTTTATGTTAGGACACAGCCTGAACAGTCAGCAGTGAAGGAAGAATGAGTGAAAACACTTTTTGATGAGCTGCCTTTAAGCCTACTTAAAAATATGTTTATAGGAGAAAAAAACTAAATATTTTCAAAGACATTGAGTGTAGCTGACGAAAGGAGGCATACGTAGTCTTTGATGCAAACCAGTTTCAAAACATTTCATCTTTGTTTTAGAGAAACCTTGTATCCACCCACGTGTGTGCCACAAATAAAGCCTCAGGGAGAGTCATTAAACACAGTGAAATAATGCTAGGACTTCAAACCTAAAAAGCAGGTGGTAATAGGCAAGATTCACCGTCTGCCCAAATCGTTTAAGATGTTTTTTAAACATTTGCAGCCCAGGAAGCAATGAATGTGGGTGGATGCTGGTTCATATGTAACAGTCCTATGGTTACCCTCTTCTACTTAAAAGCAAAAATGGGTGAAATCTACCAAAACTTAAGTATTTTTTCCTCAATGAAGGCCATGTTGTATCAGTTCCCAAATCTGTGATTTCTTCCATTGACTCCTAAGTCAGACTTTATTCTAAATGCCAAGGTGCCAGCAACAAATCAGATATTTCTTGACTGCGTTCACAATGCATTGGGAGACACAGAGAAGTGCCCCACTAGGCCTGTACACAGTGCTGTCTGAAGTGGGGGTGTGCAGGGCACACACCCCAGCTTAAGGGTTTAGGGAAGTCCTGCTTAGAATGAATTGCGGAGGATGAGTAGAATGAGTACATGGAAAAGGAGAGAAAGGATATATCAGAATAGGAATAGCATGAAGAAGGGAGCTTGCCACATCTGCAGAACTGCACCTCGTTAGGTGTGAGACAAAGAACTTTCACAGAATTAAAATGATAGCCTTGATTTTCATCGTGGAATTAAAGCATTTTGATTTTTAAAATATTTTTATTAATTTCAGAGAGGGAGGAAGAGGAAGAAGGAGAGGAGAGAGATAGAAACATCAATGATGAGAGAGAATCATTGATCGGCTGCCTCCTGCACACCCCACACTGGGGATCGAGCCCTCAACTCAGGCATGTGATCTGACTGGGAATCGAACTAGCGACCTCCTGATGCATGGGATGACACTCAACCAACTGAGCCACACTGTCTGGGCTCCTCTATCATTTCTTGAAGTCTACTAACAATGGTTTTTTTCCCTTCAATTTTTATTTATTCAAAAATGTTTGTTTTCTTTTATTTTTGAAAGATGTTACCACTTTCCCCCTTTAAAGATGTCACTCCATTGCCCTCTGACTTAAATAGTTTCTGAAGAGAGGTCTGTTGTGATTCATATATGTCATCCTCAGTGTGTGTGTGTGTGTGTGTGTGTGTGTGTGTATGCATGTGTCTCTTTTCTCTGCCTCCATAGTTTCCTCTTTAGTTTTCAGTAGTTTGGATATGATATGCCTAGATGGGAGTGCTTTTGGTCATGTGTTTCATTTTAGTATTTAACCTCCTGAGTGTTGAACAATTATGTATTGTAGATGCCTAGGTTCCATCACTAGGTTTCATGTAGGGGCTAAGAATATAGGGCAGACATGTACTTGTCTTCAAGGAGCTCTATAGAAGGACAGGCAAGAGATGGTGGTGACTCAGTAGGGATGTAGAGCTGAGAGCACTGACATTCTGTGTGACTCTATGTTTCTAATTAGGACTTTAAACATGAAAATGGTTTCTTCCATGGGATTGGTCAAACCTTGGTTTAAACACGTTTCCAGGCATAATACATTAATGACCTGAGATTTTTTCGCCTACCAATGTGAGACTTGGCAGGGACTACGTTCCTTAGTTCTCTTCTCCTTGACAGCTGGAAGAGAAGACAGAGAAAAGCTTGGGAGAACCAGGCTCCGCCACTGACAGCAAAGGGGCATTCAGGAAGGAGAGGGAGACACACCAGAAGCTCCTCGCTGACAGCCACGGCCTGGTCATGGACCTGCGCTGGCAGATCCATCACAGCGAGAAGAACTGGAACCGTGAGAAGGTGGAACTCCTCGACCGCCTGGACAGGGATCGGCAGGAGTGGGAGCGGCAAAGGAAGGAACTCTTGTGGAAAATAGAACAGGTAAGGAAGCTCCCAGACACCAGAGAACAGGGAAGAGAGTGGAGAGAGCTAAAGTGGCTTGGAAATCCGAGCATGTAGAGGGAACAACCATCAGGCTGCTCAGAGGTCCTTAGTACATTAGGATGTTTCATGGGCTTCCAAAGGGAGAGGAAGAAAAGAAAAAGTAGAATTTTTAGTATTGGAAACCTGGGTTCAGCCATTACACAGATCTCTTCATTGCAAAGTTTGTAGGTAACTTCCATGCGTGTGTGGTGTGTGTGTGTGTGTGTGTGTGTGTGTGTGTGTGTGTGTGTGTGTGTTCCGGGGGTGGAAGTAACTTTTTAAAGGAATTTAAAGACTTAACCTGGAACATGAGGTTTTTCTCAGGTCTTATAAAGTGATTTCTGCCAAAAAGCAAATTAACTTTTAAGTTTCCCATTCAAGGTCTGGTCACAGTGACTGCTCCAGCTTAAATGGAATTATTGTCCATTAGTAAAGAAATTGCTGAAGTAATTGGAAGTCAGGCTGTTTGCACCTGCTGTGGACATTACTGAGCTATAATTATGTAGGACCATCGTCAGGGGAGGTAGCTGGTAGCTCATTGTCTTCAGCTAAACAAATGAGTCAGAAACTCAGATGAATTCTGAGAGGGAGAGAGGGAGTTGTTTTTCTACTGCCCAGATCATTATTCTCTGCATTGCATCAGACTTAGGACAGTTTGTGTAGTTGCAGTTGTGCCTACGTGATGCACAGATTACATTTTTGCATTAAAATGATGAAGGTTTGGAATTCCTCCCTGGCTGGATTTTTACATAGCATACATTTCATTTCAGCTTTCATACTTACAAATTCATGAGGCCTCAAGGAAATGCATTCATCAATAAGAAACTGAGTTCAGGAAAAATAACCTCATTATTCTATTACAAATACCCATACTGCCTGCATTTATATGAGGTCCTTTTTAAAAAATGTGCTCCATTATCCCCAGACATATGGTACCTGTGTTTTGCAGGTGCAGTAGCAAAGGTTAGTTTCTGCATACTGTATGGGAGGGAGGCAGGGAAGGAGGGAAGGAGGGAGGGAGGGAGGGAGGGAGGAAGGAATGAACTGGAAAAAAACTGGAGCCTTTGGCTCAAAAATCCTTGAGGAGAAGGAAGTGCACTGCAGATAAAAAGGAGCTGAAGTTTCTCTGAGCCTGGATTACTCACAACTGAGTCACCCTACTGATATTTGATATGGTTCATTTAAAAATTCTACCAAAGGAAAGTTGGCCACTTCCTGTTCGGCCTAGAAATGCCAGCACTTGAGGAGAATCTTCTGATTTAAATCCCCTGTGCGTTTGTGCTCTGCTGAGTGCATCAGTTGTTCAGTGGAAATTGTAGGAGCCAAGCGGCATGTGTTCATAAGAATGGTCACAGGTTCACTCTATCCAACTGCAGCTGGCCAGTATCCCAGTAACTCTAGGCACCTTGTTACCAGGGAAGTTCCCTCTGGGCCTTCCCTCCAGGATCTCTCACTGTGTCTGTCCCTCCTGTACCCCAGCAAGGCCATCCCCATCCCTGCCCTTCGGGGTCCCCTTAGCCTGCTAGCCGTGGGCTTGTTGGTCTTCTATGGCTTCATTTTGGATGTGACACCTTGGATATAAATTAAGCAAGTCTTTGGGTTTGTTATTTTTTTACTTTTGGGAATGAGGAATTTTTAGTAAAGGAAAAATTGGCAAAACATTTGATGATACTCAGCTTTCAAATAGTTAATGACTGAGGGATAAGCATTCTCCTTATTACTAGACTATATTTTGGAAAGAGAAAGGGGGATAGGAGCTGAACCCCATGTCCAGATTGTCAACACCGCAACAGTTCTACCAAGCTGACAGCCCCAGAGCGTCAGTCCTCAAGGCTGACATCTTTGAGCATAATAGGTTCCGGGCATTCATCTGTTTCTGAAATCTCTGTGTGTGGTGGATCCCACAGGCTTCGTACAATGACTTAACTGCTGTTTTTAGAAGAGGGTTTGTTGCCAGTGAATGGTGCTTCAGATATGCAATTGTGGCTTTCAAAAATAAATCTGGCCTTTCCCCCCCAAATATTAGAGATTTTAAAAGAAAATTTTATAAATGTTGGTGCCCAATCCTGAAAATTAGGTAAAGGCATTCTCTGTGTAAGAGGAAATTGGCTGAAGTGTGAATGTGTGTGTATAGATTTTGTTTATCAGTAACTGGATTGCTCACTCATTTAACTTTTAGCTACACATTTCACAGATAAACAAGAATGAACATTCCTCATAGTGTGTGCTCTTGATATTTGACTACATGGTGAACCATATAACCTTGACTAGGATAATCTAATACAGATGGTAAAAGAAGGAACACTAAATCCATTTTCCACTTACAGAACACATGCTTCATACTTGTCGGGTGTCATTGAATTCCTACATAATTATTGTGCCACACGAGGCATTTTACATGATGAATGACTGTGGGAGTGTGGGTACGGTCATATAACACCTATCATCTATCTTATCACACATCCTGTCTCAAGTCCGCACTTGATTGGGTGATAGTTAACTTTTATGGCGTCACACTGCATTTCTCCTTAAAATTGTTAAGTTCCCAATTAACATGCTGATAGTAGCTCTAAAGAGCTAAAAGGAAGTTCATTCTCCTCCCAGTAACCTCCGTAAATCAGTTGCCTCTACATCATGAAAGACCTTTCTTTTAAAACCTGTTCATTCCTGGCTGGTGTGGTTTAGTGGTTGAGTGTCAACGTATGAACCAGGAGCTCATGGTCGATTCCTGGTCAGGACACATGTCCAGGTTGCAGGCTCAATCCCCAGTAGGGGGCGTGCAAGAGGCAGCTGATCAGTGATTCTTATCACTGATTGATGCATCTCTCCCTCTCCCTTTCTCTCTGAAATCAATAAAAAAATATTTTAAAAATATTAGAAAAAGAAAATACATGATCTTCACTTTGGGCTTTGTCATTTTACAATATCCTTTGTGCAGTATTTTAACTTCCCTCAGCTTTCCTTTTTC
>NW_006290305.1:4818664-4904175 GCF_000327345.1 Myotis davidii | reverse complement strand
TTCTTTCTTTCTTTCTTTCTTTCTTCCTTTCTTCCTTTCTTCCTTTCTTCCTTTCTTCCTTTCTTCCTTTCTTCCTTTCTGCCTTTTTTGATAGAGTAGAAGGGAAGGTGAGAGACACATCAATTGGTTGCTTACCGCATGCGCCCTGACTGGGGCCTTGGGATTGAGCCTGCAACCAAGATTTATGCTTTTGACTGTAATTGAACCCAGGACCCTTCGTCCAAGGGCCAATTCTCTATCCACTGAACCAAACCCACCAGGGCAATAAAAATATATTAAAATAATAATAAAACCTGTTCACAAAGTGACCATTTTTTTCTTTTGACTGATTCAGCTGAGGTGACACTCTTGAGGGTTTATTGTTTCCTGTATTATTTGAAATGCAAATCTTTAAAACTTTCTATTTGCATTACAAGTTGTTCTGCTGCAGGATTCTAAATACAGTAATTGCAGATGCCTGATTTGAAATGACTCCCCTAGGAAACCCTATCCTTTTAAGGGCCCATTATTCTATTACACCACCCCAGCGGCATCTCAGCAGCAGATACCTCCAGCTAAAACCACTCAGCTTCATTTTTAGGAAACCTAACACTGGCTTCCGTGCTCATTGCTCCTGGCTGCAGGGTTTATTTTTGAAATTCCACTTTCCTGAGTTAGAACCTGCTTGTTCATAGCTCTCCTCTGTAGTCATTCCTCCCCCTCTTCACACACACCCTCGGTGCACATTTACAGCTTCAAATGTGATTCTCGCATTTTAATTCCTTGCCCAAAATAGCTTGGAGATGATCATGTGTTGAAACTAAATTGCGCTGACATGCATTGGATAAACATAATAGAAAGCTTTCCTTTTTATTTCTCGATTAAAGAAAGCATTTAGCATCTTTTAAGAGAACTGGCCTCCTCCACTTGGTTCTTGCACAGTAAATAGGCAAGGTGATCATTGTGGGCCCAGCCCCTGAGGGCAGGCCTGAGGGAAGTCAGGGGTGGTTTCACTGACAATGGGCTCTCCCCTGTTGTCCCCCTAGACCTGGGAGGGAGGTTTGCCATCCCTGTTTACAGATGAGGAGATGGAGCTGAGAAGAGGTAGGCACCTTAGACCTGATAGCCAATGGTTCCAACTTAGGTAGGTCTTCCCAACTCCAAGTGGTCCTGTGTGTTCCCACAGCTGCTCCTTGAGCTTCCTGTGCCAGGCACAAAATGTGTGACTCAAACGTATCTGTCTTGTGCTGTTTGTTTTCAGTCATACCAGAGCTTAATTCCCTTTATAGCTCAGTTTCAATCCTCTCAAGCAAAGTGTAAAGTGCTTTTCCATCCAGTGGTTATAACAGTTTGATCTCTCGGATTATGTATAAAACCTGTTCCAGATGATTTGGAAATAATATGCTGTTATTATTAGGAAAATGCTAGTTAGAAAAACCAAATTCACCTTCAGAAGTTTGCTGATCGTTTTCCTCCGAGTATACCTTAAGTTCTGAAGGTAATTTTTTTTTAAAAAAGAGCTCTAAATATGTCATTTAATGTTCGATTTTTTAAAAATAAGTGTATTGTTTCCTGTGAGCACAGTACTCAGAGTTATGTACAATAACAGATTCTTGTCAGAAGGAGTTGGCTTGTATGTGATTAATGCAGATTTTCAGTCCAAACAAAATAGTGATCTTTCTTTTAAAAAAAAAAAAGCATTTGTAATGGTGGTGGGGTACGTTTTGAAATTAAGGCCAGAACTTTAAGAACATTTTCTTCTCCTGGTCTTTGAGATGTGAGCTATGGAATTATAGATGGGCTCATCTGTAATCCCAAATTGTGGTAAGACCATGGTCTTAGGAGAGCAACAGTCAGAAAAGTGAGGCTAATGTTTTAATTTTTAAACCTTCAAGTTGCAGAAAGAAAACAGTCCCCGGAGAGGTGGAAATTTCCTTTGTGATCAAAAAGAAGGCAACATCCGCCCTTTTGCTCCCCCGGGAAGCCCCCGTGTGCCCCAACCTCTGGGGATGTGGCCCTGCACAGAATCGGACTCCACCCCTTTTGAAGACCGGCCGCTCTCCAAGCTGAAGGAATCGGACAGGTGCTCAGCCCGGGAGAACCTCTACTTGGACGCTTTGGAGGATGAGCCACAGGAGCCTCCGGCCCGCGGGCCCCAGAAGGAGTTCAGGAACTGCCTCCCTCAGGTCGGCCTGGGTTTTCGGGTCCAGTTAACCACTGCAGGACCAAGGGGTTGGTGGGCAGCCCTGCCACGTGGCAGGCAGGCTCCAGGGCTTAAAAATGAAACCTTCACAGTGCCAAGAGCATTGCTGGGGGGCCCTGACCCCAAACTCCTAGCTTGTGCTGCGGCCAGCTTTATTTTGCCACTTTGTCTCACGTCTCGTGTCCTGTGTACACGGAAAGGTTTCACAAGTGGGCACGTCCAATGAGACACACAGGAGGGAATAGGTCATTCTTCTGGGGCATGTAGATCTTCAACTTTATTTCAAATCATAGAAAACTTATTAACAGGAAACCAAACTTTAAAGAAAATACCTGACATTTGGGAGTAGCAAATGTCACTAAAACAATGACATCCCCTGAAGACCTTATACAAAGGGAAGACACCCAGCACTTAGACACCTTACACAGACTAGACGAGCAAGTAGCCAAGCTAAGCTCTGCGCTGAAATCTCCACGGCACAGCGTTCGCGTTTTCCGGTTTTTAAAGCTGAGCTTTAAAAATTGATTTTAGGAATCATTACCTGTGAGTCCATTTAACAGTTGCTCTGCCTGCTTTTTAACCTGCCCCAGGTACTTAATGGACTGAGAAGGGTTCAGTCAATAGTGCTGTGGAAATGTGGGGAAATTATACTCAGTCACATGTCAGTGAGGCCAGGTGCGCCCCCCACCTCCCCGACCCTGCAACAGATTCTCAGGTGATGTGACATCGCCAGTATTGCCACCCTGTCTGATCTGCTGGCAGTCTCACATGGTCCACGCTCTCACAGTGAGAAGGCAGCCGGGGTCAGGAGACTGGCCTGGTACCAGCCCTGCAGGGGCCTGGACCCTTTACTGACCTGCACTGCGGACCGTGCTCGCTGGGGGGAAGCGCACCAGGCTCTTGACCACGCCGATGCATAAACTTCCGTTATCAGAGCGTGCTAGGCTCCTTGCTCCTTCTTCCAGACCGTGTCAGCTCGAAAACACCCAAGTCCACCTGTGTTCGTGTTGTCCTCTACCAGCGCAGCTATCATTCTTCGTAAGCAGACGTCACTGTAACGTTGACTTTGATTCCAAATGGCGAAATTTAAAATTAAAGAAGTACTCATGCCTAAGGATGTCAAATCAACTTCATTTAGGGACATCCATCTTCTAACTCATTCTGTCATCCTCATTGTCTCCCACTGCTCTCTCTTCTCTTTCTCTCTCTCTCTCTCTCTCTCTCTCTCTCACACACACACGCATGAACGCACACATGCAGACGTATCTGGGTCATTACAAAGCAAGGTTGGAAAGTCATGTGCTCAGGGAAGTCCTCTGAGAAAGCCAGGAGGGCCACTTTCTCCATGACACTGTTTATACAAAAATCATGGCCAGTTTTGCTTACTCATGTGGGCTCCTCCCTGGACTGCAGAAGCTCCAGCCCCTCACCACACTGTGGATTGTGGTTTTATTATCGAACCTTGAAGGGCTGGGGGCAGTAACGCTCCCGACCAACACTGGCTCCATGTGCATTTTCAATGCTGTTGTCCTAGGGCAGGAGAGCAGAACAAATCCCATAGCACCCTGAGAGCGCCTAGCAACCAATATTAGCTGATTCGGATGAACTTATTTCTTCTTTACAGGAAGAAGAAAATCACAAGGGAAATCTTCAAAGGTAAGTAAGATCAAGGGAAACAATAGTAGACAACTGAAATAAAATCCCCTTGTCTGGAAATTCCACCTGTCACTGTGGTCTGTTACAATACTCTCTTCAAAATGACTTAAAATAAGACTTCTGAATGAGTAGTTGCTTTATTATTTTTAATGTAATAAATGTATTTTTTTATTGTTAATAACAAAAAGGCCAGAGACCTGCTGTGTTTGCTTATTAGCTTTAAGGGTAAGAACTTTGTTGTTATAGTTGTGTATTGTGTATATTAGGGAATGATTGTGGTAAATAGTTTTTGAAAAGCCCATGGAAACTCCTCTCTTCTAATTTAAAATCTGGAAAAACTCCCTCTTGCTAGGCTAGGAGACCTTATACGATGCCAGTGATTTTCTATGCAACGTGTTTCAGATGCATCCTGGTTTTTGTAGTTATTGTTCTGTGTCACTTCGGATGCTGCTGAGGTTGATGCCTTTCCTTTACCTACCTGGTCTCTGTTCCACATCCATCCATCCAAGCCCTGACGGCCAGGTCCCCACACAGGTGCCACTGAATCAACTCTGAGTGGTTCCTCTGTGGGCAGGCGTGGGGGTTAGATGAGCCACATCCAAGGGTGGCTCCAGCCCCCAGCATTCTGAAGCTCAGTGTTAATTCAGCCACTCTGACAGGACCCGAGACAAGAAGAGGAAAATCACGCTCGCAGGAAAGCTTAAGACCTAGTAACAAATCGAGGTACACATTTATGTCCAGCACTGGTTATCGCCAGCTTCCTGTTATTCAGAGGGCATTGGACAGTTTGTAGGTTATTTCTAATACAGAAATATCACTGACTTTGCCTTCAGTGAGAAATAATAAGATGGAAAGCCTAACGGTGGCATTTGTCGCCTAGACCCTTACCCCACAGTGACCACCACAAGAGCATGTACCCCGGGGTGAGGGCAGAGCCACTGGGAGCTTTGCTGGCTCTGTGGGCCAGTCCAGGTGGCACACAGACCCCAATTCTGGCCTCACCATCATTAATCAATCCTAGAGTGGAGAGGCCCATGGACTTCATGTGAGACCCCCTCGGCAGGGCCTGGGCTGGGCATAGAAAGTCACTTATGTATTCAAGCCTCAGTTTGGAGGTAGGTGGGTATTGGTGTCCTATGGGGAAGTGGTCTAGTTGCAGAAACCGTGAGTGTGCATACACCTCACCTCCCTATCACCCATCCAGAGGTATCCCAGGCCCGAGGGTCCAGGGCCTGCGCCGACAGGCATGGCCAGCCCCAGGCTTCCTTCCTGGCCACTACTTCTTTGCCCTGGGAGAGCTGACAAGCTGCCTGAATGCTCCAGCATCCCCCGACCTAGCATGTCAGATCTCCAGCACCCGGCCTACAGGGGGAAGTCAGTAAATTCCTGTCAAGTAGAAATATATTGAATTAAAGTGCTAATACATTGAGGAATCAACAGCTAAAACCACATCTGTTGGGCAGGAACTTACCCCAAACTGGCTGCTGCTTTAGCTCACCTGTCTTCACCTTCCATTGTGTGCATGTGGAGTGTCTTCCTCGTGTCCAAAAATACAGGAGGAGCAGGAACAAAGAGAAGGCCTGACTGTAAAGCAGGGAGCAGAGAGGGGAGAGGAGAGCCGAGCCCCCTTGGTGGATTTGGGCAGGGCCAGGTGGAAATTTCATTTGAAAACGTATTTGGAAATTTACTTGTTGGCCTAGATCAGTGATGGCGAACCTTTTGAGCTCGGCGTGTCAGCATTTTGAAAAACCCTAACTTAACTCTGGTGCCGTGTCACATACAGAAATTTTTTGATATTTGCAACCATAGTAAAACAAAGACTTATATTTTTGATATTTATTTTATATATTTAAATGCCATTTAACAAAGAAAAATCAACCAAAAAAATGAGTTCGCGTGTCAGAGGTTCGCCATCACTGGCCTAGTTCCATCTTCTACTTTCCTGTCTTCTCATCTTCCACTTGGCCTTTGGAGATGGTTAGTACTTCATGTCAATAGAGGATGAGGCCAATGGGTGGAAAAGACTTCAGATGATAGTTGTTTTGTTGTGGTAGCTCTCCCACCCCCACCCCAAACAATTAACTGGTTCTGGATCGGGACTGTGGCAGTCCGTGTCTGTAGCATGAGCACCTGCCATAATGCTCGGCACTTGGGAAGCTCCCAGTACAGTGGGGACGGAAGGCTCTGGTCAGTAGATGGAGACGCCAGGCCACAGCCAGGTGTCCCTTCCTCCTGTGGGGCACCATAGGCTGAAGTGAAGCATCCAAGGTGGCTTGGAGCTTAGCTATGCCTGCCTGAGAGCCCCACCTTCCACTCGTTCCCAGTGTTTGCGGGTTGGCTGTGTTGCATTCTGACCCAGACACAGGTCCTGGAACAATTCCAGAGCCATAAAAAGCCTATTGAACATCCACAGGGTCAGCCCAGGGGTAGAGAGCATCAGGCGGCTGGAAAGCCTTCTCATCGTTATGGTAGCGGCTGGCACGACACAGGCACGTGCCGTGCAGGTTGGCAGGCACCCGGGCTGGTGGGCAGCTGACACTGTCTCCTCTCCCACTCCTTCTCCCAGGGCGGTGTCCGTGTCCTCCATGTCTGAGTTCCAGCGCCTGATGGACGTCTCTCCCTTCCTGCCGGAGAAAGGCCTGCCCGCGGCCAGTAGCAAAGAGGACATCACTCCCCCGCTGTCCCCTGATGATCTGAAATACATCGAGGAGTTCAACAGCAAGAGCTGGGACGAGAGGCCTCCAGACCCCTGGGCAGGCAGGACAGAGGCGGGGCGGTCTGGGGGCGAGGCCAGTGTGGAGCCTTTCCCTGACTCATCCTGGTACCTCACCACGAGCGTCACCATGACCACGGACACCATGACCAGCCCTGAGCACTGCCAGAAGCAGCCCCTGCGGAGCCACGTCCGCACCGAGCCGTCCGGGGTGCGGGTGCTGCACAGCCCGCCTGCCGTCCGCAGGATGGACAGCATCGTGGTGGCCGGCGGTGAGAGCTCGGGCCACCCGGAGCCTGAGGGCCCGTTTGCTACAAGCAGAGCCCGAGGGGGCCCAGGAGACGCTAAGGGGGGCCCCTCAGAACACATGCTTAGCAGGTGGCCTTGTCCCCCTCCCAGGCAACCCCGAGACTATGGGGAGGGAGGCCTGCGCCCCCTGGATGGCACCCTCTGCCCCTCCCTGGGCTTCGCCTCCCCGCTGCACAGCCTGGGGATATCCAAGAACATGAGTGACTATGCCATCTGCTCTAATTCCCCCGAGCCCCTGGTCAAGGATATGGCCTGCCAGACCAATGGGTCCCAGACCACTGGGACGCAGACCGTGCAGACCATCAGCGTCGGCCTGCAGACCGAAGCCCTGCGCGGCAGCGCCGTCACCAGCAGCCCCCACAAGTGTCTCACACCAAAGGCAGGGGGGGGTGCCACACCCGCATCGTCTCCATCCCGTGGCCTTAGGAGCAGGCAGGTGGCCCCTGCCATCGAGAAGGTGCAGGCCAAGTTCGAACGGACATGCTGCTCCCCCAAGTATGGGTCTCCCAAGCTGCAGAGGAAGCCCCTCCCCAAAGCTGACCAGCCAAATAATAGGACCTCGCCAGGGCTGGCCCAGAAGGGGTGCAGTGAGTCAGCCTGGGCCCGCTCCACCACCACACGGGAGAGCCCCGTGCACACCGCCATCAATGATGGCCTCTCCAGTCTCTTCAACATCATTGACCACAGCCCCGTGGTGCAGGACCCCTTCCAGAAGGGGATGCGGGCTGGTGGTCGGTCTCGCTCAGCAGAACCGCAGCCGGAGCTGGGCCCAGGCCAGGACACCAGCCCCAGTTCCCGGGGACGGTCACCCAGCCCCATCGGGGTTGGCTCAGAGACCTGTAGGGAGGAAGGGGGAGAGGGCACGCCTGTGAGGCAGGACTTATCCGCTCCCCCTGGCTACACGTTCACCGAGAGTGTAGCCCGGATCCTCCATAAGAAGCTACTGGAGCACGCCTTAAAGGAGGAGAGGAGGCAGGCGCCCCAAGGCCTCCCAAGTCTTAACAGTGACAGCCTCGTGGGAGAGACAGTCAAAGCCGAACCAGGGTCCATCGAGGTAATAAAAGCTCAGTAGTCCACACCCTCACCCTACCAGCTCTTCCACTCAAATGCTGGGAAAACAAGTTTGAACCTGGGATTGTACTAGGTCATTTGATTTTAAGAATCCTGGCCCATAATAGGTTCTTGTGAGCTGGGGAGATACCTGGTTTATGGGAGAATGGAATAGGCAGAAACATGAACTCTGAGCTACATTTTTAAAGTGATTCAGGTTCTCTTCTCTGGTCTAAGTGATGGCTGCTCATTTGTTTATCTGGGCGTTTCACTTGGGGGGTCATAATGTGCCATCTTTGGGGGTAAATTTGTGTCCTAGGAATGTCTGTGTGTAAAGTATGGGAGTCGTGTCAGGGCTTTCTGCATGCTCCAGGTCTTCCTATGTGACAGCACAAGAGGTGTGCCGGGGAGGGTTTGAGAGTGTGGATTCTAGACCTTCTTACGAGGAGCTACAGCAGCTGGACTCCAGTGAGGGCTTCAGTGCAGAGCTGCAGCCTTTCCTCTCACACATTGCTCTCTGTGTCCACGAAGCCCCCCAGTAATAACCCAGGCGAGGCAACACACACAATCAAAACCCTACCTTCATGCAGTGTGATTATCCTCTGACACATCACCTATTATCACATTATCATTATACTAGAGGCCCGGTGCATGAAATTTGTGCACTGGGGGATTGGGGAGAGTGTCCCTTAGCCCGGCCTGCACCCTCTCCAATTTGGGACCCTTCAGGGGATGTCGGGCCTAAACCGGCAATCAGACATCCCTCTCACAATCCAGGACTGCTGGCTCCCAACTGTTTGCCTGCCTGCCTGCCTGATTGCCCCTAACTGCTTCTGCCTGCCAGCCTGATCACCCCCTAACCACTCCCCTGCCAGCCAGATCGACGCCTAACTGCTCCTCTGCTAGCCCAATTGCCCTCAACTGCCTTCTCCTGCCAGCTGGTCACCCCCAACTGCCCTCCCCTGCCAGCCCAGTCACCCCTAACTGCCCTCCCCTGCAGGCCATCTTGTGACCACATGGGGGTGGCCATCTTTGCAAGGATGTGACAGTCAATTTGCATGTTACCTCTTTATTATATAGGATGAATACACATACTATCACATTGTCATGTAATTATTATTATGTCCCTATTAACAATATCCTCAAATCAGTCAACCTTGAATTCTGTTCTGATGCCTATCCATACGTGATATACTCGTCCCATGCCACCTTAAAAAGCAATCCCCATTCCCACTTCCAGAATGAGCAAAATAAAACCAAGCCCGATGACAATGCTGGGGGACAGAAGTGGTGATGCCTGCTTCCCATTGCTGACAGCACTTGGTTGGTCACTGTTCGGGAGTGATCCATGTGTAGACTTGAGTGTGAGCCCTGACCCACAGTAGCTGACATGGACACACTCCACCCCACTGGGATCCAGACACCCACCCACAGGCATTCTCCAGGCCGGGCAGCCCAGTGGATGGCGAGGGTCATCAGGAAGAAGAGAAACTCGCTCCTTGAGCCACCCGCTTCTTTCCCACCGCCACGGCCCAGGCCTCATGAGTAAGAAGAAACATGTATCTCTACGTTCTGCCCCACATTTCGCAGGGAAACAATGATGGTCAATTTCCAAGTCTCATCCATCAAGTGGTATTTAACTCAGTATATAGAGTTTAAATCTCAAATGGGTTAAACCATGCCAGTGACCTACTAAGATGGCAATGCCATATGGTTCAACCTGACCTTGACGGTCCATGGCCCACATGTTCCGAAGATGCTAGTCTTTGTGATACAGTGATGTGCAGGCTCTGAGAAGAACACATACCGTGGCTGAGTGTTCTCAGATGGTGTCACCCCATCCTTCGGGGCCCTCAGGTAAGTGGCTGCGGAGGGTTTGTGTGAATGCCTGCCTCCTCAGGGCCTGGAAGGCATCAGCTGAAATCGGCTTTGTCCCAAAGCATTAACTGGCTGTGTCTGGAATGTCCATTTATATTTGAAACTAAATAGAAATTAATTTTCAGGAACCAAAAAAATTCTTTGAGTTAAAAAACAATCTATGATAATATGAAGAATGGTTTAATGACTGAATCATAGTACTCGGGTGTGAAAATGGTTTTACCGGTACAAAGCTATGCCCAGCCCTTTGGCTCTCTGTCAAGACTTCCTTCTCACTAGGTGTGCTCACCACCTTAGAGATGACCGGCCATTTGACGGGAGCACAGCAGAGTTTCGGGGTCAGAGCCTGACTGGAGCACTTGCTGGCACCATTTCAGTGTCCTGGACTCTTTTTTTGTTGTCGCAATTTTACTTGTTCTAGATTCCAGTGGAATTACTTCTTGTCTGAATTGACTACTATATATTAGACCCAATGGAGAGCCCTTCTTGTCCCTCCATAAATTTTGTGGTGGTTCTGGGTTTTCATTTCGAAATCTCCAGTGATTCTGCGTCGCCATCCTGCTGTGCATGGCCTGCCGGGGCTCTCCCTGAGTGGTCACAGCGAGATGGGGATGTAGGGGTCCTGGCTGGGACCCGCACAGCCGGACCTCCCACTCTCACCCACACACTGCTTACTCTTGTCTCTTGAGGCCCTAACACCCATGCCGCGATGCAGAGAAGCTGTGAGGAGGAGTCTGGCGTGAAGAGAACGGAAATAATCTGGAAACGTAGTTCTATTCTTCTCTCCCATAACTAAGTGTAAAATGGAAGGAGAGTTTTAGCGTGAGCAGCGGTCGCTGCATCATTGTGACAAACTGGCTGTTCTATGCCTCCTTTCAAATACAAGAGTCGTGCGACTTCCATCTCTCTGTGCCAAAGGATGGTTGAAGTGTTACGCCAAAGGGCAACTCAGGGAAGACTAGAAATCAGGAGGGAGAGGCCTGTGGCTGTTCCACAGGGAGGCCGTCTCTCCCTTCAGACACGGCCGAGGAGAGGTCTGTGTGCCCATGAATGCCATGCCACTTTTGGGGACTTCCTGCTTCTCCTGGTAGCTGTCCCTGGAGCTGGCACCTGGCTTGTTGATGTAAAACCTTTACTGTTCTTCTTCTTTAAAAAAATACTTTTCAACCTACTTGCTTTTCTTTTCTTTCTCTGTCTGTTCTGTCCAGAACCAAACTGTCTTACTAACTGCCCCCTGGGGACTCTAGCCCTGCCTGCCTCATGCCGTAAGTGCTTTCGTCCTTCTTCCCAAACTGTCTGGTGGGGGCATTGGTGTAACTCGGGGTTGGCGCCGGACACTCAGAAACAGGTGGAAGCATCCTAGGTAGATCTGCTTCCTAGAGGCAGCCGCCCCACTGGCTCTGGGTCCGTCTGCAGGGACAGACTGATGGCCTGTACAATCCCTTTTGCCGAGGGTTGACTGCTTGGTGCAAAGAAAGGCTCCCTAGTTATAGAGACCCCACCTAGGTTTCTGCTCCCTGTGCAGTTTGCAGCCAGTATGCTTTCAGAGAGGGGACTGTCTCTGACACAGAGTTCTAGCCTGTGGGGATCTGCTGGACCTGCTACCGGTATTTGGTGGCACAAGTTATTGCCATATGCTATATCAGGTGCGACCATAATGCAATGAGGCTTCTTTTGCAATAACCGCACCAGAAGGAATAAAAGCAAATACATCTTGTCCTTCCAGGTGACCTAGTCAGTGCTCAATAAGTATCTGTTGATTGAATAAACAGCAAAGTCACCCCTGCTCCAAAAAATATTCTCAGAATTGACTCCAGAGCCCAAGTCGAGGCACATGAGAAAACAGGAGCCTGTGTGTCAGCAAGGACATAATTAGCTCATTCACTGATCTCACGCCGAAGCGCTCAGGGCCAAAGTACAGTTGTTTCTCCAAGACTAAAGTGCTCCAAGCACCAGAGGCCCACAGAGCCCACGGCGAGGCCTGTCGGGAAAGGACAGTGTGGTGTGCTTATGTGTGCTGGGATGGCCACCCGCCATCGCTTCCTGTGGGAGCCCCCATACAGGTGCTGGAGAAGAGGTGGCACAACACGAATGGGAAGTGCATCCTCGTCCCACATCGGCCAGGTGGGAACTGGCTGCAATGTGTCCAATAACCCTCTAGCACAGCGGTTCTCAACCTGTGGGTCGTGACCCTTTGGGGGTCAAACGACTCTTTCACAGGGGTCACCTAAGACCATTGGAAAACACATATATAATTACATATTGTTTTTGTGATTAATCACTATGCTTTAATTATATTCAATTTGTAACAATGAAATTGGGGGTCACCACAACATGAGGAACTGTATTAAAGGGTCGCGGCATTAGGAAGGTTGAGAACCACTGCTCTAGCAGCAGCCCCACCAGCACACACACTTGCACACAACACACTCATACTAGCACAAGCACACACAACCCTTACAACACCAGGAGCAGTGACACCAGAAGACACAAGACAGTAGCAGATTTCCTGAACCATGCGCCCCCTCATGCCCTGGGCTGAGGTGAGGTAAGGACACAGCTCACCCCCGCGTAAGTTCGCATTCCAGCTATCTCAGGGCCCACGGTGTGTTCACAGGCAGGCACCTCAGGTTGTCATGGTTCTCATTAGCATATGTGCTTTGCTGACTAGGGCCTCCCCATTGTCATAGAAAGTGCCAACCACAGAAGAGGCAGGGACCGGCAACAAGCAGTCTCCATGTTAATGCTCCTTCTCTGCGGGCCCCCCGGGGAGGCAGCCTCCTCACTCCATCACTCCCCTGTCCGCCTTCCATCTTCTTCCTTGTCACCTGGTTTTCGTCACATCGTCCTTCAACACAGCCGCTGACTCTTCCGTGTCGCTCGCCTGCGCTGCTGACTACCTCTTCCTCATTCTGACCTCTGCAGTTGCTTGTCACCTCTCTTTAAATCCTCTGACTTACCTCCTGGCTGGCTCGGAGGGTCTTTGCTCTGTGTCATCAGCATTGCAGTGGTTTACCATCTCAGCTTTCTGTTGTCTGAGTGTCATTTGGGCAGATGGGTCCCACCCTGTAGAGCTCCCCGTATTCTCCTGCCACAGCTTTGCACATGTCTCTGTGCCAGCAAATTCCCAGTGTGGTGTCCTTGTTTCCTGTCATGGAGACCAAGCCCTGAGAAGAAGTATTCCAGGTGATGTGCACCATGGTGGAGGGTGTCTGGCATTAACTATTCTCAGAAGGTGTGGGATGCCCGCAACACAAGAGCATGAGCACACTCTGACTCCCCTTTCTTAAAATGCTGCTGCAAGGAGGAGTCATTAAAGAAAACTAGACCTAAATTAAAATTTCTGCCGGCAGCATTTTTTCATGTTGTGGGAGTGTGTTTCACCCACTACCAGTCAATTTGGGATAAACAGTAGCAGAGCTTGTTTTAAGGTGAGTCTCATTCCTAATACAACTGATGAAATCAAGAGAGGCTGTCCTCTTAGGACCGTCATTGTCACTAAGTAGGTCACTCAGGAGGACCAGAGTGATGGGATCAGCTGGATCAGACCGACCACGTGGCCAGGGTAGACCACATGTGGCCTGTGGCTTTCCCGCCCTCCATAGGTGCCAGCCCAGTTCGGATGGTGCTCTGTAAACACACCCATCTCAAGGCTTTGCCATGTTTTATCCTCACTCGATGTCTTCCCATTACTGTCATCACTGATCATTCCTGTTGAGGTCTTTCCTTACCATTTTAAGTCATTCTCCATGAGCAAAATATAATTTAGCATGCAGAAGTTGCCCTTGGTCTGTTACATTGAGTCTGTCGAGAAGTGTATTTGGGGGAAATCCCTCCCACCCCCGGAGGCACTGTCTGTCTGAGTAACCCTGTCTTTCTCTTTCTGGCTTTGAAGGAACTACCTTGTTCTGCTCTAGCTCCATCCCTAGAATCCTGCTTCTCCAGGCCCGAGAGACCAGCAAACCGCCGCCCTCCATCCCGCTGGGCCCCGCATTCCCCCACTGCCTCTACGGCTCCATCGCTCGGAGACCCGACCTCCTTGGAGGAGTTCGGGGAGGAGGAGCCGCCCGGGGAGAAGCTGCACCAGTGACGGATGCAAGTTTGCATGGATTATCACAGAATAATTCACTGTAATTTGCATAACCACACCATCATCATCCGCCAAACTCTGCCCAGAAGGAGAGATCTCGTTTTTCCAAGGTCAAAGAACGTGTTTAAGAAAACACACAGCTGCTGAATGTCCAACCTCTGACCTGAGATGTTTCTAGAACGAAACAGTAAATGTGCCTGTAATAACTTTATTTTTTTCATAGCTCAGAAAACTATTTTTGTCTCCATCTTTTTTACACACAGTATATTTAAAAAAAAAAGGGTACCTAAGATATAAATAAATTTTAAAAAATAAACGTTTTAAAGATGTACATTTTACAAGACCCTGCGCACCCTTGCTCTAAGACTGACTGCCTCTCTGTTGAATTTGCACTGTTACGTTTTGGTTTGCTTTATTTCCATGTTGAATTGGAGTGTTTTAATTTTCTTTTCTCGGTGTTTTTGATTTTTAAGATTTTTTGAAAACTTCAGACCGTCTGATAAAATGAACTTTTTGTAGTGAAAAAGTCAGGAAGCCAATAGTCAAGACAGATGCCCTATATGCTGGAGGGAACACATGTCAGCGTTTAGGAAAAGGGCGCCGCCTCCTCAGCGGGGCTCACCCAATTCTTTGTATAATCCACATATTCTATCGACTTGCACGTCTTCGGGTTCGAGGCGCTGGGGTGCATGTACATACTGCTGCTGTGGGCTCGCCATCGCCCGAGTGAGTCGTCCCGTTGTGCACATTGTGAGTTCCCTCGTACTGTACTTTTGTCGTCTTCTTGCATCGATGATACAACATCCGTGGCTTTTTTAAATTATTGTTAAAAGATGAACTGACAATACGCAGTGTTTACTCAAAATTTTCTGTTTACGGGAAAAATATGGCACATGAGGATGCCGGATTGGAACAAAGGACGGTGGCTCGGAGTCTGTACGAGACAATGATGAAGTAGAAATAAAGCCCTGACATGATGGCAGCCTGTTGCAGACCTGGTGTCTCACACGCCCTCTGTCTCTCCTCAGGGCTCAAGAGGAGAGATGCCATAAACGGGATCGCGGGACAGGGGAGCTCATGGGGAAAGGCAACCGCTGCTCACGAGGCGTCTATTGGAATACGCTGAGTGCGTGGTGGTGTCGTTTCACCGGATTGTAAGAGCCTCCTGAAGCAGATAAAAAGGCAACTTCATTCTTGTTGAAAAAGCCGAAAGGGGTGGATGTGGGGTTGGGGGGTGGTGAGGACACTGGCTACCCACAAATCAGAATGGGCCAGCCTCTGTCCCTCTCCCCTCATTGGGAAAGCAGGAGTGGCCAGTGACTCCTGAACAGACGTTTCCAACCTGGTGCTGAGATGGATCTGAGAGAGTAGAAGTCTATAAAAGCCGACATGCTGCCCAGAACACACGAAGGACTATTTTAGGCTAGATCTTCTGGCTTTAATGTTTCATGAACGCAACAATTCTCTTCTTATCCACACAGGCTCCTAGAATAAGTTCTATTCTTAGCATTAGCACAGTTCCATCATTAAATATTTTCAAAAAAATGGAAAGCAACAACTACTGATACGGATGTAGACTCCGTGGAACCTTGGTGCACTGGTGGTGGGGATGTAGAATGGTGCAGCTGCTCTGGAAAACAGTGGGATGATTCCTTAAAAAGTTAAACAGTATTTTCATATGATCCAGCAATTCCACTTCTGGGCTATAGGCCCAGAGGAATTAAAAGCTAGGACTTGAACACATATTTGTACACCCATGTTCATAGAAGCATTGTTTACAACAGAGTGAAATCAACCCCCGTGTCCATTGATGGATGAATGGATAAATAAAATGTGGTCTACACATACAGTGGAATATTATTCAGCCTTAGAAAGGAAGGAGAGTCTAACTCATACTACAACATGGGTGAACCTTGAGAACATTATGCTATGTAAAATAGGCCATTCACAAAAATAACAAATATTGTAAGATTCCACTTATACAGGTTGAGGTAAAAATAGGTTTACAGTTAGTCATATGAAAAATAATACAATAATTCATAATACAATAAATGTTATGCTTCCTCAACTGTAAGCCTACTTTTGGCCCATGGTGTGGAACCTAGAATAGTCAAATTCATAGATTTAAAAAAGCAAAATTATGGTGACCATGATGTGGGAAGAGGGAAGAATGGAAGTTGGTGTTTAATGGGTATAGATTTCTGTTTAGGATGATGAAAAGTTCTGGAAATGGATAGTGGTGATGGTTGCACAACCATATGATTAAATGGTAAATGTATTTTACCACAATGACAATGTTTTAATCTAAAAAATAAATATTTCACTTAACCACTCTAGATGGAACTGCAAACAAACTATCAATATGTTGACAATTTTTTTTGTGTGCTTACCTTGTGCCAGGGTAAATGCTGGGAGGTACAATAACATCCTTTCAGCTGGAAGCAACCGCTAGCAGCCAGGAGGGTTGTCAATACTCATAACTGAAAAGGCTTTGGGGTCAAGGGCAGTTACAATCCAGAGCCTTGAAGAAAGCCATCAGGCTCTGCTCTCCTGTGTGGCTTTATTCTCAGACAAGCATCCCAGGAGTTGGCAGTGAGCATCCCCAGTGGCTCCTGTCAGTTTAGCAACTCCTAGAGAAAGAGGGTCTCTTACCAGTAGCTCCTGCGGAAGCCCCAAGACGGATGAGTCTCCTGGATCTGCTTTAATTCACAGCTGCCTGAGCCTATTGCAGACAGATTAGCCCAGCAAAGGAAAACCAAGGAGCTGGGAGAATAGAGGGGGAAAGTGCATGGAAGACAGCAAAGCTGCTCACAACTGTGGGGAACTCTCAGTTACAAGGAGAGGTTCTGGTCATCAGAGAGATCTTGCTATCTAAGTAGGGGAGATGGACTTCCCAGGCACAAAACAAAATGGGGAGGAAAAGAGGGGAGGGGATATGTAAATCCTAAGTTAAAGGGCTTGAGTCGGACCTCAAAGGAAGAGCAGGATTTTTTTAAAAAATATATAGTTATTTATTAGTAGAGGGAGAGAGAGAGAAACATCAATGATGAGAGAATCACTGATCGGCTGCCTCCTGCACGCCCAGGTATATGCCCTTGACAGGATCAAACCTGGGACCCCTCAGTATGCAGGCCGACTGAGCCAAACCAGCTAGGGTAGAATTTAAATATGAAGGCAGGAGAAGTGGTTCGGTGGGAGAAGAGTAGGAGCAGCTATGTGAGGAGGTGGTAAAAAGAGCATCTGACCAGGGCAGGAAGGCAGTACCTGGGCTGGAAGCAGGTCCAGAGCAAAGCCACATCTTGCGACATCAGTGCCTTAAAAGACTGGAACTTCTCCAACCACCCACTTTTCTACTAGTTGGGCTTTGTATTCTTGAGTCCATTTCTTGTGGAACCACCCCAACTTTTGCATAGGCAAGATGGTGGAATGAAACACTTTCTACACTCCTGTCCAAATGAATGCTGAGGCAGCTACGGGGGCGATGCGGGCGCGGAAGGAGAGCAGCTGTGCAGGAGCCAGCCTGCAAGAAGTGTTTGTGTATGTCTCCAGGAGCCAGTGTTAATGTGTCATTTGCTTTTATGTCCTAAAGAAAGAGGCAGGAGCAGATTCCTCAGACACAGCTAATGGCTCTTGCACGCGGGGCACGCCCTGCCCCCTGGGGCATGGCCAGCACCAGCGGCCCACAGACATTTCTCATCAAACTGCGGTCAGGCTGGGCTGTAGTAGACATTCCACTCTTTTTTTTTTCCTTTTTTCTTCTTATGAGAAGGTAAAGGTTTTCAATATTATGTGTCTTTTTAAAAACATGCATATCATAATTCTTTTTATTCAGTACATTTGTGTTACACCCTTTTTTTATTAAGCTTGTCAGAGTTATGGGTATATGTTTTGTTCAAAAAGTAACTGAGAAGTACAGCTATCATTTACTATTTTCTAATTCATTGGGTTTTTTTAAAATGGTGGTAAAATACATAGCGTAAAATTTACCGTTCTAACCATTTAAAGCATACAATCCAGTGGCTTTTAGTACATTCACAATGTTGTACAATCATCACCACTATTTGGTCCCAGGACATTTTCATCACCCTAAAAGGAAATATCCACCCCACTCCCTGGCAGTCACTTCACCCAGCCCCTGGCATCCACGAATCTGTTTTCTGTCTCTATGGATCTGCCTTTTCAGGATGTTTCATATAAATAGAATCCCTCAATATGTGGCCTTTAGGGTTTCTTTCACTGGGCATAATATTTTTAAGGTTCATCCATATTGTAGCATGTATCAGTACCTTATTCCTTTTATAGTTGAACTAGAGCCCCGGTGCACAAAATCTGTGCACTGGGGGCAGGGGGTCCTTAGCCCAGTGGCATCCTTGGGGGATGTCCAATAGGGCCTAAACCGGCAATTGGACATCCCTCTTGCAATCTGAGACACTGCATGCACCAATGACCATACTGTTCATACAAGTAAAAGGTATCTTGCTGTTGTATGGGCAGCTACAATTTTTTGCCCTGAGTATAAAAAGTAGTACATAACATGATCCTTCTGAGGTAGTACCATTTTCCCCATCTTATGGGTGGAAAAACTGAAGCAGAGAGAAATTAAGTAATAGGGCTTGTCACCGTTATAAGTGTCAGAATCAGGGCTGACCACAAAATGTGCAAGCCAGAGTCCATGCATGTCATCGCTGCATCATCCTGTTTTTCCATTTTTAGAGTAGCCTTGCCAGGTCTTAATTTTTAAATCTAAGAGACTGTTCCCAATATATAGGGTAGGGTCCCTAGGCCTGGCCGATGATCAGGGCCAATCTGTGCGGCAACCTGCAGGCAGGGTGATCCAGGGACCCCTACTGGCACCCACCTTGGCTGGTGGCCTGGTGCCGCCTACTGGCCAGCCCCACCCTCCAATCGCCACCGCTGGTCATCTCCCTCTCCTGTGTTGAGTGTCTGCCCCCTGGTGGTCAGTGCATGTCATAGCAACTGGTCATTCCGTTGGTTGTTCCACTGTTCAGTCGATTTGCATATTAGGATTTTATTATATAGAATGATATTACATTTTATGGACATACTTCATCTTTTTCATTCACCAGTTGATGGAAATGTATTTATTGATTACCTTAAACAGCCTTGGGCATTCCCCAAAAGGAGGCAATTCACAATGAATGACCAGGACATTCATCAGTCAATTTACATAATCAAGGCACTCTGGCAGCTTTGACTCTTAAACATAGTTGCTTAAGTGGCCACCAGTACATATGCTACTTGTCATGCTTTTCTTCAATTTGCATTTAGCCCTCTCAGCATTATTCTTTGAATGCAATGTGCATTGGAACCAGTATAGCAAGAAGTCAGGTTGAGTCATAAGCAAGGTGTCTGTTTGAATGAATTTAATGACTCTGGGTCTTTAAATACACTCTGGGTCACTCAAATCAGGGTGGTACTGAGAGAGGGGAAAATCAATATGAATCCTGGTGGGAACACTTAAAGTAATGCAACTTTAAGCCATTTCTTTAAGACTCATTTGGAAAATAGTAACAATACCTACTTCCCAGGCTTATAGAAATTAAGGTTTACTATGTACCTAAAGTGTGCAAGATGCTATGCTAGGAGTTGTGAACACTAGAGATGAACAGAAAAGACAAACTCCCAGCTTTCCCAGAGTTTATATTCTAGGGTTAAAATATAAAAATTCTTCTGAGTAAACTTGAAGATTTAATTGGCTTTATGGAATCATGAATAGAGCAAATAGAAAGGAATGACAAAGGGCTGTACAAAATGGAAGGTTTTTAAAGACAGAAAGGGGTCAGAAAAAGGACATTATGAGGATGAAATGCATTGTTTCAGGCAATGTCCCCTCCTAAGGGGAATGGAGGGAGCCTATCACAGATTATCTCACTAGTGCTGACCAGGTAATTCCAGGTTTACTGGCTAAAGGTTACATTTCTGAACCCAGCCGGTCTTTCTCAGTGGTTGAACGTTGACCCAAGAACCAAGAGGTCACTGGTTCAATTCCAAGTCAGGGCACATGCCCAGGTGGCAGGCTCGATCCCCAGTGGAAGAAGCTGAGGCTGCGATAAGGCTAGGTATTAGGTATTGGTTTGTTGACATGGATTTAGCACAAGTGACTCCATTTGGGGCCTGATGCTTCTTTTTAACTCAAGTGATGAGAAACACGTAGTAAATAAGTAAGTGAAGTGTAATGGAGAGTAACTGAAAGGCTTCCCTGAGGGATACCATTGGAGTTGAGGATTGGACAAGAAGTCGCTGTCAGCCAGGGAAAGGGAATGTCAGCTTACAACGTTGAGATGAGAAGATGGTCATGAACCTAGTGCGTTCCAGGAAGCAAAAGAAGGCCACTCTCTCCTGAGCAAGGGATTTTGGGAGAGGTCTCATGGTCCACAGGAAAGAGTTTGAATTTTATGCTGGGGGTGGGGGATCCATTAAAAGATATTAAGCAAGGGGGGGGGCGTTTTTCAGCAGACTACTATGGTGTAGGTTAAGAAGGGGCAAGATTGGAAGGCTTCCCAATAAAAGGCTGTTGTGTTGACCCAGAGAAACGTTGATGATGGCTTGGGCAGTTTTTGTGCTGTTTATTAGCGTCACCAATCGCAGGCTTGCCACATGCTGCTCATTAAGAACTGGGCTTTAGAATCTGCTGCTGAGGATTCGGCAGGCTCCACTTCCGAACTCCAAAAGCTACCCCAGTTGTTCAGATAAAAGCTGAACCAAGCCTTTATTCTTCTGCTGCCTCTCAGGCCAGGAAGAACCGGTCTCACCTCTTAGCTCCTTCCCTTCAGGACACAAAATTACACAGCAAAGTTCTCCTGTTTTGATTTGTTTTAAGATCTGGTCCTTCTCCAAAAGGAATCAGCCCTTGTAAGCTATTAACAGTCATTTGTAATTTAGTAAAAGTGGGGTCCTGCTCTTTAGAGTTGACTTTATAGGAGGACAACTACAAGCTCTGGGCCTGGGAATGATGGGGGAGGGCTGGGAAGGTACGGTAATAGGTGCTGTGCAACCTAATCTAAAAGAATGGATAGGACTTTTTGTCAAGATGGTAGCATAGGTAAATGTGGGACTCACATCCTCCCACAAACACATCAAAATTAAACTACAGAACAACCATCATTGAGAACTGCCTGAAATCTAGCTGAATGGAAGTCTATAAATAAGGATATAAAGAAGATGCCACTTTGAGACTGGTAGGAGGGGCAGAGATAAGGAACAGGCTGGTCCCATACCCATGTGTGGTGGATAGAAATCAGGAGGGATATCTCAGCTCTGAAGTTCCCCACTGAGGAGTGAGGGGTCCCAGCACCACACCATGCTCCCAGCCCAGGGCCCAAATGCTAGGGAGAGAAGTGCCCATAAATTCTGGCTGTGACAACCAGCAGGGATTGCAGCTGAGTGAGCCAAGGGCTGCTGGAGTCCCAAGCGTTCCTCTTAAAGGGCCCGTACTTGGACTTGTTGACAGACTCCCACAATCTGGGCATACAGGAAGGAACAGAATCATCTGGCTTCAGGTGAGAGCTGGAGGAGCAGCTTTCTCCCAGACGGAAGTGCTGGCAGAGGCCACTGTTCCTTTGCTGTAAGTGCAGGATGGCATCATATCTGATTTTCTTTCAATTTGGCTCACACTCTTCACCCCACACTGGTGACTCCCTGAGACCCTGGCCCCCAACTTCCTGGCCCACCCAGGCTGCTTCCAGTGGCTTTTCCATACAAATGGCCTGTCTTGGTTCATGCTTCAGACCTTCTTAAAACCCCAAACAGTCCCCAAACAAGCAGCATCTGGCTTCTTGTTCCCTACTTCTCACTAAGCAACCCCAACTCCAGCACTGGCGGCTTAGCCTTCCACAGGCACCTCCAAGCCCAGGACCAGAGGCAACTGTCTGCAGATCACTTTGTAGCTCATGCCAGGTGGCCCTCAGCAGGGCACAGGTGGCAGCTGACCTTGGTCTGAACCTCCCAAGAGGCTCCAGAACCAACACACCTTGTAGCCAGCTAAAGACCACACCAGAGCACTACTCAGTCACTTCCACAGTGATGTGCTCAATGGGCAGACTCAGCAGGCACCAGAGCCCCACTAAAGCAAATCCTGTACCATAGGGTCAGCCCCCGCACAACAGCTCCTCCACTGTAGTCATGGCCAGTCCTTAAAACCAATCAGCCTGAGAATACATCCCTCCAAATAGCAATCAAGGCTCAGCTATAATAGGAGGGCACACAATCTACAGAGGTGACCCACCTGGAGCAACAGTCTCAGGTGACCATAGAGACTGCACCACAGGACACCCGTGTAAGGTCAATATTATTTCATAAGGTCACGTCACTGCCTGCTTGAAGTTTTAAGAGCTGATATTCCACTTCCTCTGTTCTTTTTCTGCCTTGGCAGTGGTGGAAGCATGTGTCCACCCATCTGGGCCCCTAAGTGACAGTCATACACAGACCCACTTCAAATATATAACATGAGGGACAAATAAGTCCTAGCAAGTTAAGCCACTGAGGTTTGGGAATTATTTATTAGGGCAGCATCTCTTAGTCCCTCCTGACTGGAGTCACTGTCCAAAAAAATGGAAGTGCATGTATAAATAATATGAAGAAATCAAAGCAGAAGATCAAATTTTCACAGCATATAAAATGTTAATTCAGCCCTAGCTGGTTTGGCTCAGTGGATAGAGCGTCAGCCTGAGGACTGAAGGGTCCCGGGTTCAATTCCAGTCAAGGGCACATGCCTAGGTTGCGTGCTCAATCTCCAGCAAGGGGCATGCAGGAGGCAGCCAATCAATGATTCTCTATCATCATTGATGTTTCTCTCTCTCTCCCTCTCCCTTCCTCTCTGAAATCAATAAAAATATATAAAAAATAAATAAATAAAATATTAATTCATGTTAATAAAGAGGTGAGATCTATGCAAAGTTAATTATCCATATTGAATTCTTTGAATTCATTAAAAAAAAAAACTTCTAGCCCTGGACAGTGTGGTTCAGTTGGTTGGGCATCATCCCATGCACTGAAAGGTTGCTGATTTATTCCCGGTCAGGGCACATGCCCAGGTTTCAGGCTCTACCCTGGTAGGGGGTGTGCAGGAGGCAGCTGATTGATGTTTTGCTCTCACATAGATGTTTCTCTCTCCCTTTCCCTTTCTCTCTCTCTCTATAAAAAAAAAAATCAATAAAAAATTTTAAAAACACAAAACAAATCTAGTTCCTTTAGCTAAGACAGTAGATGAAGGTAAAACTGAGCTTATTGTTGAACTAATTGATTACATGTATGAAGCAGAAACAACTGAACTAAATATTCCAACGATACTGCCTCCTACCCCACCCCCTTTTTCCAGCTACACTTGTTGGAAACGTACAGATTGAGTTCCTCTCTTGAGCCAGCAAACTGAGACAAAAGTAATGGATTTTCCTAGGGAATTACAAGGACAAGTTGGAAAAGATCTTAAAAGCATGTTTACCAAAGCTTCACTTGATATGCAATTTTAATAATGCAACCATTTTCTCACCGTGCTTGCTTTCCCTGTGACTTAGCACAATGGTCTCTAGCTGACTGCATTTTAGAATCACTCAGAGAAAGTAATTTAAGGCCTGACCAAGACCAAATAAATCAGATTTCCTTGGGTGTGGCTCTCAGTATATTTTAGATGTTTCCCTGGTGGTTCTACTGTGTAGTCACAATTGAGAACTACTTAGAGCCGAATTTCTTAACCTAGTGGTTCGCAAAACAGTAATCACCTGGAGGATGAGGACTTAAAAAACCCAATGCCTGCTTGCCACTCCAGCCCTTCTGATGTACTTGGTCTGGGGTGAGACCTGGGCAAAGTCAGAATTTTGCAGCGCTGTTTGGGAGCCATAGTCTTAGCCAGATTTAAAAACGTGAGGTCCAGTCAGACATGAAAACAGATCCAGGCTCTACCCTCTGTGGCACTGTGTCTTCTCATTCTGTATAATGGGAATAACAAGGTGGCTGTGAGGACTAAGTGAGATAGTAAGTTAGCAAAGAGCCTGTCATATAATACTTGCTCAAGAATCAAGTTCATATCATCTCATTTAATTATTATTTCTCAATAATCCTATGAATCGAGGTTACTGTTCTAAGATGACAGCCAAAGGAACTGAGGATCAGATTACTCAAGATTACATGGTAATCATTGGCATTATTGAGGCTTGACTGAGAAGACATTGCAGCTGCCCATGCCCACTCCATTAGCCACCCTGCCCTGGCAGACAGGGCCAGCCTGTGTTGTTGAATTGGCCCCCTTAGGGGACACATTTAGGCTGTCAGGTGGATCTGGGCTCATCTTAGCGCATCTGTTTCTGTCCTGGAGCTTAATAGACTAACTCATGTCTTGAATTTCATTGACTTCATTTTTTTTCAAGGTTGTAAAATAGCCTCAACTGACCTATTTGACTGGAGTCCTTTTTTCAATGTGTTCTAGAAAGGCAATGTTTCCCTCCCACCGTTTCTTTTATTAATACAGTACGGAATCCTTTCTAAAGGGATCGTGGCCTGTTAAATCCTCACATAACTCCTGACACAAAAGGGTGAATTCAGACACTGGGGACTTATGGAGAAAACAGGGCATTACCACAACTGATAATGTAATATTTTGACCCAACATGTGAACAAAAGTATAGAACCATAGGACTAGATGGGGCACCCAGCACCCTCAGATATGACCACAGGTGTACTTTGTTTACTTAAAATGTGTGTCCACACAAAGGAGGGGTTGTCTGTGCACTGTCCTAGGTCTCCCCTCTCCCCTCAACCCTGTAGTTGGGTGAGATAAGCAGGGCGAGACAGGGCATTTGCCCTCACCCCTTTTTTAGGGATGGACAATTGACTTGCCACCGCTCTGTAAGGCGACATGCAAACAGTTTAAAAAACTTTCCTAGTCCCCAGCTCCCACCCTTCGTTGGGCCCAGGGAGGCTGGCTGACCTCCATGCTGACTCCGGCACCCCAGCCCGGCGCCACCCCCCTGCTCCACCCTGGCCTTGGTGGCTCTCACCCCTGCCTCCACCCTCGGACTGAGCGTGCATGTTCCACTAACCCAGACAGGCAGCGGGTGGAGGTGCCAGGCTTCCAGCTGCCTCAGGGCACAACACTAACCCGACCATGGGCGGGCCTGTGGTGCCCGCCCCAATAACAGCAAGTCCACTCCTCCCAACAAAAACCAAAAACTTTCCTAGTCCCCATTCAACTAGAGGAAGCCCCTGGTCTCTCCCATAAAGGAACCCTAGAGCAGCTTCCCTAAGGCAGAGTTTACCCACGGCTATGCGCTTCAGGGCTGCAGGGCTGCAGGGCCACCAGTGCTGACGATTTTGCCACCCCAAGAAAGCAGAGGGAGTTTTTGGTGTGAAGAGCCACCATTTCCTCAGAGGTGACCTTTCCAGTCACTTCTTGCCTTGTTGGCTCCACCTCCATCCTGAGATCAACCCCAGACCATGCTGATTAAGGCAAAAATCCTGAAGTAACAAGGCAGGAACATCTTCCCCCTGGGAACAGTGTCCTCAAAACCCAAGCCCAAATTGCACTGAATTCTCAGAGGCACTGAAGATCTTGTCTCAATTTACCTGACCCACTTCCAGGAGGAACCCGAAATTTGGAACGCTGTTCTCAGGCACAGATGCCCCATAAAGCAGCCCGGGACCGGTAAAGGGATTCGATCCAGTATTAACTCACCGCCTGGGAGACCAAATGAGCAGCAAACTGCTGGTCAAGGCAAGGGCTGGGGTGGGCGGTGATGTGAGCCAGGGGCTCGCTCTGCGGATGCGCAGGGCAGGGCCTCGTTGCCTGGCAACATCAAAGCCCTAGCTCTTGGGAGCCTAAGCAGTGGCATCTGGCGAGCACATTACTCTAGCATTTTTTAAAAACCGTAATATGGGTTTTAGTTCACTGCTGCAGGTGGGCCGTGCAGCGAATGAGGCCTGTCCCGGAGTCCGAACACTGCCTCTTTTTTTTTTTAAATGTATTTTATTGATTTTTTACAGAGTGGAAGGGAGAGAGATAGAGAGCCAGAAACATCGACGAGAGAGAAACATCGATCAGCTGCCTCCTGCACATCTCCCACTGGGGATGTGCCCGCAACCCAGGTACATGCCCTTGACCGGAATCGAACCTGGGACCTTTCAGTCCGCTGGTCGACGCTCTATCCACTGACCCAAACCGGTTTCAGCTGAACACTGCCTCTTGCTCTGTATCTGAAATCACCAGATCTTTCCCACGGGGCAGGAGCAGGTGGCCCGCCCAGCAGGCTGCTGTGCACCCGCCAAGGAGGCCCGGTTTATATTAAAGCTTTCTCAGCCTCGTTCTGCTCTGCCACTTGCAGTTGAGACAACAGCTAAGGAGACTTCTCCCTGGCCTCGGTGGAACCATGAGTTAATGCATTATGGCTTTACAGACATCGGCGGTAGTGAGCCATGAAGGCAGGGGGGTCTCTTCCGTATAACCTCACAGTGCCGGGCATAAATTAGTAGGTCCTCCAGCAATGTTTGTTGGATCTAGTACTCTCATTTCCAGTGTGTGTGTGTGTGTGTGTGTGTGTGTGTGTGTGTGTGCAGTGCATTACAATTTAAGGAATAGACTAACCACGGAGCCTGAAGGACACATTGTGTAGCATAAACACACACAATAATAAAAGCACTGAAATGCCAATACCTACGGTTTGCATTTGTATTCATGGCTTCACAGAATACTTTCACACACAGCGTTCCTTTAATACATGGAGGATTTGGGGGCCTGAGTAGAATGCCTGTTTTCCATTAATCACGCCTTCTCAATCCTTTCCACACTTCTCCCTTGCTGAGGTCTTCTGGTCACTTGGCTGCTCCCCCAGCCATAAACTGCTCTTCCCGGAGCCTCTCGGAGGCCCCTGCCCACCCTCAGATTCCCCTGGAGTGGCCTCCAGGAGACACTGAAGCAGACCCTGAGCTCTTGCAGAGGAAGAAGGGAGGGGCTGACAGGGAGAGGGCGGTGTCAGAAACCTCACCTCTCCCCTCTGCCTCCAATCTGTATTCTTCCCTCCAATTAGGCCCCATGATTGTTGACTGAGCCTAATATATCCAAGAATTGTAATTAATAATCTACACGACAGTAATAATTTATTAAACACTTGACCATATACTAGGTATTGCCTCATTTAATACAATAATTCTAGGCTCCTTATAGATGAGGAACAAGGCTCAGAGAGGTGAGGTCATTAATAGGCAGTAAGAGTTCAGATCCTGGGCTATCGGGCCCAAAGCCCACATTCACAGCCAACAGCCAGTACTTGTCCCTTCTGCACCATTTATCCTCTGGCCCTGGCTCAGTGAAGAGATCTCCTGAAAGCAATTCTGAGTAGCTCCAGAAACATACCTTTGGTAATCTGTTCCCTACCTGTGCACTATTTGGGGGCCATCTATGAAACTAGGTTTTATGTCTATTTGTCCATTCACTCAGCAAACACATAGTGAGTGCCCATCCCTATGGACCACTCTGCTAGACTCTGGACAAGAGTCGAATAAAACCTGGTTCCTGCCTTCAAGAGAAGGAGATACATACACACAAATATGTTTAGAATAGCATTCTAGAACAGGCCTGAATGCCATGGGGTACAGGGGAAGGCATGGCTGCTCTGCTGGTTACTCAGCACTGATGTCACAGAGAAGATGAGAAGTTCAACCCTCTGTGGTCATCTTCAAATAAGACTGCATAAGCTGAGATGGTATACAGGAGGTTCATACCCAAAGACTTTTAAACAGACACCTAGCTCCCTGAGTACCAAAGAGACAAGTCCCATTCCAGTCTCCCCACAGGGGTCACTTTCAATCAGCCATTCAGCAGAATATTTGACCTCTGCCATGTACTTGCTCTCTGCTATGGGCTGCACAAATGGCAGGAGCCAGAACAGGCCCGGTCCCTTCCCCCATAGAACTTACAGCTTTGTTATCAGACCCATCACATCGAAAAACTGCCCAGCCAGGCATTCGCTAAAGTATCAACACACTGAAATTTATTGTGGTGCAACCTGGAAATGCTGGCACATGCACGCGGTTGCAAACAAAGCAGGTTAAATCGGAGCCATTGCACCAGAGCTGAGGCTGACTAAGAAGAGAGACGTGCCAGTGTCTGCGGTAGCCTGGGGCCAAGAGCATTAATGTGCTGACATGTGTCAAATACTGTGCTGCTGTCAGGTGACATTTTACCAAAAATAGGTGATTCACGTGAATAAGCAATGTCTGAAAATCTCCCGGAAAAGATACACTACCCTCCAACATGTATTTTTTTATTAATTGTGCAGGTTAAGCCACCATGAAATTTATAATTACTGGATAACAAATAAGCAGGGCTTGGCCTAGAGTGTGTTTTAAGTTCCTGTTGGATTTTGATAACTCTAGGTGCCTATCTTGCCAGCCAAGACAGATGATAAAGAGATGTCCAATGTCTCTGCCTCAATTCTTGGTTTTAATTTTTAAAATATTATTATTAATATCTAATATTAACCAAAATATTAATAATTAACATTATTAATAGAAATAGTTGCTATTATTATTATTCATTTTTCCTGTTTGCATAATCATCTCTCTGTCCACCCATTCATCCATCTATCTGTCCATCCTCCATTCATTTCACACTCTTGGTCATGCCGAGGCACTGATTACAAAGAGATCCCCCTGCATCTTCTCCCAGCTCCAAATATGAGATGGTTTTGCCGGAAAAGAAAGAATTACAGTGGGAAAGCTTGTGTGAGCAATCAAGGAACATTGGTATGACTGTGAGAAGATGCTTTCTGAAAAGCCGTATCTACAGTAGATCCATGGCTCCCACAAATGAAGAGGCACTTGGTAACCTCCACCTGGACATTAGCCGTCATCCCTCACCTACGATGCCATCCAGAGATCATGTCACCCCAAAGCCACACTTCCCTCCTGAGTGGGCCAGCCCATCTCTCAGGAAGTCATAGCTCTGCTCCAGGTGGGGCATTCTCAATCCTAATACAGGTGGGGGCAAAAGTAGGTTTACAGTTGAATGTGAAACAGAAGATGAGCGAACAAATCCCAGACACTCTCTGGGTCTCAGAAGATAGCCAACACTGGCCTCTTCCCCACAAAGCCTTCAACTCAGCACTCGAAAAACAACATTCTTTCTAAAGATTTGGTGCAGCGTTTTGGTAAACTGCCCGGCTTAATAGGTGACCCATTTGTTCTTTAAAGATTGAAAATAGTCTAGGAAATACATATGACGAGGTTTTTTAAAAAGAAAATTTTATGTGTTGTGTTGCTGTAATCAACTAGAATAGGCCCAAGAGTCACAGTGCAGCACCTGTTGCTAAAATAGCCAAATAGAAGGGGATTCACTTCCTATATTCTTTACAAAATAATGGAAAGAATTGTTAACTTGGAAAGAGAAGAAGGGATCAACGTTGTCCTTACTATGAAGATGAAAAGCAAACCTCTGGCTTCCCTATAAACCCTTGACTTAAAGGGCAACCATCTAAGCAGAGCCTTTGAGGGACTAGGTTCCGTGTCCGGCTGTCCACCTGGCTCCACAGGCTGCATCTGGGATGGTGCCTCTGGCAGGGACCTCATTCTAACTGGCTTCTCTCCTTCTGCAGCTGGATCCCATTGCCCCTGTGGCCAAACAGCTTTCATCTGCTCGGTGTTAGGAAGATAAGCAGGTGAGGTTTGCATGAGAACATTTGCATGAAATGTTCTCATGCAAATCTAAACACAGATTCTAAAGTGAGTGAGGTCCAGATCTAATTTGACACTGATACAGCAATTGAAAAGGAGTCTTTCATTCCAGATGAGAAAAAGCTGAAATTTATCATCGCCAAACCAGTATTACAAGAAATGTTAAAGCGTCTTCTTTAAGAAGATGAAGAAAAAAATTTGTTTTACAATATGAACAAGAAAATATCGCAAAGGAAAAAAATTCTCACTGACACAGGCAAACAATAAAAGCAGTGGATCAACCAACAGTAAAGCTATGAACCAGGAGGTCATGGTTCGATTCTGGTCAGGGCATATGCCTGGGTTGCAGTATCAAGGTTCAAAGGCAAAAATAGGAGGCTCATCTATAATTACAACAGTAAATTAAGGGACACACACACATACACACACGAAGTAAAAAAATACTGACAAAGATAAATATGGAGGGCTTGAGTAAAAATGCTAGTTATTTTTGAATGTGTTCAAACTTAAGTGACTATCAACTTAAAATAGACTGCTGTAGCTTAGTATACATGGGCCACACACCAAAAATCTACAAAAGATATACAAGAAATAAAGAGAAAGAAATCCAAACACAACACCACAGGAAATTATCAACATAGAAAAGAAGAGCGTAAGAGAATAAGAAAAGAACAGAGAACTACAAAAACAATCAGAAAACAATGACTAAAATGGCAATAACTACATACATATCAATAATTACTTTAGGTGTAAATGAATTAAATGCTCTAATCAAAAGAAGAGTGGATGAAGGAGATGTAGAGTATTATAATACCGCAATATACAATGGAATATCACCCAGTCAAAAAGAGAATGAAATCTTATCATTTGCAAATGGGCAGACCTAGAGGGTATTATGTTAAGTGAAACAAGTCGGACAGAGAAAGACAAATACCATATGATTTTACTTATATTTGAAATCTAAAAAACAAAATAAATGAACAAATGAAATAGAACAACTCATCTATACAAAGAACAAACTGATGGTTGTCAGATGGGAGGGTTTTGGGGGCTGGGTGATAAAAGGTGAAGGGATTAAGAAGTACAAATTGGTGGTTACAGGATAGTCATGAGGATATAAAGTACAGCATAGGGAATATAGTCAATAATAATGTAATAAGTATGTATGATGTCAGGTTGGTGCAAGACATATCGGGAGCGATCACTTTGTAAGTTATATAAATGTCTAACCATTCTGTTGAACACCTGAAACTAATATAATATTGAGTATCAAGTATAATTGAAAATGTTATTAATTAAAAGGAAAAAAAAAAGAGCCTTTCAATGTTTATGTGGTGCTGAAGATTCCCTTAACAATCTTCTCCTTTGAAATCCTTGATCAGAAAACCTCTGCTCCCTTCTTTTTTTTAATGTGAGAATTGCAAGTGTATATACAAAGCTAATATCAGTAACAGGAAAAAAAAAAACTTCTTAAATTATCCTGTGCTTACACTTCAAAGCAAACTGTATCTTTTCTTTTTGAACAACAAAATATAGGTACATGATAAAGCATAATACAACAGTATTCATGTATCCAATATTTAAAATGGATAGTTAACATTTATATATTATGCAAATTACAGTTGACCCTTATTATTCTCAGTAGTAATGTTCTACAAAGTTGCCCTGAACCCTTAATTAGCAAATACTGAATCATTGCTCCAAGGAGAATTATGATCAGGCTCCCAGGAGCCTCTGGTGTGTGTATCCATAAACTGGATGTGGTATGGATCTGTAGGGATGATACATTTTTTGCATATGTTTTATTATACTATTCCATGTTCTTCAACTTACTTTATCTACTTAATTGTATCTTTAAAAAAAATCTACTCATGTGGAAACATAGAGATCTAATTCATCTAATGAAACTTCATTGTGATGCCAATGAAATGTAAACATTAGGCCTTGCAAGGGAGGGGTTCTAGCAAACTGTTCACATGGACATTTGTTGTTTTTGTAAAATGACAGCCTTAAGATATTTTTTGTTAAATGGAAACCCAAATTATATAACCTTCAGACCTCTCTAAGGCTGGCTCTGCCCCTAATTGCTACTCTTGTGAAACTTTCCACGACCTCAAGGGAAAGTCCTCTGAGGTCCCATAGCACTTTATTATTACGTCTAAATCTTCACATGTTGTCTTATCATCAACTCACTTCTGATGTGACATCTGTCTCGATAGTAGGTATTCAAAAAGCATTTGTTAAATGTATGTAAGTGATGAAAATATAAACAGAGGTTTGTGCATTATTTGCTAATTAGTCCACCATGTTCAGACTTGGCCATTTTCATCTTCAGAAGGAACTTTCCAACTGTTGGCTCACTACACACAGCAGACAGAGGGGACAGGAGCCACGTGACACACAGAAGACAGAGGGGATGGAGGGGCCACGTGACAGCAAGAGGGAAAGAAGGATTTCAGGAGGGATGTAGGAAGCATGCAAAGCCAAGTTACAAAGGTACAGGAGTCAAATAGATATGAGATGGAGAGTTTAATTAGGGAAGGAAACAATAACATGAACCTATAATCTTAATAAAGTTAATGTTTTTAAAGTATTTTTATTTATTTCCGAGAAGAAGGGAGAGACGGAAACAGCAATGATGAGAGAGAATCATTGATTGGCTGCCTCCCGCATGCCCTCTCCTGGGGATTGAGCCCACAAACCCACATGCCCGGGAATTGAACCGTGACCTCCTGCCTCATAGGTCGACTCAACCCCTGAGCCACACCAGCTGGGCAAGTGTTCACGTTTTAGGTGGTGTGGTGGCGTCATTTAAAAACAAAGGGAAAAGTACAGGGTACATACAATGGGAGATATAGAAAAACAGGGATCCGTTGCAGCTGAGTGGATTAAATTGGCTACACAGCTAATCCAGCGCCCTAGCACATGCTTTCTCTCTGAAAGGAAATCCCAGCCAGCTCTCACTCATCCTTCAAGAACCAACTTCCCGGTGATTCCTCTAAAGCCATTTCCCTTCCCACTGCCCTGATTTCATTTCTCCTCAGCTTTGCAGCCACAGCTATGAATATGTCACTACAAGGCCGTGTTGTTTTCCTTATTTTAAACATCTGAGTAATTACTGACCCGTGCACCTATAGCTGTTTCTTACATTTTCATCTGATAATCAAAACTTTTCCACAATTACCTACTAGTTAGAAAATCCTAGAGTGTTTACACCAAGTCATCTTTTTCTTCCATGTTCCCAAGACTGAGCTACGTTCTGGAGAAATATGACATTGTTTTGCTGGTCAGAGGCAAGGAGGCGGCAAAAACAAGAGGCAGAAACAAAACTCACTAGAGAGCCTTTCCCATGGGAAAGAATGTCACATTTGGAAACAGATGCCTTCGTTGTTTCCTCGGTTTAAGCGGAAGTTGCTCGCTCTGTAAAATTACAGTTGGAACCAGTGTTGCAGAACAAGTGACTCCTTACCCACCCCTGCTGAAGTTATCACCCCGTCGAGACAGGCTCAAGTAAAATCTGAGATCATTCAAAATTTAAACAGTGAATGCAGCAATCAAAATGTCACTGGGCTAGAAGGATGAATGAATAATTTAGCTCCCTAAAAGGTAACATTTAGAAAAGGCCAGACTTGCCAATTCCAGGAGGTAGAGACAGCCTGGAAGAAGACAATCTCCTCTTCTCAGTTAAAAATAAACAAACTGACTTCAGAATCTGTCTGTGAACCTCCCAGACACCCCACTTTTGGGTGAGGGTACAGTTCAGACTGAGAGTCATGGAAACGTAATGTTATTTCAGTTCACCCAGCACTTGCAGAGCTCGTACCAGGCCAGGCACTGTCTGGGTGCGGAGGTTGCAGAGAGCAAACACCGTGGCCGCCCGTGGGGGGCTGTCTGGAGGGGCTGAGGGGAAAGCATGGGATCGTGCAGCTCAGGAATGTGTGGCGGAACCATAACGGGGACAGTGGGGGCCTGGGCTTGTGTTTGTGTGCGGGTGTTGTCTGGCGGAACACTGGAGGTGGGCTCAGAGAGGCCTGGGCGCTGAGGCAGTGACTGTCAGGGAGCAAACTTGGGGATCAGGCCAGGACGCCACAAGGACAGTCATGCTCCATATCCCATGGTGAGTCCGAGGGTGGTGTGTCTCTGCCCGGATGTCCTCATCTCCTTTGTCCACGTGGAAATCGCTGCTCTTCTGAGAAGAGACATTGTCATGAGCGTCACCTCCCGGGGCTGGGCCCTGGTGCTGGCTCCTCCCGCTCCCAGCGATGGTCATGCCCAGCAGCCATGAGCACAGCCCGCTGTCATTGCTGATGCTCTGCGTGCTCCGTCAGCGGCCAGCGGAGCCCCCGTTTTATCTGCTCTGCACGTGCAGAGCCTGGCCAGCAAGGTGCTCAGCGAATGTTTGTGAAAACCGATGAGACAGAGCTCAGCAAGAGAACGTGGCTCCCACACTAACAATGAGACAAAGCCAGACACCCTAAAAAAATTATCACTTTTTATGAGCCCCTCAGGGAGGGGAGGCGATGAGCCAATGAAGTGAACATAATTCCAAAGCGTGGCAAACCCCTCGGACTCACAGCTCCTTTCCCGTTGGTGGAAGTGGAGGAACGCGGGGCTATTATGAAAAGCAGGTAGGATGAAAACAGCTAAATGTTAGCAAATCCGTAAGTGTGGCCTAAATACGACCATTTAGAGTAACCAGAATCCCCAGACACAAGGGGCAGAGGTCTGTACTCACAAGTGAGCTTTTTCCCTGGACTCTACCGGGCATCACAAGAAAGAGCAGGGCCAGGTAGGAGACCCCGCCTAACACAGGAAGGACCAGAAGAACCCAGAATCCATCTCCCCACACAAGCCCAAGAGCAACAAGCCAGCAGTCTTCCAGAAGAGGGGCTTGAGCATGGAGAGAGGCCCTCCTGGTAGGCACACAGGGACTGAGGAAGCCGAGGTAGGGCAGGGACACTCAGGAAGTCCTCTGACACCACAAGCCCCGCATGGGGCCCAAGTGGTAACAGCAGCCCGTGGCTGGAGGGAATGGAAATGCACCGCGGTGCCCTGAAGGTACCTGGAGCAACCACACACCCAAACCCAATCCTCTACTGTCCGCATGGACGGGCGTCTCAGCACCACTCAAGCCTGGCAAAGTGGGACGCCCACTTCCTTGTCCTGAAGCCATCCAGAGCCAGATCTCAGCAGCTCTCCCCTCTCCGGCTTTCTGCCTTGGAAATCCTAGCTGCCCTGACCAACCCAAATCCTCTCCGCTGACTCCTCAACTCAGGGAGACCACCAGGCCCAGTCACTGCATCCTCAGGATGTTCGTAATGGTCCTCTCCTCTACCCACTCTGTCATTTCTCCATCTCTCACCAGGAAGGTAATGTAAGACCACCAGGGAAGCTGAATTCCTGAGAAGGAAGGAGAAGGGAGTCAGTCTTTGAGTGGCTAAACCAGGGGTGGGCAAACTTTTTGACTCGAGGGCCACAATGGGTTCTTAAACTGGACCGGAGGGCCGGAACAAAAGCATGGATGGAGTGTATGTGTGAACTAATATAAATTCAAAGTAAACATCATTACATAAAAGGATACGGTCTTTTTTTTTCAATAGTTTTATTCATTTCAAACGGGCCGGATCCGGCCCGCAGGCAGTAGTTTGCCCATGGCTGGGCTAAACCTATCTTTTTCTTGCCTCTTGGTTCTTCATCATTAACAAGTCAAGATTATGGTACTGGCCAAGCGAAGATCCAAAGCAGAAGAACTCAAAGAAGACTAAGTAGCTTTAATAAAAAACAACACTGGGATTTTCTTGACAAAATCTGGCAAACATTCAGAGAGCTGACGTAAAATGGCATCCAGGAAAAGAAAAGAGACCACAACCTTTTAAAGAACTCAATAGTTGGCAAGTCTTCAATTGTGAATGCTGGGGGATGATAAATTATTCAAATAAAATAATCCTGGCTCCCACTCACAGTCGTACAAAGATATTGATCCCACCATCACTAATGCACAGAGACCTGCATTCTAAGATGCCAGTGTGAAGTGAGGAGCGACTGCATTTCTGCTTTGGATGTTTCACCCCTTCCTTACCCTGAGATTTCGTTTGCTCTTCCTCGGTTTCCAGAAAGGACCAGTTCTTCAGTCACGTGGAACAACATAAAGATTCATTATCGACAAACATTCCCCAGCTGTGCTCAGGATTCCAGGGAATGAAGGAGTGACTCAGAAATCCCGGTCTTCACACAACACCACTAGTCCCTTATGTAAGGACCACGGTTCCATTATGCAGACCAGTGTGTGTGTGTTTTTTAACTTTGATGTGCACAAGAATTACCCGGGGAACTTGTTAAGATGCAGATTGTGCTTCAAGAGGTCTGCTTGCCTAGATGGCCTGCCTTTCTAACAAGCTCCCGGGTGATGCCAGTGCTGCTGGCTGTGGACCACTCTTTGGGTAGCAAGACATTAGATGGCTATACAAACCAGGATCCACCCTCCCGACGCCCCCTCCCCGAGTCTAACCTGGATAGTACACCGGTATTGCATCCCTGCTCAAAGCCCCTCGACTGCCTACTAATAAAATCCAGACTCTTACCTGACATCCAAGACCTGCTTTCTAATCTACATCTCAGCCGAATGGAACTATTTGCTGCTTCCTAGACATCATCTCATTCTACCTTGATTCTGCTGTTTCTCCTACCTTGCTCACCTCCTTCAAAGTCCAGGTCACATGCTGCCTCCTCTATGAAGCCCAACACAGTTCTTTCAGCTAGAAGTCGTCTTCTTTCCTCTGACATCTAATGTCACTTTGTACCTCCCTCCCATAGGGACATTATCACTAGCTACTGTGTACTGTGACTTTGGGGAGCACATCTTCTATATAGAAAATACTGTTACCTGCTCCATGCTTCTTAGGGCAGGTTCTTGTTTTGATTTATGCTTGCAGTGTATAGGCACCTAGCACAATGCTTTGTGTATTTGGACATAATTGTGTCTCTATTACTTCATTTTATTGGGGTATAATTTAAATCAGTAAATGCATAGAGTTTAAAGTATTTTTTTATTGATTTTAGAGAGGAAGGGAGAGGGAGAGAGAGATAGAAACATCAATGATGAGAGAGAATCATTGATTAATGCACACCCCACACTGGGGATCGAGCCCACAACCGGGAATTGAACTGTGACCTCCTGGTTCATAGGTCGACACTCAACCACTGAGCCACAGTGACCGGGCAATGCATAGACTTTAAGTGTACCACTCATTGGGTTTACACCCAAATAACTACCACTGATTCAAGACAGAGAACATTCCCACCATCCCAGAATGTTCCCTAGTTCTCTCTCTAGCCAATTCTCACCAACGGCCTCTGTCCCTAGATATAACTGCTCACATTTCTAACATCCTAGATTTGTCTTGTCTCTTGTTCAGCTTCATATAAAGTAATAACATCACAGGTGCCCCTTTGACTAGCTTCTTCCATTTAACACAGTGTTTTTGAGATTTGTCCATTTTGCCACAGGTTGGAAGCAGCTTCTTAAAGAGTACGCTGATGGTGGAAATGGAAGTCCTGCTTCACCGCAATCACTGCCCTGGGAACTTCCCTCAGTGAGTGGCATTTTGGACTTTCTGCGCTGTTCCGGCCTGATGTCCGGCTGTCAAAATCACTGAAGTCCCTTGCAGTCCTATCGCTCTTTCTTGCTGGCACTTCTACCTCCTCCATGTCACCTCGGTGCCTTCCAGCTGCCCTCAGCGAGGAGACAGCTCCTGACTGCTTTCCCCTCGTGTCCCCAAGACCCTGCTGTCCAGTTCCCAGGCTCTGTGCTCCCAGGGAGGGTCCCCATCTGTCTGGATGTCATCTCCCGTCTTTCCTGGCAAATCCATTTTTCTTCTTTGCTGGTGGGGCTCAGCCTCACTGAGGCTCAGCCAGAGTCACTTGTCCAGTGGCTTCTGGCTCCATGTCCTGCTACAGCTCATGTCCATTCTTTTCCAGGAGGCGAGTATGACTGAAGCCGCTGGTGAGGGAGGGGCTGCTGGCCCAGGAGGGCTCTCCACCGGCTGCATTCTGGGAATTCTCAGGTGATCTCACCTAATGATGATGGACTTGGTCCCCCTGCCAGTCCACATGATCCAACAATGGAGTGATGGCAGCAACCCTTGCTGGCTGCCAGGTTTTCTCAGTCTGGGTCTTGGTATAAGTTTGGGAAGACAAGCCCAGGAACTGCCTCCTCCCATCACAATGCCCACAAAGGCTTATTCTCATGCCTTGTATCGGCTCTGCTGTGGTCCATGTCAGCACTGCCACCTCGGGCCTTCGTGGGATAGGTTGGGAATGAGGCCCAGACTGGACTCCAGACACCTTGATGTCTGGCTAAAATGTGAGAGAAGGAGGCAGGTGTCATCCCGAATGAATTACTTAATCTGGGGGAGAACAAGGAAAGGAAGCCAGAGGATCAGCACTGTGTCATTTTGCCCTTTTGAAAAATTGTGGTAAAATACAGTCCCTTAGTCCGTTTGGGCTGCTATAGCAAATAGACAACAGACATTTATTTCTCACAGTCCTGGGGGCTGGAAAGCCCAGGGTCAAGGTCCAGCAGCCCCAGTGTCTGGTGAGGTTCTCCTTCTGGTTTGCAGATGACCATCTACTCACTGGGTCCTCACATAGAGCAGAACAGAGAGAGGAACCACGCTCTCCTGTCTCTTCTTATAAGGGCACCAACCCCATCCTGAGGCTCTCACTCTCACCACCTAACCACCTCCCAACAACCCCATCTCCAAATACCATCACATTGAAGACTAGGGTTTCAACATACGAATCTTGAGGGGTCATTTTCAGTCCACAGCATATGCATGGCACATGAATAACATAAAATTGACCATCTTAACCATATCTAAGTGGACAGTGCAGTGGTGTTTGCACTTTCTGAGATGTGATAGCTGAGTGCTCTTCCAGGAGATCTGTGACTAACCACATGGAGCACTCCCTTCATCCTCGCAGACCTGCAAACAAAGTAGCAGTATCCCTTTCGCATGAAACTGAGGCGTAGAGGGTGATGGCTGCAGAGGGCATATGGAGAATCTCAGGTTTAAACTCTGTCTGTCTGCCCTAGGCTGCTTCCCTATTGCTCTGCCCCCCTGCCTTTCTGTCTGGCTCCTAGAAGGTGATTTCAATGTCTCTGAGCTCATATATCCCATCAAAGTACTTAGAGCGCTGACCACAAAGCCCTTCCGTCTCATCACAGCACTTAGAGTAAGCGAGTCAGGAAGGAGATGGTGCCTTTTCCCTCCTTGCTAAGAGGCTGGTCAGTGTTGCAGTCCCCACCCAGCTGCAGTGGCCTCTGTTTGTGTGACTTGAGATTAACAGGATGTTGACAAGGCCTCTCCAAAAATAGTTTTCATTCCAGGATTGTTACATACCTCACATTCCTACTAAGGAGTCCTCTGAGCTAGAGTTTGTTAAAGTGCAAACATTTTAATAAAAGAGAAGACATGTGGGGACGTTATCTCCCATTAACATCGCAGCCATTTTCTGTTATGCGGTACCCAGCCCAGTGTCAAGCCTCCTGGGATGGCCTCAGGATCACTTATTTCCTAATGAGGAGACGAATTGGGCAATGAAGTATAGATTCCACTGGAGAGCAGAACAAAATGAGGTATTGTAGTGAGTTGCGGCTTCATGGATTGAGTACAGAGGAAGGGGGAAAAGATGAAAACAACACAGACGAGATTTACCTACTTTAGAATTTTCTGGGCATGTGTGTGGTGGAGGTTGAAAATAAGAGCTTTGGAACCAGGCAGGACAGGGTTTGCAGCCACCAGCTGTGCCCTGGGCAAGCTGTTTGACCTTTCTGGATCTCTATTTTCACCTACTGGGAGATTTTAGTGCTTTCCCTCCATGGTCACAAAGATGACTATCATTTGTCCATTATGTAGGCAAAGTATGTAGCACAGAGATAACACATGGAGGGGTTCAAGGAATGACAACTCATGGGCTGCTCCAAACTCCATCAAGAAGTCTGTGGAGGCTGGAGATGGGCCAGGACGACAGATATTCCAACCGCTCGCTCTGTCAGGAGGCGGAGCCCCTGTGTCAATCAGCTGTGTCCTTAGCTCCCCACCAGCTCCAGAGGTGGACACGTGGGATAGAAGGTCCTCCCTCTTAGCATTGGCAGAAATGGTTATGACCTCTCAGTATGGAAAATACTGTTATGACTTGATTGGTTGGGTTTGATTTCCTCCTGTAAACCAGTGGTGAGAGAACCATGGAAGATCTCTCCCCCCAGACTTGTCTGAGAAATGAGCCTGTCAACCCAGAAAATCTCAAGACAGTGGTCAGCACCAGAAAAAGCTAATCACTTCCTGGTGCAGGACTAAGACTCTTCCCTGAAGAGCCATCTGTGATCTTCAACTAGTGACATACTGAGGGAAATCAAGAGCAAAGGGAAATTAGAATTGAGAAGACATTTTTTCAGAGACTCAGGGTGATGGAGCATCCAGAGAAGAGTGAAGGAGGTGGTTCAGGGTCCATGGTGACTGTCTAGAGCCCAGAAGGTATTTCAGAAGTGATATGGAAAGTGGCCCTTCTCTCTTAGGACGTCCCAGAGAAAGAGCAGCCCAGCCTCACCACGAGATTCCAAGCTGTATCCAGGGCCAATCTGGGAAGCAGATTGCAAAAGAATGGGAGCCCTCCAGTGTCTGACCTCACTCTCTAGTGGAGAGGGTGGGGTGGGTAGAAAAGGCCTCTGCTGGGCAGTGGCCAGGCACATACCAGTACAAGGGTGGGGGCAGGACAGGCCCTTAGGTTGTGAAGCTGAGCCCCACAGTCCAGCAGTCTAATCTGAGAAGTAAATCCAAAAGCAAACCAAGCTTCGACAAACAACAATCCAAGAGCCAACGTGTTCCAGCCACCGAGAAGCCAAATCACCAGGAGCAATCGGTCCAGGAGCAGAGCCAAGGCCAAAGCCACACTGAGTCAAAGGCCAAGGCGCTCCCAGTTGACAGGGCCTACGAGGAGCAGGGCAAGGGTAGATCAGGAGGGATTCTGGAACCCGCAAGCAAGCCAGCTGTCCAGTTGCCTATGGCTCACAGTGGGGCCATACTACATGCCTTTTACTCATGCAAGTTTAAACCTTCTGTGATCCGCAGAGAGAGACACAATGTACTATTGCCAGTAGCATACCTTCGCACCTGGCAGGTGAGCACCTTAGAATGATCATTGAGTGAGAGTGAGGGCTCTGCTGTCCCTGTGGACAACCCCTGGATCCGGGGCAGCACATCTACTGAGCATCTTGCCTACTGAGGATCTTGCCATTTGTTGGTATAGATTCATATTTTTCATAAAAATGGCTTCTAAATGCAGACCCCTAAGGTTCAAAGCAGAGTCAGACTTAGAGCAAGGACTTAAACCTACCTAGAGCTACACGGAATCTGAAGGGTTTGGGGGGACCACAATCTACCAAAGTCAAAAAAGAATGGCTACTACAATCCACAACACCGTTTTCAGCAAACAGTATTGGAAAAACTGGGTATTCACATGCAAAAGGATGAAATTGGACTCTTACTTGCCTTATATCATACATTAACAAGTGACTCAAAATGGATCAAAGACCTACACATAAGCACTAAAAGTGTTAAACTTTTAGAAGAAAATATGGGGGGAAACTTCATGACATTGGATTTGACAGTGATTTCTTGTATATGACACAAAAGCACAGGCAACAAGAGAAATAATAGGTAAATCGGACTTCATCAACATTTAAAACTGTGTGCATCTCAGGATGTTATCACCAGAGTGAAAGGCAGCTCACAGAATGGGAGAAAATATCTGTGTATCATCTATCTCATAAAGGGTTAATATCCAGCACATAGAAAGAATAACAACCCAAAGACAGAAAAACAAATAACCAATGTTTTTAAATGGGCAAAGGACTTGAATAGACATTTATCTGAAGAAGACATACAGAAGGCCAGCCATTTGGGGAACTGCAAATCAAAACCACAATCATATGCCACTTCATACAAATTAGAATGGCGACCATAAAAATAAAAGCAAATAATAATGATAACAACAAAACAGAAAATAACAAGTGTTGGCAAGGCTGTGAAGAAATTTGAACCCTGGTGCATTGCTTGGGGTAACTAACATACAACTGCTGTAGAAAACAGTATATCAGGTCCTCAAAAAATTAAACACAGAACTATCATATGATCCTGCAAATCCATGTCTGGGTATATACCCAAAAGAATTGAAAGCAGGGACTCCAAAAGATATTTGTACACTCGTGCTCAGAGCAGCATTGATCACAATGGTCAAAAGGTAGAAGCAAACTCAACTTTCATCAATGAATGACTGGATAAACAAAACGTGGTGTAAGCATAAAATGGAATATTACTATGTGAACATGCAAGGAAGGAAATTGTGACATTTGCTACAATGTAAGTGAGACTGGAAGACATTATGGTAAGTGAAAACCACAAAAGGACAAAAAGACTATGAATTCGCTGATATGAAGTACCTAGAGCAGTCAAATTCATAGAGACAGATGGTGGAATGGTGGTGACCTAGGGCCGGGGGAGAGGGAATGGAAAGTTGTTGTTTACCAAGTACAGAGTTTCTGCTTGGGAAGATAAAAAGTTGTGGGGATGGATGGGGGTGACGGTTGCCCACCAAGGTGAATGTACTGGGTGACACGAAATGTAGACTTAAAAATGTTATGTAATTTGATGTTGTGTATACTTTATCTCAATAATTAAAAAAAGAATCTGATATGCAAGCAATAGGCCTCCCTGCCCTGAAATCTCTGATCTTTAAATCCCCTGGGCAGGGGAATACGGCTGCGGCTGCGATGCGCTCTGCCTAGTGAGGACTGATGCAGACACTCTCTGCAGGGCCAAGTCTGGGGCTCACAGGCAAACCCCCTTCCAGAAGTCAGGAAGGCAAAGGCCACAGAGGGAAGGTGAGACTTTAGGCCTTTACTTCAGACCCCGACTGCTCCAAAAATTAACTGCTCTACCAAAAATGTGCTCTTCCAACTTCTTCTTCTCCCCAACCCCACAGCCACTTTTCCAAGTATCTACCTCAAACTATCACTAATGTCAAATTGTCAACCTCAAATTCTCTCTGGCTTTTTTTCTTCTTCAACTTTTGATGTCTCTACTCCTGATTGAAGACGCAGGCTAAAAGGATGCCAGTGCTGCCTGGACCACATCTTGGGAAGGCAGGCAGGCAGTGCTCCTGCCTGACACCCGCCTCATTGATCACCCAGGGAGGAGCTGACCGCATCCTGGCCAGCAATCGATGGTGCTAATGGCTTCTGGTCCATTAGGAGCGGAAGGGTTCCAGCCGCAGCGAGGCAGCAGCAAAGTGCTCAGCAGCCCCACCAGGCCCAGTTCTGAGCGTGTTCTTGGGAGCTCCCTGAGCACTCAGGACAAGGAAGCGTGGAAAGAAAAACCTCTCTGGGCCCTCTCACCCTTCTGTCCTGTGCCGGATCCCTCACCCTTCCTGGTCCTCAGGAGACAAGTCCTGGCAGACATCCACCTCCTGACATGGCTTTCTTGGCTGCTCCTCTAATAGATTATCTAAGCAGCCAGCCTGCTGCCAAGCCTGCCGGCCACGACTGTGACTTCCCTTCACAGAGCACTTTACTTGGACCGCTCTGGGGACCAGGGCCCAGAGGCAGCACAGGGCAGGCAACCTCTCTGCCGTGCTGTGTGTGGAGTCATCCCACTGTGGTCCAGGAGGGCGGCTCTTGGGTATCCCAGTCAGGATGATTTGTTTTAGAAAATAAGCTCAATGGCTAGCAAAAATGACTGCGTTCTCCTTGTTAATGAATACCACGGGAAAATAATGTACCCTGGACCCACTCAGTGTGTTGTTTTAGTAGTGACACTCGAATACCATGCGCAAGATCCTATTGACCATGTTGTATTCACCGAAGCCCATCTTTTAGCAGCTGTGAATTATGCCAATCTTCATCTCTAGTTGTAGCAGAATCCAAGATCCCCAAAGAGAATGTGGGCAATGGCTAGAATTTTACTATCCTCTGGGCAGGAATTTTGAGGGGCAGTGACAGAATAGACTGGGAAAGGGCTGGATTTTATTTGCATCTTAAAACCAACAGCTGAATGAAGACTTGACTTCCCATTTTGATGTGCTGCCAGGTTGAGATCAGGCTGGCACATGCCCTGCCTGTCAGGTATGATGATGGGGTTTTGACTGCTTCCATTGTAGCCCAGGATTAAAGCCGGGTGAGTAACGTGGGGCTGAGTGGAGGCATGCCCACGATAAAGACCCTGCTCTTTTCTGATGAAACCAAAGCATAAACAGAGCTCTTCTTGCTCACAGCAAGTGTAGACTTCAGATCTATTGCTAAAAGGGAAACAAGCCCTTCTCCTATTTGTCCTTTTAATAGACTCACCTCTCATATAATTTACCTTTGCATCTCCAGAAACTCTGCATTAAAATTACATCACAAATAGTGCAAATATTTTTTTTTCCAAAATGGTCATGATTGTGAGCAGGATAATATAACAATTAACCACTACCCCTTCTAATACAAAAAAAAATATTTTAAATAGCTTTCCCATTATTCTATCCCACCATCTCTCACCCCTCCTATTTGAAATGCCAAGCAGGATTTTTAAGACTTTGAACTCTATGATTCAGACACAGCTGGATTCACATCTCAGCTCTGGAAATTACTATGGGGTGTGGCAGTTATAAAACACGTCATCCAAATTTCAACACACCTCTCATCAGAGTTGAGGTCTTAGGTCTATGTCCCCTGTCTTGAATCTAGGCTCTGCTACTGTTTGGCCAATAATATGCAACAAAAGTAATGGTACCAGTTGCTAGTCCCAGGTCCCAAGAAACCAGCAGCTTCCACTTCCTTCTTGGGATGCTCCCTCTTGTTGGAACCCAGTCACCACGCTATGAGGAAGCCCAACAGCCCATGGAGAAGTTCCAAAAGAGGAGCAGGAGCTCATGAAGACCAGACCATCTTGTCAATATCTGCAAAGCACTCAGCTGGAACTTGGATGGCATTGAATTACTCTGTGGATCACTTTGGGAAGTATTCCATCTTGATAATATTATCTTCTGATCCTGGAACCTGAGATATCTTTCTATTTATTTAAATCTTCTTTAATTTATTTTAACAATGTTTTATAGATTTCAGGGTTTAAGTTCTGCACTTTTTTGTTAAATTCATTCCCAAATATTTATTGATTCTGATACTATTGTTCTTTTGGATGTGTTGAGAAGTCCTTCCTTGCTAAGAGCTTTATCTTCCACAATTATTTCAGTTACCTGGGAATTTCAGACTTCTTTGGTTAAGTCTTAGTTATTTCATAATTAATTACCTGGAAATCAATCCCTGCCCTGGTCTAATAGGTTCCAACAAATTAAAGTTATACTTTTAAGGGTTTTATTTTAGGAAATGGTTTTGACCACAGTTACCTCCTTCTGCTGCCCCTGGTGCTGCTGTGTGCTGGTTTGATGACAACTGGTACTCTCTTTGTGAAATAGCAGCTGAAAGACTGCAGGGCTTGCCATGGCCAAAAGCCTAAGGACAGTTTCAAGACTGAGAACCATGATTATATTAATTTGGATTTGGAGAGGCAGAATGGATTGTGGAGCAGTTTAAGATCAACAGGCATACACTACTTAGTAAACTAATGAAAGTCTATTGTGAATGACAGGGTTTGTCAATGAGGCCGATCAGATTCTGCCAATAGACAGGTAGGCAAATCAATGACAGTTGAAAATGGAGGAAGAAGATACAATGGATGTGTTCCAGCACCAGACAGGAGGCTTCTGCTAAAAAGGAAACCTGCTACTTTACTCCAGAACTCTGTTCCCTCAGATCAAGAAGACGTTCTCAATTAGAAAACCACGACTGGCCCAAATTGAACAGCTTAAAGCAATGCTCATTTATTAGCACACGGTTTTGTAGGTCAGAAGTTTTGCGCAGCAAGGCTGGGTTCCCTGCTCAGGGTATCACAAGGCTGACATCAATTGGCCAAGCTGAATTCTTATCTAAAGGCTCTGGGAGTGAATTCACTTCCACACTCATTCTAGTTATTGGCAGAATTCAATTCCTTTGGGTTGTGGCACAAAGTCCTGGCTTCCTCACTGGCTGCCATCTGGGAGCTGCTCCTAGCATCTAGATGCCACCCATATCCTTGCCACATGGCCCCCTCCATCTTCAAGACAGCAATGGTGCATCAAATCCTTCATATCCTTCAAATGTCTGACTTCCCCTTCCGTAACCAGATGGAAAAAAACTCTCTGCTCTTGAAGGGTTTATGTGGTCAGGTAATCCCCAGACTGCCCCCCAGACCCCATTCACCTGAAATTGTCACCAGATAATCTTCTTATCTTGACACAACTGATCTGAAAACTCAATTACATCCGAAAAATGACATCACAGGAGTTCCTAGGTGGGTGTTTCATTGAATAACTGGGAGAAGGTACATGTATACCAGGGGCTGGAGGCAAGAACACCAAAATCAAAGTGTTGGCAGGTTTGTTTTCTTCTGAACCCCTCTTCTTGGCTTTTAGAAAGAGTGGAAGGGAGGGGAAAGACACAGAGAGAAAAACATCAATGTGAGAGAGACTGAGGTGCATGCTCTTGTCTAGAATCAAACCTGGGACTCCTCAGTCTGCAGACCGATGCTCTATCCACTAAGCCAAACCGGCAGGGGCCTAATTGTCTCTTCTTATAAGGACACGAGTTACTTTGGAGTAGGTCCCACCTATATGACCTCATTTTACCTTAATCACCTCTTTAAAAGCCCTTTCTCCAAATACTGTCATATACTGGGGCGAGGGTTTCAACATATGAATTTGAGGGGGACACAATTCATCCCATAACAGGGTAAAAATGAAGATAGATATAAATGCAAATATATGTCTTAATACACATAAAATATCTATGGAATATTCAAAAGAAACCATTTACACTATTTGCTTCTAAGGACAAGATACGAATGGCCGGATGGGGAGGGGAAAGGGATGTTTTATCATATACCCTTTAAAAATTCTGAATTTTGTATTGTTACTTATAATATGTATCAAAAGACTATACAAATGAAAATGTTTTAAATCAAGAAGTTGAATCGGCATCTAGAATTTCAGACCATATCTAGCATTTAATGGGAAGACTTTTTCTCTGTTGATGAAGTAACTAGGCCTTATGTTTTTCAAAGTCAACAATTCCTGCCTGACACTTATGTAATGGAAATAAAGCGACTGAAAACCAATGTTGTCACAAGATAAATGTTTCTTATTTTAATAATAACATATGGACATTTATTCATTTTTAGAGTCCCAGTTTCTGTGACAATAGCATTAACAAACTTTAATGGATAAGCTAATGTGTCTGTAGCTGACAGCTATTTTACAAATAGTAAAGGATACAACATAATGATGTATGTTCATTTAGGCTAAGATATATGTAATTGAGCAACATTTTTTTATATTAGTTGCAGCTGAAATAGCATGTGCTTTATTGTAATGAGATGGGAAAATAAAAGCTGTGCCTTCATAAATCTTAGTGTTAAGAGTAAATTCCCCAATATCTCTTGAAAAGTTGAAAAGATATAGACTATAGACAATAGGGTGGTAACACTACCCTGAGGATGTTTTGAAGGAGAATAATAGCCACTAGTAAAGTGGTACAATTGTTCAGCACTATGTATTTGTGAAGTGCTCTTACAAATAGCTCATTTATTTCTTACAACTACTCTTTGAAGCATAAATTTTGACTCGCATTTTATAAATGAAAATGTGAGTCAGTGTGGCAGGAAAATGGCCAGCATCAATTCTGAGTCTCTTGCAATTCACAGGCTGTTCATTTGGTATTTGTATCAAGAAATATTGCCAATTTACAGAAATTGGTCCAACATCAAATCGGCCAATGTGTCTTCCCAAGCACCAAGGAAATGTTTTTCAGGGATCAAACATGAAGTGAAAAAAGCACAAAAGAGAAGACAAATCTCTTACAGAATACCTGGTCACCTATTCAGTGAGTGATTGTTAGTGATGGTCGCAGGATGCAACGCATTTGCACACAGTCCATCTCTTTCTATCCTTATCATGGGAAATATGTAGGATGATTCTTACCACAAACCCTCAAAGACATTAATAATATAATGTCTTTAATAATACAAAATTACCTTACTTTCCGCCTAATCTACTAAATATGTCAATACATATCCACAGATGACTTTAAAACCCTACAAAACAACAAACTTAAGTATGTGAGAGAAGCTAACGACCAAGTAGTAACTAAATATGAAACGGTTCTTCTTTCCCGTAGGCATTAAATAGTCCGCAGTTTGCACTGTCCAGTATTACATGTCTCTCTCCAAGGTCCTGAGGACCTGACAGGGTCCCAGCCCGTCCTCTCAGCCCAGCACAATGGACTGACATGGATATTGAGAATATTCACGCCTTAATTTTGGGCACCAGTTTATAAAGATCTGCATGCAATTGTAACTGCAGGAATTCACTTTGGTTGCCTGTGGATGTTCTTTAAGAAGAAAAAAAGATAAAAAAAATATGAACCATAAAATGGCAATAAATACATATCTATCAACAAATGAATCCAAGAAACAAAATAAACAAACAGAACAAAGATACAGAGACTCATAGATACAGAGAACATTTGGAAGGTTGCCAGGTGGGAGGTGACTTGGGGGATGGGTGAAAAAGGTAAAGGGATTAAGAAGTACAAATTAGTAGGTACAGAATAGTCAAGGGGATGTAAAGTAGAGCATAGGGAATATAGTCAAAAATATTCTAATAACTGTGTATGGTGTCAGATGAGTATTTATTGGGATAATCACTTAATAAGATATATATAGTCTCTAATCACTGGGGTGTACACCTGAAACTAATATAATATTGTATGTCAACTGTAATTGAAAAATTAAAATTAATTTAATAAAATAAGGAGAAATCTGAAGCAGATATAGCAAACTGTTAGTATCAATTTAATATTAACAGTACATACCTAAATGTGGGTTATGTTTTTCTATGTCTTTATATGTTTGAAATAATTTCAATTTTTTTTAAATAATAAATAAAAAAGAAAAATAAGAACAAAATGTGCATAAGGGTTTGGCTTTCAGAATATTTATCACAGTACTGTCTATAAAGAAAATAAAATAAACTCAATGTCCAACAAAAGTAATTGGTTAAAATAGTTACAGAATATTTAAACACTTCTGTAAACAACCTAAGTTCCATGAAGAATAGAACAGATAATTACTAGTAAATTGTGGTTTGCGGTTTGCTCATACAATAGAATACTACCATAAAGATAATGAACTATAGTTTCAAGCAACACTATGGGTCAATCTAACAGACTTTTGATGAGCAAAAGGACCCAGGCTCAAAGGAGTCTGTATTATATGATCCATTTATATGAAGTTAAAAAGCAGGCAAAACTAATTAATAGTGTTAGAAGTCAAGGCAGTGGTTACCTCAGTGAGAGAAGGAGAGACTGGTATGGATTGGGGCATGGCACAAAGGAAGTCCTGGAAATGTTCTATAATTGACATAGGAAGTATGTGGACATAGGTGGATGCAACACAGGGGAACACTACACAGGTGAACACATATGTAAAAATGCACTGAGCTATACAAATTAAAATCTGTGTACTCTACTGTATAGTTAATACATTTTAAAGTACTTTGTAGAAGAATATTGAATTACTTGAGGAAATATTTATGATATATTGTTCAATGAAAGAAAAGTGGTTAAAGGGCAATAGGTGTAATATGATCCCCAGAAAACATTATATGATTATGATGATTATGGTGTTAACCTTGAAAATAAAATATTGTTACAGCCCATTCCACATTTTATGTGCGTTTACATATTAACAGACTAGCTAGTCTGCAAAGATGACTACACTCCCACAATGAACTACACTTCCGAATATTCCTGCCTTGCAGAATCCCCTCCCACACTGAACCTGGGCTGGCCCGTGACTCCTATCAACCAGGGGAAATGTGGTAGACATTCCAGCCTAACCTTTAAGAGGCTCAGCAGTGCTGCTTCTTGGCTCTTGGATCACATGCCTTTAGGAACCTTGAACCGTCATCATGTGGGAAGTCTGGCTGTCCTGTTGGAGAAACCACATGGAGAGACTATGCGGAGGTAGCATGTGGAAAGAGAGCCCCAAGCCTGCGTGGAGAGAGTGCAGGAGAGAGAGAGAGAGATGGGACCTGCCCGGCCTTTCAGCTGAGTGCAGATTTAACCATCCCTCCAAGGCCTCATGGGACTGAACCATCAGACTCTCCAGCCTCGATGATTGCAGCCCCAGCTGATACCACAAGAAGTAGGTCACCCAGCTGAGTCAGTCAAATAATGAAATGGTTGTTGTTGTAAACTACTGAGGTGAGGAGTGGTTTGTTACCCAGCAAGAGGTAACTGGCCCAGCTCAATGTCTGTGAAACTGTTCACTAACATGGCAAGTTCGCTGTCTACACGGCTTGTCCCGCACGCCCTCCATCCTCCTGTGCTCCTCATGGTGAACACCGCACCACCACCCACAGGGTTGCCCAGCAGCCCCACAGGTGGGGAGGGGAAACTCGTTTGATTTTAAGCTGTGATACCAGTGTCATTCCATCCCCAGTACGCAGCCCAGGCCTAGCAATTGTGCTGCTCAAAATCCACTTATTGAAGAAGACAACGAATACATTCAATTCCACAAATTATTCTGTCTTCTCACACTTCCATTCCCCGTGCTGATTCTTTTACACCCAACACTATCCCACTAATAATTGATTCACTTAACTCTTAGATTAAGCTGGAAGTCACCTTTTCCAAGGTGTCCTGCTGCTCCCCTTGCCCCAGCCTGGCCATTAAGGTCTCCTCCTCTGTGCTCCATGCATGGAGAGAGGCACGACAGCCCAATAAAAGCAGCACAGGAGGGCAGGTTGCAAAGCCTGCCTCTGATGTCTGTTGAGGTAACCGTTTCTTTGAAATGCCTCCTAAGGCCTTCTCCCTCATTGCCGGGCAGGTTTGTTTCCTGCAGCCTTTCCACCTTTGAAGCTCAGCCATGAGGGTTTTCACTCAACTAAGATGCCTGAACAGGTGCTGCCTGGAGCACAGAAGTCCTCGATGTGCTTTGAGCCGCAGGCTGACTTACTAGAGTCAGGTAGTGAGATAACAGTCAAACCATTCACACGTGGAGAGAGAACGGGCTTTCTAAATTCCAAATTTTCAACTTACAGCTGCTCAAAGGCCGGGCTTGGCTGATTTGAACTAGATAATTTGGGGTCTAGATTGTCCTGGGTGACTTCTGTGGAGGGAGGAGGGGCTTGCAGGGATCTGGGGCCTGCCGTGGCACACCCAGGTCGGGGGAGCTAAGTGGAGCAGGAGAGCGGGATGGTCACTGCCCCTGGGGTTGGGTCAGGTCAGAGCGGAGACATGGGAGACCTGGGGCACCAGCTGGAGCTGAGGTGAGATAAAGTCGGCTGGGGAAGGGTGGGGGTGGGGCGCGGGATTGAGGTGTGGGTGAGTTGTAGAGACTTTAGCCTCTGATGGTGCTTAAAAAACAGACCTCAAATCAGGTCAGCTGCACACCTGCCAGCACCAGGGCCTGTGTAGCTCCCAAAGAATCAGGTGGGACCTGCAGAGCCCCAACCAGCTCATCACCCAAATACCAGGGCCGAGGGGTGTCAGGGGGAAACGTGAGCTCCTGCTTGAACCCAGGTGCATGTTAGGAAGGCGGAGGGGGGTGAAGGAAAGAGCCTCAGTAGGCAGCTGGATTTCAAAATCACTGTCTTACACTACAAAGGCGGGAAGAGATGGAGCTGCATGTCAGGAGCATGGTTACGCTGGTGCTGCCGTCGGCGGGAAGCTCACCCAGCATGAGATGAGCTGGTCACAGAGGAGCCTTGGTTTTGCACGTTTTGAGTGTAGTGTGTCAGTTTCAACTCTGATTACCCAGACAGGCTGGGCAACCTTGATCGGGCAGTTAATCTCTCCAGGCCTTAGCTTCTCCATCTGTAATGTGAGGATAATCACCCTAAATGAGGACTAAATGGCATAAGATCTTGTAGGAACGGTGCTGGAAGCGGAGTCGGCCCTGAAAATGTGGCAGATGTGACTTGTCCCTCTCTGATAAGACCACTAAATTGTCATGGCTGGTTGTCTTCCCCATCTCATTATCTAAGCAGCCAGCTCACGAGACCAGGGGCAACTCAAGGACAGGAACTCCATCTTACTCAGTGTGTGTCCTGAGCACTGAGCCTACTGCTGGGCCCACGCTTGTTGAATGAATTTATCTGGAACAATACAGAGAAGCGGGCTTAAAGCTGGAGGCCTCCGGAAGGACTGGCAGGCAGTCTAGAGAGTGAGGCCCCCCAAACTCATGTTGGTTTCCTGCCTCCTGAGGCTGCCTTTGTCCCCACGTTGGGGGTGGGGTGTGGGGAGGGGGGCTGGCCCTGCCCCTATGGTGCCAGAAACTGCCAACAGAAACTGTGGGTCTGGTGCTGTGGGTCGCCAGTCAAGGCAGGCCCGAGCCCTTACTGTTCACAAAGACTGTCAGATGTTAACGGCGGGAGGACGCTGGCCATCTGCCATTGGAACCTGAACAGCTGCCTGGCAGGGAGAGGCATACAGCCTGTTTACTGAGCGCCTGGAGGGGAAGCTTAAGGTCTAAGAAATGAGTGAGGAGTCAGGCAGGAGAGAGCGATGGGGAGTCACTCAACTAGAGAGCATACGTATTGGCGCTGTGCGTGGGCTCTGTGCCCGCAGCGTGCCCAGACTTTCTCTGTGTTATCTCTCCGCATCTTCAGAGCAGCATTCCCAATTTACAACTGAGAAAACGAAAGCCACAGAGTTCAAGTAATGTTCCCAGGGAACAGAGCCAGCAAGGGGTGAGCGGACAATGGGGGCCAGTCTGAGTCCATAGGGCCCGGCACACCCACAGACACGGGGCACCCTGGATCATACCCGTGCTTCCCACAGCGGTAGAATGCTCACTCCCCAGCTGGGACACGCTCCTGCCGCTCATCTTTCTGACACGACCACAAGTTGCTACATCTTCTCTCTTTTCGGTGCCCCCCACCAAACGTGGGCAAACATCTCCGATGAAATCAGACGGCAGAGGGTGGGGAGGTATTGCCCCGCCTCAGCCCAGCTCTGGTCTATGCAGCAGCTCTCTGACCTGCGTTAGCTTTTCTGCCAAATGAGACTGGCTGACCCCTAAGGCCTCTGGCTCTCACAGGCACAATGCCGTGAGCTGCTACCCCAAGTGATTCCACTGCACAGGACCGTACCCAGCCTGACTGAAGATTATCAACCCCAAACGGGATCCGTTTTAAATGTCACACTAGGAACGTGTCCTTAGAAATAAATTTGTGCGATGAATGGCAGAGTCTGGCTCCCAGGAAAAGGAAAAAATAAAATAAACATGTTTGCATCGAGTGCAGGGGCCTCAACGCTGACTTTGAACATCACAAAAGCTCGGCATGGAAAACTGGCGGGCCCTGAGGCTGTGCTGCCTACATACAGGGACAGGTGTGGCTTGAACACGTGTGTTCCCGATTAGCAGGCTCAGCCTCCACCCAGAAATCTTGAAAATCTCTTCACTAAGTAGCCCCGACAAATGGTATCAGCTCTATGCATTACAGGAGCACTCCAGTCCACAGGGCAGCACAGTATAGGAAAGACTTACTAAGGGAATAAAACTTCCAAACCTAGAGATTTTATGCCACAGGCAAACCATGCTCTTCCCTGAGTACAGCACCCATTCTTTCCAAAGCACTTCAATGTGTCTTCTCCGTAATTCCCAGTGCGTGACAGACAGATAAGCTGCACCCTCATGTGTGCAGGCCCCGCAGTGTGCAGGCCTCAGTGTGCAGCCCAGGGCCTCTGGAGAGATGGTGCTCTTGGCAGCAGCAGACAGTTGGTAATCAAATCAATGTCCTTTATATCCACTCCAAAATGAACAAGACCCTAGGAAAGATCAGCAACCCAGTTACAATCTTGAACGGGAGCAAACCAGTCTTTCTAAGCTAAATTCTTGGATTTTTTGCAGGTCTACAAGAATTTCCTACACTTCACAACTTCTAAAGGACCCATGGAAATTACTCAATAACTTAGAAATAGATAGTGAATGTGGATGATATCTTGCTAAATCAAGGGCCTTGGCACTGTTTTTCCACCTGGCATATTAAGACCCCAAACCCAGCTCTAATTCACTGTCACCCAGGCACTATCAGTCATCATCAAGTTTTCGGCCCCTTGATAGCACCTGTCTGGTGATCCGGGCTGGTGGGCCAGCTGCTGTCCTGTCCCTCTTGCTGAGTGCAGGGGACAACCTCCCCTCACTCCCCACTTCTTCTAATCCATCTCCTCCTCCTCCCCACCGCCCAACTCATGCACACAATGCCAGGGTGACAAATGAGCAGTCAATTTAATTTCACTGCACTTGACAAGAACGCTCACCAGATGGAAGGCCATAGAAAGTGCTGAGTGCCTTGGAAGGGGGGAGGTTGTTTGGGGGGCTGTCACCATAACAACAGGCAAAGCACTGCTGAAGTTTCTATTCTGGTGCTGCCACTAATTACTATGAGTGTTTCCTTTGGCCCTGTGATCCGCCGGCCCCAAGCAGCCTGTTACCGGCAGATGGCTTGTTTGCTTCTCTCTAGAAAGTTAGCCAAAGACCATACTTGTGCTTGGTTGTTTTATTCTTTTTTAAAACACTGACAGGCTTTAGAATGCCTTGTTTTTACATGGTATCATAAGAGCTCAATGCCTCAAGATCCTTTCCAAACAAACACCATTCTGTGGAAATAAAAGGCAGGCCCAGTAGCATTAACCAATTTAGTGTTTAAACATGTACAGGGCTAGATGGAGAGACTACTTATGTACTTTCATGGTTAGAAATAGTTAATATGTCCCTCTATTGACCCCTCTGACAAGTGGATCCATCTGAAAAAAATTTTGGAAGTTAACCTTTCCTTATTTATACATTAAAAGTTTTACTCACTAAGATTCAACCCAGAAAAGCATAGGGTTGACATATAGCCAGCCACCTTTCAAACTGATACAGGATTGGATGGGTTTGGTGTGGCTCTGGGGGCAAAAGTGAGACTAAGTTCTATTGAGGATGACAACAATTCAATCTATTTTTTTAAAGCTATTTATATTAACTATGTTCCATAAAGGTTTGAAGGAGCTTGCCAGGTAATACATATAATGTTTAAGGATGAATAAATATTTAAGGGACTTTATGGTAGAAAAATAATAGATATGAAAATAATAAAATGAGAGTAAGGATAACATAAAAATGCACACCATATACCTCTGCACACTTGATAGAGGAAAAAATAACATATTACAAGATATTTATTTCTTCCAGAAGCTAAAACAAACCAGATACTCATAAGAAGTTCAGCTTTTCCTGAGGCCGGAGCCTGAGAAATGCCTCCTACCCCTTCTTAAGAAGAGGGGCTATTAAAGAAAAAATTATTAATGATGCTTGTTAAAGAACGTGAGTGGAATCATTTTGATTTTGTGATTGCCTTGTTTCATTTATTTCACTATTCAAAGGACTACAGGAATGGATGTTAGGACGGATGCAATGGGTTTTTGTGTAGGGAGAAAGATTGGGCTCAATTTCAAATACAACAAGGCAAAGTGGGAATTTATAGCCAAGGAACAGAGTAGGGGTCAGTAGATGGAAATTAATAAGAGGAAACATCAGGGATTCTGCTAAACTGACCTAACAGGATTCTTGCAGAAGGCAGGCCGGGGTGGTCAGCTATCCGCTGGGGGGACATAGGGGGATGAGGAGCATCATCAATATCAAGGGTGATCAGATATCCAGGGCGGGAGATTCTGGCTAAACTGACTTAAAAGGATTCTTGCTAACACAGGGCAATGCAGAGACAAACACAAAAGCCCAAAAGCCGAGGCCTAGTTGAAAAGGAATTCGGAGAAGCCTGATCCGAGTTTGGTCAAGGAGAGTCTTTATCAGCGATCATGGCAGCTTTCCAACTGGAGCTGTCTCCAGGCCGTCCGTGTGTTTCTTAAAAAGCACCTCTTAGCCAGCTCTTATCTGAGGAGGCAAACACTGTGATTTACATGCACAAACCTCAGATGATCAAGCACCAGGAGGAACCTTCTGACAGGGACTGCTGTCCTCACTGGGGCCCAGCGATTCCGAATGGAGAAGAGATGGAGAATGACTGTATCACTGAGTCATGGCCAGCTGATTCTGGAGGCTGGAGAACTTGGGGAACCGGGGTTATACCACTTACACATAAAATAACGTAGGACAGGGAATAGTTTTAAATGTTAAGAACCTGATAGAGCCCTAACTGGTTTGGCTCAGTGGCTAGAGCATCAGCCTGCGGACTGAAGGGTCCCAGGTTCGATTCCGGTCAAGGGCATGTACCTTGGTTGCGGGCACATCCCCAGTGGGACATGTGCAGGAGGCAGCTGATCAATGTCTCTCTCTCATCGATGTTTCTAACTCTCTATCCAAATCAATAAAAATATATTTTTAAAAAAAAAGAACCTGATAGAGGTGAAGCCGTGTGTGTGTGTGTGTGTGTGTGTGTGTGTGTGTTTTATGGTTTACATTTTATTAAAATAATTCACTTGGTATAAAATTCACTCATTTTAAGTACACATTTTAATGATTATTATATTTGAATAGTTATGTAACTATCACCACAATCTTAAATTATTTTCATCATCACAAAAGAAAGCTCATCCCTAGCTCAAAGTGACCACCAATATACCCCTATCTCTATGAATTTATGTTACCTGGACATTTAAAAATAAAATTTGTAAAAGGCAAAAAAAAAAAGAAAGAAAATAAACAATTTCAATCTTGATTGATTTTATGTGTTTTCCAAAAATTATAAATAGTTATGCTAAAATACAGATGGACCTCAAAAACATGACGCTAAGTAAAAGAAATCTGACACAAAAGACCACATGTAGTATCATTTCATTTCTATGAAATGTCTAGGTGAAGTCTAGTTTTAAATTCACAGTGCAGAGTCCATGAGCCAGTGCGGATGCCCCATAAATGTTTGATGAATGGGAACAAGCACACACGAACATGCCAGCACCAGTCACGCTTCAAGGCCAAGCTCAAATGTCACCACTCTGGAGAAGCTGACCTCTCTTAGGCTGCCTGCTCTGTGCTCTGCTGTGGTAGGTCTGTGTGTCGGTTACTGCACTTAGCAGAGGGCAGTGGAGAGGGAGGCAGCATGGTCTACATGGCAGACCTAACACAGGCTGCATTCCAGGCCCTGCTCTGCCAGAAGATGTGACTTGGGGCAAGTTTCTTAACCTTCCTGAGTTTCCTCATTTGGAAAGCAATCATTCCTGCCCCTAGGGTTACTGTGAGCATAAAGTACATAAGAAGATGTCTACATTGAGCACATAGCATTCAATAAGTAGAAGCTACTGTCATGGCTGTGATGACCACATCTCCATTTTGCTAGTAGATTAAACTCTCCTGGGAGAAAGGGAATGTATCTTGGATCTCTACTTTCTCCTCGCCCAGCACACACAGCTCCTGGCCCATGTTGGATGGTCAGTGAATGAATGAATGAGCAAGTGAGTGAGTGAATGAATGTTGAATCGACCTATTACCCATGGACACTCCTAGGGTAGAAGCAGCTCAAGTAGAATACCTGAGGCACTCAGTCTCTTTATGGTAGCAAACTCAAAGCAAACACCTTTTCCTGGCAGGTGATGGCCTCCCCCGAGCCAGTTCCTGGAGACCTCAGGACACTGAAACCTCCCAAATTGTCCTAAACCAAAGGCTTTCTGCCAAAAACAACAAAAACTTTTGGCTTCTGTTTTGTATTTCAGTGATGTTTGTTTTTCCCATGGCTCTCATGACCTTTCATGACATCTGAAATGTGATATTCCCATATTTACTCATCCCTCCTACTTAAAAAAAAAAAGAGAGAATAATGTTACTTCTACTCTAACTGTGCTTTGTGTAAACTTAGTATTGACTAGATGTGTGTTCATTAACTATAAACCGGTGGTTCTCAACTGAGGCTGGGGTGGGGGTGATTTTGCCCCTCAGGAGATGGTTAAGCCTGTCAGGAGACATTTTTAGTTGTTGTGACTGTGAGGAAAGGAAGTGCTAGAAACCTCTAGTGGGCAGAGGCTGGGGATGCTTCTGAACATCCTACAATGCACAGAACAGCCCCACGGCAAAGAATGATCTGGCTCAAAATGTCAATAGTGCAGAGGTCAAAAAATCCTACTATAGAGCAGAAGAAAAGTATTCACTGTTGGAAGATAATTTTCTTTTTATTGCCTGCAGTTTTACATAAGTCTCCTTTTTCCCCAATTGACCTCCCACCCAGCCATTCCCACCCCAGGCAAGCCCCCACTGCCCCAGTGTCTGTCTCCATTAGTTATGCTAATATGCATGCATATAAGTCCTTTGGTTGCTCTGTAACCCTCCCCCCCTACCATTTGTCTGTAGATCGATCTATTCTGTTGGAAGATAATTTTCAAAAAAAGATACAATCATGACTGTCATGCAGATAAAAAAAAGGAACCCATGATAAAGATTTTTTTAAACTCATGAGAAAAGCAAATCTTAAAGCTATTTCAAAAGATAATCTGCAGAACAAATTTATAAATCACGTATATTGAAATTAATATGAAAACTGAGGCAAAACTGGTTTTCCACAGTGAGGGAAGGAAGGAAATTGAACCTCCACCAGACAGGACATAATTTGCATCTCTATCAGTCACAGACACCACACAGAATTGTAAAACAGTTCCGCAGAACTTGGATCACAGGGAAGGAGGGTGTGCTATAGACACTGAGGGCCACGTGATGCTTGTCAGAATTAAATGTTTGCTGGGCCAAGCATTTGCCGATTAAGGACTAATTCAAAGAAATGTTTCAACATGAGAGCACTGAAGTCAGTTCTTATTCCAACCAACAAACCCACAACCCAAAGATTCCTAGATGCTGAGATTCTAGGAATAGTTTCCTGAGACTGAAGCCCATGGCCTTATAGGGGTACAATTCAGCAAGGGGTGGGATGAGCAATTTCTTTAAAGGGTGCAGGCTTAGAAATTCGGCCTTGATCTACTTCCTGCCTCATGTCTCTACCATGTCACAGGGGACATGACCTCATCTGGTTGTTTAGAGTGGAGTTTCTGGAACTTCAATGTGCATATGAATTACCCAGGATCTTGTGAAAATGCAAATTCTAATCGCATGATGTTTGATGATTGGCATTTCTAACACACTCTGGGGTTAAACAAGCCAATACTGCTCATTTATGAAGACACTTTGAGTAGCAAGTGGTAGAGAAAATAAATTTATTCATTTCAAGGTTAGAAAACCAAACACACAAACTCCACGAATAAGTGTGGTTGCAGACCTCACCAGTCAATTGAGCTGAGAAATAAGCCTTTGAATGTCTGCAAACACTTGAAGCAGCAAAATTTGCAAAACACAGAACCAGCCCAGAGTTCTGGGGTTTCATCTGGGCGTGGAAGACTAGCGCAGGGAAGAGGGGAAGGGGGGATGCTGGTAGAGAAAAAGGCTTAAAGGAAAAGGATTTCTGAAACTGAAAGTCCTTGGAATTTTGATGAAATTTAGCTTTAAATCCTAGCTCTAGGAATTACCTCTCTTCATACCCCTCAGAGACCCAGCCTTTCACCTGGTAATCAGCAACCCCCGAGGCAGCAGCGGACAGTAGCCTGGACCTGACTATGGCCAAAGGGTCTGAATCTCTGACAGGTTAAAGACAGCATGACCTAAATTATGTTTCAGTCCCTGAGCCCTAAGGTGAAATGACTCCCTGGTTACTTTCCCATGAGACCAGACAGAGGGACACTGGAACAGACAACAGAACTGTCCAAGATTGAAAAAATGATGTATTACCCTTACCTCACCTCCAACCAATCAGCTCCTGGCAGGACCCCCAAACCCCCTAACTCACGGTATCATGTGACTTTTGTCCTAAATAATCTGTAACCTACACATGATCATTAGCTTCCCAATCTCCTGGCTGGCGCCATTCATAATAAAATAGCCAATATTTCTCCACTGCAATTCTCGGTGTTTAGTGTTTGGCTCTGCTAGGTGAACTGTTTCCGTTTTGTAAAACTTCCGAAGGCATAGAGGGTGTGTTGACCTTACTCCTCAGCGGAGCGAAGGAACAAAGAGTCAGACTGGGAGCTGGGAGGCACCTGGTCAACCTGGGCCACGTTGACCTGGATAGGCAGGGGATCCTTGGCACTGATGATGATATGGACTCAAAGGACTTCTGAGTGGAGAGCATCACAGAAATTTATTTATGAAATTTGTCATAAATAAACAGTGAACCCCTGCCCCCCCCCCCCAAAAAAAAAGATGTTACTTTCAGGCATCAGAGAAGCATTCTCCTTAAGAAATAAGCGTGTGGCCTTCTCTGGAGAACAGCATACACTGAAGGCGAGTTGGGCAATGTTCTGGCCCAGTGGCAGGACCCTAACCTCTGTCTCATCCAGAAGATCACGAGGGGTCTGTGGTCGTCCAAGGGATTCGACTTACCGACAAGTACTCAGCTGGAGAAACGGAGGATGAGTCTACTTCAGCCTTTCTCCTTGCAACTTCCCTCCTTCCAGAAGTGGCCTCCAGGGAGCAGCGAGGAGGCTTCCTCCAACCCTGATGGCAGCTATTGCCACTGGTGTGAGCCGCAGGCAGCCAGAGGAGCTCTTAGCAGGGAGGACGGGATTGTATTCTCTATCGGGTACACCAGAAGTCACATCAGAAGCTGCCAACTAGACCTGCGCACTGTTCAATTAATCAAACAAGGAGACCATTGGACTGGGTGGCTCCAAAGCCTTAGCAGCCTATCTTAGCAAACCCAAATCAAAGCCTGCAAATGCCTCACGGTTATAAAGTCAGAACTCTAGGGACAACCAGTCACAAAAAGCCCACTAGGCTTTAAGCTATCGCCAATCAAGAATTGCCTTACTTTGCTTCAGCACTTTCTCTGCAGGGCTTTCCCTTGGCTCCTACTGGCAGAGCTCTAACCACTTCCAGTTGGGAGCTGCCCCATTCAAACAGATTTTTGCTTGAATAAACTCTTAATTGAATTTTTAGTATGCCTCAGTTTATCTTTCAATTACATAACCAGAAAATTCTTGCTTCTTGCAATATTTTTTTATTTTGGAGGAGCAGTGTATGTAGTCTTTGCTCTATATGTTTTTTCCTATTTTTTTAAAAAATGAAAAGTCAGTTTCTTTTTCCCAGTATAAACAATAACTTTGGGGTGGCTAACCAAATGTTGCATAATTGAGAGAACCTGCTGTAATGTGTAGGTAGAATGTTTACAGTTAGGACAATTATTCACAGTAAAAGAATACATCCCTGATGCATGAAAGTAACATTTTTGGGGGGGGGGGGGGGGGGTCACTATTTATTTGTGACCAATCTCACCTCTGTGATGCTCTCCAGTCAAAAGTTCTTTGAGACCACATCATCAACCAAGGACCCCGCGTCCATCCAGATGAACCTGGCCAAGGGTGACAAGGTGGCAGGCAGGTTCAACGGCCAGTTTAAACCTATGCTATTGGCTGGGCTATTCCCAGGAAGGGCGGGCCAGATGACTCCATTCTCTGACTGGCCAAGGCCACAGCGTGACAACATCGTCTGAAAGTAACATCTTCTAGAAACATCTTGTTTCACAATCATCCCAGTATTTGCTTAGGTAATCCCTCCCCCCAAAGATAGTTCAAATATAAACTTGACCTCACCTACCACTAAATCACACTAACATCAACTTAATGAAATATGAATGGAGAATTTTTGTCACTTTGCTATATATGTTGTATTGGCGACCTAAGCATTTTCATCAAAGGCACTAAATCAAAATTAGTGAAATATGTCTGTTTACAATGTGATTATAAAGACTCTAAAAAACCTGAGTTTATATCTGTTCAATTAATAATTTGCTGGATTTAAATATTCAAAAACATTTTTATTTGGGCACATTCATGAAGTTTGGAAATAGTTGGATTCTTTAAGCTGTAATAAGTAAGTGGGTTTACTTATTATACTGGTCAGGATGTTATCGTAACTTTAAGCAATTGAACTATCCTAGGAGGGGCTGCGAACGGCTAGAAATGCATTGAATCTCAGAAGGAAAACATTAGTACAAGCCATTTCAGGCCAAAGTCATCAGCAGTGGCTTAACCATGTCCCAGGCACACTCCTGGAGGGAGAACTGCTCCAGGGCCTCTTTCCACCACACCTTTACACTCCTGAGCTCGACGACACAGACCGCAGGTATGTTTAGTGATGTGGCTCACACAGGGGACTCACTCCACAGGGGCTACTGAGAAGCCACTTGTATTCTGTTGATAATCACAGGGTTTGAGATTCACAATGTATTCATCTCTCAGTCAGCCTAATTCCAAACAAGAGCTTCCTTGAGAAATTTCCTTGAAACTAAAAATGATCCTTTTCCTGGGTCTACAAATTACAGTTCTCCATTCCCATGTCAACACAATTATCTTCCTAAGAGTCACATATGTCAACGCTCCCCTCTGCATCCGCCAACTCAAGTCTTAAATGCTTTAAGGAAAACTTAAATGAATAATCTGAGCCCTACTACCACACCAGGGTGAAATGGAAGCTAACTTGCTTGTCAAGGGAAGATACAGAGCTTTTCATAACAGTAAGACTAAATGCCATATTATCACCCTCAATTCAAACCTTATTTTATAGTCCCTCTTCAAGCTCCTTAAGAATATTTGAAGAGACCCTCAGTCCTTAGCTCATATATTACAGTACAGAAATGTGTTATTTGCATCACAGGCATAGACTGCCTTTTATGTGAGTGAGAGGGGTAGAAGGATAAGGTATACATCACTAGATAGATGTTCTTAACAAGCTGTGTGAAATTGGGCAAGTCTCTTAACACTCCTAGATCCCCTCTACTATAATATGAGTGAGAATCTGCGTATACAAATGGACAATGGCCAGACCATATATAAAAATAGAGTTCTGACCCAAATCTGCAGCAACTAGCCCAGGAAACAACCCATCATATATAATAACCAGCTCAAGAAGCCAACACACTATCAACTACAAGGTTAGACCTATAGGAAGTGAGACCGCTACCTCTAGCCAACAGTCCAGGAAGCCAAACAATAACCTCTGTAACAATTTTGGCCCAAAAATGGCCAGGACTTGATTAATAACTGACAGCTTTTCTGATTTTTGTGCCTGCTTCCTATTTAGGACCAAATAGAGAAAGCCAATATGCACTTCTAACCGATTATATAGGATGCTCCGCTTCCAGTTAGCCCACCAATAGCGTTCCCATGCCCATCGCCTCTAGTCAGGGCACACCTTGAAACCTTCCCTTTATTTCACTAAAAAGCTTTTTCACTCCTCTGCCCGCCTTTGAGTCTCTGGCAAAAGGAGTGATAGTGACTGACTTCCTTGCAAGCTCTGAGTAATGGCCTCTGCTTGTTTTTCACGTTAGTGGACTTCATTTATTTCCACATCAGAAAAGGGTAGACCAAGTGATCACTCTATGGGCCCAGTGTTTTTGGATTCTATAGGTCACACATTTATTCAACAAATATTTACTGAGCAGCTAGTTCATGGCAAGCCCTGTGCTAGATGGCAGAGGTATTTGGTGAGCTTCAAGTCTAGTGAGGGAGAATGCCATAAATCAAAGAATTACACTAACACATGCAAAATTGCAACTGTGACAAGCACCCATGCGCCATGCTGTGTGACCCCAAGGCAGTTGGTCTAGTCAAGGAGAAAAGGAGGAATTCTCAGAGGAAGTCGCACTCACCTGAGATGTAAAGAAGGGGAAAGAGAAGTAAGGTGCAGGCTGAGGTCACAGGGTGGGAGGAACACCCTGAGATCGTGTGCGGACCTGGAGAAAGGTGAGCACAGAGAGCAAGGTGCACACTGACAGATGAAGTTTGAGAGAGGGCGGGTCCAAACCACACAGGGACTCACAGGCAGTGTTAAGAAAGGTTGTCTCTACCTGTACTAGCAGTAGCAGCAGTTTACTGAAAGCTGACTATGTATCAAGCATGCTCAGAAGGCTTTAGAGATATGTTACACTTTCAGTAACATCTTGTATTTATAAAAAGTGAAAAAAAGAAAAGAAAGAAGTAGATGAGATTGGTGGAAGTGGAGAAAATGAACCATATGAGTGAAATTTAAGAGGTAAAAATCAGAGGACTAGGCAATGAACAAGAGGTAAAAAGTGAGGAAGGAGGATATTTCAAGGATGACTTCTGAAATGGATAGATGATATTCCTCACTGGATAATGAACACCAGATGAGGACAGACTGGGAACGTGTTGAATGTGAAGGGCTTGAGACACCTGAAAGAAGGTGTTAAGGTGTCGACTGTAGCAGGCAGAATGCCCCCATCCCAAAGATGTCCACATCCTGATCCCTGGATCCTGAGAGCACGTTACCTTACCTGGCAAAAGGACTTTGCAAATGTGATTAAGGTTAGGATCGTTAAGGAATAGTCTTAGATGATCCATGTGAGCTCTATATAATCACATAAGCCCTAACTAAAGGCAGAGAGATTTCTTAAGCATGACACACCAAAAACACAAGCAGCCAAAAAAAGATTAAATTAATTTAATTAAAGTTAAAAATCTTTGTACATCATAGTACTCTATCAACGAAGTGAAAATAACGGGGAAAATATTTGTAAACCATATGCCTGATACCGGTCTAATATCCTGAATATATAAAGAACTCTTACTATCTATAATAATAAAAGCATAATATGCTAATTAGACCCTACAGCAGAACGACCTTCTGGACGAAACCGGGGCTGCTAGGGCCAAGGCAAGCCACTGTGGCTGCAAGGGCCAAGCCTCTTGCACGAATTTCGTGCATCAGTCCTCTAGTTCAACAATAAAAAGCCAAAAACCAAATTAAAAGTCAGGCAAAGAACTTGAATAGACATTTCTCCAAAGAAGATCAATAAGTACATTAAACCATGTTCAATATTATTAGTCTCTAGAGAAATGCAAATTAAGTGCACAATGAGACACCAATAGGATGACTACATTAAGGGTGAGGGAGTAACAAGTGTTGGCGAGGATGTGGAGAAACTGGAATCCTTACACATCCCTGATATGAGTATAAAATGGTACAACTACTGTGAACAATATTTAGCCAATTCCATAAAAAGTTAAACATGAAGTTACCATATAACCCAGCAATTCTACTCCTAGGCATACACCCAAGAGAAATGAAAACATATGTTTATACAAAAGCTTGTTGTCTATCTCCTTTCGTTCATCCTCTCTATATGTCCAAACCATCTAAACATACCTTTCTCAATCCTCGACACTACATCTTCTTTCACTCCACAATGTTCCCTAAAGTTAACTTAAAGTTTTAAGTCAACTTCGCACTGTACGTACGCGCCTGCACGTGGTATTTTGTGGAAGAGCCACACCCAAGAGGCCAAAGAGCCGCATGTGGCTCCTGAGCCACGGTTTGCTGACCACTGGTCTAGGCATGGAAATATTCATCAATTGATGAATGGATAGACAAATGTGGTACATTCATACAATGGAATATTATTTAGCCATGAAAAGGGATGAAGAGCTAATACGTGATACAACATAGGTGAAACCTACTGAGTGGAAGAAGCCAGGAACAAAAGATCACACATTATATGACTCCATTTATATGATGTGTCCACAATAAGCAAATACGTAGAGACAGAAAGCAAATTAGTGGGTGCCAGGGAACAGCAAGAGGGAAGAATTGGAAGTGACTTCTAATAGGTACCTGCTTTCCTTTTGGGATGATGGAAATGTTCTGGAGTTGGGTAGTGGTGATGGTTGCACAATATTGTGAATATAGCAAAATCCACTGAATTGTATAGTTTAACATGAGGAATTTTATGTTATGTGAATTTTATCTCAGTAAAAAAAGAAAGAAAAAAAATGCAGAGAATTTTCCCTGACTGCAATCAGAAAAAAAAAAAAATGAGGCTAAAGAAGAATCCAGAGATTCAGGGCATGAGAAGTTCTCAGCACACTGCTGCTGGTTTGAAGAGGGAGGAGAGCAGATGACGAGGAATGCAGGGAGCCTTAGGGAACTGAGAGAGGCTCCCAGCTGACCGCAGGGAAACAGGGACCTCAGCACTACAACCTCAAGGAACTGAATTCTACCAACAACCCGAACAAGCCAGAAGTGGGCTCATTCCTCAAGCTCCAGAAGGATTGTTACCCAGCTGCTCTTTGATTTCAGCCTTTCTTTCTAAGCAGACGATCCTGCTGAGCCACGCTGTACCTGTGTTTCTAACCTACAGAGCTGTGCATAAGAAGGGTATATTGTTCTAACCACTGGATTTGTGATAATTTGTCATAATAGCAATAAAAACACTAATACCTTTGTTATACGCTGAAAAGGGGTTTGGCTGGACATGTCAACAGTGCATCACTTTATACAGGGACTGAGAGCACATGGATAAGGGTGTCAAAGGAAGGGGAAGGGCAAGAAGACGAAGGGGCCTAAAAGGGATCCCCAGGAACTGCTTCTTGTGGTGGCTGAATGGAAACAGGAGGAGGAGCCATGAGGCACAAGGAAGAGGAGAATCGTGATGGGTAGTCCTCCCTGAGGCGGAGCCTGACGGGGGTGCTCTGGGGTAGTGTGGAGCCAGCCTTTCACAGGGTAGACCTTCTGTTCTTAACAAATTTCCCGGAAGCCCCGATGAGAGCTGGTGAAATAGTTGTTTTTAAAGTTGAAGGATGAACCCGACCAGTGTGGCTCAGTGGTTGAGCGTTGACCCATGAACCAGGAGATTCACAGTTTGATTCCTGGTCAGGGCACATGCCCAGGTTGCAGGCTCGATCCCCAGTGTGGGGCGAGCAGGAGGCAACAAATTAATAATTCTCTTTCATCATTGATGTTTAGCTCTCTCTCCCTCTCCCTTTCTCTCTGAAATCAATAAAAATATTTTTTAAATAAATAAATTTGAAGGCTGAGACAGTCCAATAGTTCTCAGAGTAATCAAAGTTCATGAAAAAGATAATGGAGACATCACAGTTCTGACAGAAGAAGATAACAATGCAGTTGATGATAGACGCTTGTACAAACAAGGCAAGGACTGACTTAAAAAGAAGGACATGGTGGGAAGAGCCAGAGGGTTGTTAAACATATGTTGCTATGGTCACCGTAATAATGGATGGCTATATAAAGTTCAAGTATGCTCTTGTGGCTGTAATGAGGGCATATGTGTTACCTAAATGTGAATCCTAAAATGAGAAACAGTCCCTGGAACCAGATTGAAATGAATTGTGTTGAAAAGAGGGAAAAAACTAATATATTTGAAATGTTCCACTTTCTGTATAAAAGGAAACAATGTGGAGATGTTTTTGTCTTGTCCAAATAAATGATTCATCAGCTTAAAAAAAAAAAAAAGAAACTCGCTATTTTGGCAATGGTTTTAGTCTCAGACAACAGAATCCACGCTAGCTAATATAAATAAAAGAGTTTTCTTAAAAGTCTAAGGCAACTTAAATAACTGTTGGGAAAGGCAAGGAAACAGACTCTAAGCTGAACTTTCAGAAATAACTCCACAAACCACACTGAAGAGTCCGTCCTCCAAAGGACCCTGCCCACATTGCCAAGACCTGCCAATGGGGAAGCCATACCCAGCTGCTGGTCTCCACACCTTCCTGCCTCCACCAGCACAACTGATGCCTCAAGCCCCGCCTGTCTACCATTGTCTCAGTTTCAAGGGGCACTCGGCTGAGAGAGCATCTGATTGGTGAAACCTAAACCTCATCTGGAAACGGTGGCAAGGGAATATGGAAAATGTTGTTTGTAGCTTTCTTCTCTCTGCCAAGAAGGTATGCAAAGAGGGGAGTGGAATGAATGTGGCAGGAGCCAAGCCACTGTATCTTGCACAGAAGGAGGGATGGGTGGTTAGGTTAGTGGTGTCAGATGGCGCTGAGACGACAAGTGCAATGAAAACTGAAAAGCATTTCTTGAATGCAGTGATCACTGGTTAACCAAACAAGAGCTGAACTAGTGCCTTCACAGAATTGGAGTATTGAAGAGTGAATGCACAGGAAGAAAATGAGGCCAGCAAACACAATCAAGAATTTTGAGAAAATTGGCTGTGAAGAAGTGGAGAGTGGCAGCAGCTTTGGGGGTTGGGGGAGAGAAGAGGGTTTCCTTTCTTCTGACTTGGATTGGTTTGATGTGCAGATATTTAAAAACTGTGCAGATATTGTAAAGAGCCCTTTGGGAGAGAAGAGTTGAATATAAAAGATGCAAGGAAGAAAAACAAGAATGCTCCAGGGTATGCCGTTTCTGAGATGGAGGGGGGGTGGGGGCAGGCGGTACCCAGAGCACAGGTGGGGAGTGGACCTGTACTTGGAGGAAGGTTGGATTCTCTCTGGAGAAAGATCAGAGTGAAGTTTAAAGGAGGTTTGCAGAGATGGTAGCAGACAGACAAGGGCATATCCATCTGGTGGCTTCTATTCTCTCCATGAAGTGGGATGCTTAAGCATCTGCCAAGATGGCAGAGGAGTGGGCATCTGAGGCTGAGGAGAGGTGAGGTTTGAAATGATCATCTGACAAGTGAGGTGACCAAAGAGATATATAAAAGCAGAGGCAGCTCTGTGATCCCACAAAGCCTGATGATCCCAGTGTGTGGTGGGGCCAAGGGGCTCTGGTGTGTAACACTTTCAGAGCAGAGGAAATATATATGATATTTTAATTTTATAATTAATATTTTTATTTTATAATATTTTTTATACCAGAGGCCTGATGCACTAAATTCGTGCGAGAGTAGGCCTTCCTTCCCCTGGCTACCGGCACCGGCTTCCTTCTGGCACCTGGGACCCAGGCTTCCCCACAGAAACTGATCTCTGTGTGCACAGGGAAAGCAGCGTTATGACAAGAAGCAACGTGGCTATGTTGCTAAGCCGATTTTCTGAAAAAAGGCTAAAACTACAAAGAAGATTGTGCTGAGGCTTGAATGCGTTGAGCCCAACTGCAGATCTAAGAGAATGCTGGCTATTAAGAGATGCAAGCATTTTGAATTTGGGAAGAGATAAGAAGAGAAAGGGTCAAGTGATCCAGTTCTAAGCTTCATATTTTGTTTGATTACATGACAATAAAATCATGGTATGTTCACTTCTAAATAAATAAATAAACTATGCAAACATAAGGATAATAGCATTTGCTTTGCCAGGTTGATGTGAGGATAGCACAGAGAAATGAGAGTGGCCACCACAATGCCAGGCACGAGAGGCCACTCGCTCTTACTAGGGAATCTTACAGCCCTAGTAAGAAATGACTCACTCCAAATCAGGAACAGGAAAGCAAAAGAGTAATATTTCACGTGGATTTTGAATAATTAGCAGGATGTTGCTTTATGGGGAATGAAAGGAAAATGAACTCAAAGCAAAGGTAAAGAGTCAAAAAAGTAAATGATGTGGGCAGGGATCCCAAGTAAGATCATGTAGATTTCAATGGGAAATGCAATGAGAAACCTAACAATGTAGTTTGGGATAGGTTGTAGAGTCCTTTGATCATTAAGCTAAGAAAATTTTAATATTTTAAATTAAGCACATGCACATTTTCCCCCAAAATTAAATTTGAAACTAGGGCATTTAATCAGATTTAAATTCCAATTTAGCAATTGTAGAGTACATTATAAAAACTTAAACCTTATGCTTTTTACTCAGATAAAATTGATGTTTAAATGATAGCAAAAAATCAAAAGAAAAACTTTCGTACATATCCCTCCGTCCACTGTGAGACTGTGGTGTGTGTGTGTGTGTGTGCACGCGCGCGCATGCTATGGGGAGCATCTCTCACACCTCCAGCTGCCCAGAGTGTGACTGAGTGAGGGACCCAGATGCTCATCTGTGAAATCCACTGCTGAGTTTGCACCCAGGCCTTAGTTTTCCAGATCTGCTGTCTGCCCATAACTGACAGACTGAGCCCAGCGGGACACGAAGTGAATCTAATGAGCAATTCTAGCTCAAGATTTGGCACCAGCCTTGCTGAATTCCCCTGAGAACTTCAAAATAGTCTGGAAGCTTCCATCCACACTTCCCTCCCTCCATCCTTCCTCCATTTGTGCTCACACCTGTATTGCAGTCTGGTGGCTCTTTCTCTCCCAGCTCCCTCCCCATTACCACTCACAGGCCTTTCCCCTAATAAGTTTCTTGCACAATTAACCCTGTAATGGCATCTGCTTCTTGCAGGACCCAGAATAATGCAAGTAGGGACAGGAATGGTTTGAGAAAACAGACAGTAAGATGGGGATGTGGGACTGGCCCAACTGCCTCCCGGCAGGTGAGGAACTTGGTCGACAGTCCAAGAGAGTCCCTGGTGTAATGTAGTAGCTCAGTTGCTAAAAATTTCACCAGTAGCGACCTGGACAATGTTCTGGTGGATGGGAAATGCTGTGGTATGATGCAGGCATTTTAAAAATACAGGTCAAAAATGCCTACAAAAAATGGTAGTGTGAGCTGGATGCTGCTAAGATGATTTGATGCCCAGAAGAATAACGAGCCTGTTAACATAGGGTCTCTGTGATAGTTCACAAAGGGGCCTTTATCTCTGACAGAGAAAGGACAGACACAGCCCAGACGCAGACTGAAGACCGCATTGTTAGAGCCCAGGAGCTCCGGAGAGCTTTCAAGGCTCAGCCACGGCAGTCTGCCCTGCACAGGCCAGGGCCCGGGTGGGGAAAAACTGGGATCTCGAAATATGAGACAGCGACATCTAGGTGGACAGCCCTGAGGAGGGTGGTTCTACAGTGCCCTCTGCACCCTCTGGGCCCAAAAGGGGGCTACCCTCCCTAGTGAGGTCTAGTACTCACACTGAGCCAGCAGGTGCTGCAGAGGCCCCTCCCCTGTAAGGCAACTGGTGCCCTGAGGAGCTGCCCCCCACACACACACACACACACACTTCTCCTGGCTCTAGTGATGTGTATTTGCAAAGGCTTTCAGTATGGAAAAGAGTCAGAGCTATGAGATCTTAAACTTTGCCCAATCTCATCCTATTCCTTGCCTTTTGGGACACACCTTAAAATCATTCAGTCGAGGCTGTCACACCCTCCAAATACCCTTTCTAACTTCTTTGTTTTGAGACAACTAAGACTGACAATGCAGTGCTGTGCTGGCCAGCTGCGGGTCTAACACACTTAGCTTTGCTTGGCCAACGAGTGTTTCCGGTGGTCTCTTTGGCAAGACACCTGTCAACACAAAATAGATACGCGTAATAGTAATATAGGATACATTTAACGCATTAGACATTTCTTACTATGACACTGACCTGTTTTTTTTTTCTTTTACTTTCCTCACCTATGAAGTGTCTGACCTGAGTTAGTGCCAACCCACATCTTTTCTCAACAGAGAAAATGTAAGAAACATTTAGAAACGAATCAGGGAATGTACTTCACATCTGAGGTTCAGGAAAGAGTTGCCTCACCTGAGGGAGGAAATAACAACTGATATTAAATTTCTTAATCCTGTAAGAGTTTCTTGATGACCTTAACCGCTTTATTTTACTTAAATGTTACATACTTTGTCTGCATTTCTTCAACTGAATAAGATTTATCTTGGTTAGTTAATGGCTAACTTTTGGCTGGCATTCCCAGGTTTCAAAATACTTGCCAAATAGGTAATGTGTGTGCCGGAGATATGAAGAACTACATCTAGTACAACCCGAGCTATTTGGACACTCAGAAGAAAGATAAAAATTGGATAGGAATGTCTGTTTTAATGGATGCAGACTTTGGCCCCATAACAAGTCTTTATTGTCCAAGTTGGTCATTTGCGAATCACTGTAATTACTCTGGCAAACAGAGGAAATTTACATTGATTTATGACCTATCAGAAGATTTATGTATTTGTTGTGGTGGTGGTGTTTATTCATGATCAGATTTTTAAATGTATTTTATCGGCTTAGAAATATAATAATAATTTAGTGTATATTAAAATAAACAGATATAACTTTCCACACATACTGTCTCAAGTACAAATTATGCACAAATCCATGCAGTTCTGCACAAATTCTTCCAGCTTAATAGATACTCCCTTAAAGTGGAGTCCAAATCAAGAGTTCTCAAAACTGGTCCTTTCCCCCTTTGTTTCCATTATAATATCCTGTTTCATTACCATTTCTGATAAGGAAGATGTCCTGAGCAGTTACTATGCACTATTTATTCACTGACTAGTAATTTTGTAATCTAGTTATCTGGCCATAGCCCTGGGAACACATGGAGAGTAATTGTAGTTCAAAGGAGTAGGTGATCAATGCCAAGTGAGCAGTTGGTCAATAAGGGTCCTAGTAGTACCTCCTCCCTGCATAGCCAGAATTTTCTGCCAAGTAGTTAATCTGTAAATAGACTCTTAAATATATTCAGGGCATTCCTATTCTTAAAGCACTACTGGTATTTTGATTATATTATTCCCTTAAATCAAAACTTTGCTTTGTCCACTGATAAAAGTCCAAAGTCCTTAGGCTGAAATTTCAGGTTTTCTAAAACCAGATGCCTATTTCTCCTTCCAGGCCTAATTTCTATTGCCTTCTGCAATCCAAAGACTCCAACCAAATAGAACTAGTCAATAGTGTCTGCACATTCTTGGCATCTTTCTGCCCCAGGACTTCGTTGATCTTTCTCACCACTCCAAGGCCATCCCCTCTGCCTCAGAGGCTCCCTCAGGGATAATATTTAGAACCAACCTGAGGTGAGGTGACCATAGGGAAGGGGGCAGCCCCCGCAAGTCAGTTGACTTGGGATCATTAACATAAAAACACATCACTCATAAGACCTCTTTCTCTCCTTGTCTCATTCTCCTGCTTTCTTACTGTTTCCCGTCACATCTTTTTAATCATGATTTTTAACAATGGTCATGTGAACATACCTTAAAAACTGTTTCCATGTTCTTAGGGAGGATGGCTGCTCCTCTTGCCTCCAACACCCCAAATACCACCTGCATGTGTTCAGCTGCTCTGTCTCTGCCCACTGAGAGGCCCTCCTTCACGCCCAGCGCCTCCCTTCCCCCACTGGATTCCCATGGACTTTCTTGCAACCATTAAGCTAATGTGGTCTTTCACTCATACACATATTCTTTGGTATTTGGGTTTCTCTCTCTTTGGTTCTTTGAGGGTTGAGATTTTGCTTCAAAGGCTTCTCTGTCCCTACATCTCCTAACAGAGGGTTTTGCCTATAGTACATGGTATTGATTCAAAGGTGTAGACATAAAAAAGGCCACATATAAATCTGATAAGCTAAGGGGAGGCCTGCATGGAGGACCTTACAAACTCAGAAACCTAAAGTAACTACATAGGATGATCTTAAAATGTCCTAACTAAAAGCAAGTCATGGCAAGTAGTCATATCCTAGGCTGCTATCCTCCGTGACAAATGTCAATCCTTACCTTAAGTAAACCTGACTATTGTCATTTTTGCAACTAACATAACATGCCTTTGGAATGTCAGAGTACAGTACAACCTTGATATAACGAACTAATTCGGGCGAGGGGGTATCCTTTAAAACCTAAAGTCTGTTCCATAATAAAGTTTCCGAATGAGATGTTAAAATATTGACAAATTAGTTTACCTGTTTTTACTTATGTGAACACATTTGTGTAATTAAATTTAAGTATGTACAAAAAGTTTAATTTCACAGAAAAGTTATATGCATTACTGTGATTTTAAATTTATACTGAATAGGTCTAGTAAATGCGTGCATTCACCAGTCCCCTGGAGTAAACAAATGCACTGGGTAGTGCTGAGTGCCTGTAGGAACATCTGCGGGCCAGCGTTAAAACTGCTGCAGAAAGTCATGCCAGAGGCAACAGAACCAGTTACTGCTCCAGATGCCATGTGATCATGTGCTAATCACTTGAACATTGTTTACAAACAGTGACTCTTGGATTTAAATATGTAGACTACAGTTGTAGCTATGTAATATTTATATCAGCGAAATTACTATAGTATCTTTTCCAACATATGGCCTACTCACTAAAATTTGTTAAAAATAACAGTGAATAAATAACAAAAAAACAGCCTGTTAATTCAATTATAAGCATATCTTGGTTCAAAGCATTTTAAAATTAATAGGGTGTTAATTTTCACATATGACATATGGATCAGAAATTTTGTCCATTAAATATGAAGCCTGCTAAATCGAGGTCTTCAAAATCAAGGATTTACTGTAATCCCCTTTTTCCAGACTCCTCAGGGCACAAACCTCCCACCAGAGCAAGAGAACATGAAACCCCTCCTTACTAAGGAGATATGCACCTCTATGGGTTTTTTTAATTATTGAATTGACTTGAGCAAGCAATAATTGGGTATCTCAAAACAGCCTGAATTCACCCAAGAGAATCATGGAAAACCAGTGAGTTTTATGTAGCTAGGTTTTGTCTTCGGCAGGAAGGTTTCCAAGGTTTCAGGGGAACAGCACTGAACCGTAGGTATAGAAAGGTCAGCAACAACAAATTCTTATCATTATTTTAAACCCCAAATCTGTGGACCTTTGTGAAAGGAGCCTTTGTTGAGCTTTTTCTTTAAACACGCAGTTGCTAGCAGGTCACCTTCTTGTGATTCCCTTGCCCTCCAAAGGATGCTTCAGAGGCTACATAATGATGGTTAAGTTCTCCCAAAGAACAGGCCATGACAACATTAAATGGCTTATTTGTTTTCTGCACCTGTTTTTGTTACCCTCCAAGTCCCTGGAGAACCAAGGGCAGCCTTTCTGCTGCTCTGAGAAATTATTTTGTCTAGAATATGCGATCACACCCCAGAACAGGTGCCAAAAGGAAGATAGCATGCCAGGTGTCCACCCAGGCAGCAGGAAGTTGGCCAGAATGCTGCATCTTCTCATTTAAAAGACCCCAAACCGTATATTGATCCTGAACTGGTTTCCTCAGCAATCCCACTCTTCCCAGAGCCTAGAATTCCGGAATGCTGGAAAAACTTTAAATCTTACAGTTCATCACACTCATTTTTCAGGCTGAGATTCAGACTGCCTGACACACAGCTAGGTTAAACGATAGCCCCATCAATTCTTTGTTAACTAGTGATAGATTCAATTCGAGAAGGAACCCAGGTGAACACAGGTGTTTTACCTAGAAACTAACAAGAAAAAAATGATCCTACTCATTCTAATACTCTGTGTTATTTCAGAGCCTTGGATGAAAACATTTCATTTCAGAAATCATAACCTACTCCCAGTTCATTTCAAAGATAACTTGGGGAAGATGTGAACCAAGTAACTCTACCATAGAAAAGTATATGGTATTTGTCAAATGCAGAAAAGTGAGTGTTGGAATACTCACTGAGTCAGATTCCAAATTTTTCATCCCAAGAAATTAGTTGAGAATAAAGAGCAACATTTTTTTTAAGAGCGACATTTTTAGAGATATACATCACAGAATTGTCTATTAAAATAATCTTGCCAGTTGGTGTGGCTCAGTGGTTGAGCATCAACCTATGAATCATGAGGTCAGGGTTCAATTAGTGGTCAGGGCACATGACGAGGTTGTGGGCTCGATCCCCAGTAGGGAGTATGCAGAGAACAGTCAATCAATGATTCTCTCTCATCATTGATGTTTCTCTCTCTCTCTCTCTCTCTCTCTTCCTCTCTGAAATAATAAAAATATTTTTTTAAATAAAATAACCTTAAGACTACTTGGCTATCTTTAAGGAGGTTAATTACATGAGCAGTTTTCCATGATCAGTTATTTTTTTCCCCAAATGCATTTGTAAGTAAGCAACTTGGAGCTCAGTGTGCCTTTTGCCTTCATCAAGGCCTATTTGACTACAAGGTCAGAGAACAATGGCTCTTTCAGGCCTTTCCTGAGCCTTCTCTGGACACCAGGAGGCCACCACTGCAGGAATGAGGGAGAGGTCCGTGACCTATAGGAAAGTGGAATCACAGAAAAAGCACAGGGCCTTCAATTCCTACTCTGACTCTTGCTAGCCCTTTGGACAAATTCCTTACCATCTTTTAACCTCAGTTGCTCTCCTGTAAAATGGACATAAGAGCAACTAACCCATGAGCTAGCCTAAGGATAAAATGAGCAGAATGTATGTGAAGCTCCTAGCATTGTGCCTGGCACTGAACGGGGAGGGACTCAGTGAACTATCCTTTCACCTCCCCACCATCCTAGTTCAGTCAGCCCTGCATAAGGACCTGAACAGCCACCCCTTTCCCTGGATTAATATGTTTCTTCCCCAACACCCCCGGTTTACTAGCGGTGCTCCGAGCCCTTCACCCCAGCGAACCCTGCTATCCATGGTACTCAATCAAATCCATCTCCCCAATTTCAGCTAGGTATTAGAAAGGAAAAATATCTCATTGAATTGAACTACACTCAATAACTATAAGTTTAAGAATCCTCTGGGCAGTATGTAGATTTTTGAAAGAAGTTGTTCAATAACCAAGTTGAATCTCAAAGTCATTGAATTGCCGGCATGATAACTTAAATCAAAAGAAATTCTTGGGACAGTGTTAAGAGAAGCCACTCTGATGGGCAGATCCAGTCCTGGCTCTGAGCTGGCTATAAATCATCAACCACGTATTCTTGCTTTTCACATCTTCTTCTAACATTTCTCTGAAAACTACTTCCTTCCACCCAATTTTGGTTTTCAGGGCCCAGGAGTAGAGATCCTGCAGATAGGGTTAGGGGGCACTGCTAAGACCTTGATGGTAGGGGTCACTTGTAATTCCTGCGTAGTCAGGCAATATGTGATCTACTCTTCTTCTGGGCAATCATTCTCCATCTTTTAGGGAAGAGATATTCCAAATGATATAATTGTTTGAATATGGATGGTCAAACCTCACCTTTCCTAGCCTGAGATATGGCATCACCTGATTTTGAAGGTGAATGTATTTTATATGTGCCTATATCCCCCCACAGGTCCTAGAATTGCATTTAGTACAGGCTCATTAGATGAATGCATGAGTGAATGAATAGGTGGAATTATGAAATCGGATAGGCATTACTAGTGCTCACTTCCAAGTCTCCTCTCTTCCATGTACTTAAAAGACAGGGTGGTGTGACTAGTCCCAGCCAATGGACTACAAGCAGAAGTGATATGTGTTACTTCTGGTCTGAACCATAGATGTTCATTCTCTATGCAGGATCTTCCCTTGACGAGGCCACCAGCCACCTTATCGATGGCAAATCCTCTGGTAGCCTGAGTTCCTGAGTGACTGTGTGGAATAGGTTACTCCTCCACACCTGCTGACCTGTGCTGCACATATACCATGAATAAGAAATATTCCTTTGTTGGAGGATTTTGTTCTGCAGCATACCCTAGCCCAGTGGTCAGCAAACTTATTAGTCAACAGAGCCAAATATCAACAGTACAATGATTGAAATTTCTTTTGAGAGCCAAATTTTTTAAACTTAAACTATATAGGTAGGTACATTGTTATTAACTTCATTAGGGTACTCCTAAGCTGGCCTTTGCTAAAAACGTCCTCAATCTGATTGAGGTACGTTCACTGAGGTCGACGACCCCTTCCAACCCCCCCATCCACACTCGTCTTGTATGCTTGTTTCATCTATCTCCTTCCCGAAAACTGACTTCTGCGCATGGGCCACGAAGTTTCAATCGCACTGTATGTGCGCGCCCGCACATGGTAATTTGTGGAAGAGCCACACTCAATGGGACAAAGAGCCGCATGTGGCTCGCGGGCCACGGTTTGCCGACCACTGCCCTAGCCTATCCTGACTAACATAGCCAATGGTCACTTAAAGGTAAAACTAAAGGCAAAGAGGCTGTATATTTTATACTGACTAGTGCTCCTGATGAGATTTTCTTGTCCAAACTTTGGTTGTTGTGTGATGTCAGTCTTATCAGTAAGACAGGATCTAAGGGTTAAAAGCCACTTGAGGAAGGCTACTCAACCTGTAGTCTCACTTGTGTGAGAGCTGAAGGGCATGATGCCCTTCAGTTCCACTGCTACACTGTAAATTAGAACAAAGCAGAGTATCAGGGGAATATGTAAGATACACTGAAAAAGCTCCATGGGCCCTGACCAGTTTGGCTCAGTGGATAGAGCGTCAGCCTGTGGACTGAAGGGTCCCGGGTTCGATTCTGGTCAAGGGCATGTACCTTGGTTGAGGGCACATCCCCAGTAGGGGGTATGCAGGAGGCAGCTGATTGATGTTTCTCTCTCATCGATGTTTATAACACTCTATCTCTCCGTTCGAGGGGGTATGCAGGAGGCAGCTGATTGATGTTTCTCTCTCATCGATGTTTATAACACTCTATCCCTCTCCGTTCCTCTCTGTAAAAAATCAATTAAAATATATTTTTTTAAAAAAAACAGCTCCATGGTTTCATACTCACATCCTTAGAACCATATTCTCAATTGATCCGTGCACAAATGTTTAAAATTCACTTTATTTCATTTTTAGGTTTTGAAATGAGGAGTTGACATTTGCAAGGATCGCACCATATGCGCCTTGTCAAGTCTGTGGCATGCTCAGTGAGGCAAACCCAGCCCCATTGCATGGTGTCATCCACTTAGCAAGCAACCTCCTGTGAGACCTTGTTTTTCATCTGTGGACAGCATTTGGTCAGAGATTGCAGGCAGTATGGGTAGGTACAGGAAGAATCCACTTTTTGGCAGTGTGTCCAAATTCACCCACCAAAAATTTCAGTTGTTTTGGTTCCCATATTGGCAGTGAACGCCACAGGATGGGTACCATATGTTCCAATGTTTCGGAAACCATCCCAGTTTCTAATATTTTACTTGTCTCTATAATCCATTAAAATGCCTCAGAAATTCCAATATTTTTAGTACACAAAACTACATCTATCAGACAACTTCTCACACTAGGAAGCAATACAAAAATTCATTCTAGAGCCTTTACTTCAATTTTCTTGTTAAAACTAACTCACTTTGCTTTCCTATACCAGCAAACAATATGATGATGAGGTTTATTTCCACCCCAGAAAATTACAGCCAAAAGGGCAGCGTATCGAGTCACCTTAGTCTAGAGTATCCATTTCAGAACGTGATCTCACTGGGTTACTTAGTGCAATCAACTGCTCTTTAGCTGAGAGGTTTCTGCTCTGCTTACATTAATTAGCATATTCCAGGGAGTTTGTTATATGAACATTTCAAGCCCGAAAATATCACTTTGCTTCTGAGCCGTTTGGTCAGGAATGTGTGCGGCCTATCCGTTCCGACAACTGACTGGTCAAGTTCAGTTTTTCCGGCCGATCGTTCTCTCTACTTCAACATTATCCTCGGCCCAGAAGAGGACAGTGGGGCCCACAGTGAGATCTGAAGTCCATAGTGAAGGTCAACTGCAATCATTGCCATCCAGGATTCTGTCCCAAGTGTGTGAAGCACTGTCATTAAGGATTCATCCTTAGGTTGACAGCCTAAACCCTCTTAAAATCCAAAAGCCCCAGGGAGCCCAATGCATTAAATTATGGACTATGAACCTCTGGGCGTGAGTGTGTTAGGAGCTCCTTTCCAAATGGCATCTGCAAAGAGAGAGGCCTGGAAAGAATGGAGATGGGGATTCTAGACAAGAGTGCAGCAGAGGACAGATTTTGTGGGGTGCAGAGGAAGGAGGGAAAGGACTTCTAGGTGGAGAAAGCGTGGACATGAAATGCAAAGGACTAAAGGGATGGACCTTCGTTGAGATTTTATTCCACCAGTCACTACACGAAATGCTTTCTGTGTATTTTTATCTGTTTTCATTCCCTCAGTGATCCTGGGAAGTAATGCGGTATGCTCACTTTACAGGTTAGAAAAACACCAGGCAAGGTGGTTAATAACTTACCCAGGATCACCATCTGGGGTGTGATGAAACCGTGACCTGAACCCCAGTCTTCTTCTAAAGTGGGGACTTATTGTCCCACTCTCTAAATGGGCAGGGGCCTCAAAGCCACTTTTTAAAAATAATAGACATTTATTTCTTAGAGAGTGGGAAGATCAAGATCAGAGTGCCGGCAGACTCCATGTCTGGTGAGAGCCCTCTTCCTGGTTTGCAGACTAAAGCCCAATCTAATGGTAACCTAACAACCCCTGTGACAAATCTTGTTGGTCCAGACTCTGAGATGGTAGACTTTAAAAAATTAAGAGATTAAAAAACATTAGGAGCTAGGAAAACAGTTTGGCAGTCTCTCAAAAATTAAATGTAGTATTATCATATGATCCAACAAGTTCATGTCCAGGAATATACCTAAAAGAATTGAAAACAAGGACTCAAACAGATGTTCATAGCAGGATTATTTACCATAGCCAAAAGGTAGAAACAACCCAAGTGCCCAATGAAGGATGAATGGATAAACAAAATGTGGTCTAGCTATACAATAAAATGTTATTCAGCCTCTAAAAAGAAGAGAATTCTGCCCAGCCAGCATGGCTTAGTGGTTGAGCATCAATCTATGAACCAGGAGGTCACAGTTCGATTCCCTATCAGGGTATATGCCTGGATTGTGGGCTCAATCCCTAGTGTGGGGCATGCAGGAGGCAGCTGATCAATGATTCTCTCTCCTCGTTGATGTTTCTATGTCTCTCTCCCTCTCCCTTCCTCTCTGAAATCAATAAACATATATTTAAAAATTAAAATTAAAAAAGAAAATTCTGACACATACTACAACATGGATGAACCTCAAGGGAGTCATGCTAAGTGAAATAAGCCAGTCACAAAAGGACAAATTCTGTAAGGCTGTTGTCTTCACGTCTGATGCTGGAGCCCGAAGTCCATGAGGCAGACAGTCTGAAAAGGAAAGGTGGCTGTAAACTGGGGGAGATCAAGAAGGCCTGTTGTTGCCTCTGTCCTTCGTGTGGGTGAGGTCAGTTAGGAATGCTCACATGAACCTTGGTGTCAGGGATTTTATTGGGGTCAGTCATGTAGGCATGGGGTGCCCTCATGATCAACTTTAGCTACTCAGATTCCAGTTTCTCTAAAATGCTACGGCGTGGCCTGGGCCCCACCATAACTCACACTGTAGATAGACTCTGGTGGGCCCAGTGCCCCCAGGAAATAAAAACACTCTGATTGGGCAGGATATTCCCTGGGCTTTGAGTTAGCTCCCAGGAACCAGTCAGAGGCTAGACCTTTCTTTGAAACAGGCAAGGTTTGAACAACCCACACCTGCTGGGTCAGCCCTGTGATGCTCAGGCACATTTTTGTTCTTTAGTTTTTCAGACTCTAGTGTCCAATGTAGAGTGTGAAGGTGAAGTCCCGTGGTGGCTCATGGGCAAACACTAGCCAGAGGCTTCCTTAAGTTCTCATCACCTGCATTTCCTCATCTGTGAGATGACGGTAACAGTGCCCACTCTGAATTTCCTGAAAGGTGCTGTGAGAATCAAATGACACAGTGGATAACTAAGCATCATGTACTTGCTAATTCCAGAGCTAACCAGGTGTGGAATTCACACAGCCACTTAGGGATTTCTGCCTATTTAATGGCCATTTCATTTTTCGTCCCCTAGCAGTTATAAAATGCTTACTCTGTGCCAGGCACTGTGTCAAGCGCTTACGTGGATTATCTTTTTAATCCTCAAATTATTCCCTGAGGATAGTACTATTATTATCCTCTTTGAGAAGAGTGTGGTCCAGTAAGGTTACCTAAGGTTACACGTCTCATTCAATAGCAGAGGCAGCTTCTAAACTGAACTAAGGTGACCAGCATTGGAAAACAAAGCTACATTGATTGCTTGCCAGACAAGGGAAAGCAACTTCACTCACTCAAAGGTGCATTCAGTGAGTCTCACTTGGTTAAAAAGGGAAAGGCTGCCTATAGGATAGGAAGAAAAGCTTCACTCCAGCACGGTGCATTTCTGAAGGGTAGCATTGATTGTTTGAGGAGAGAATTGTAAAGCCTCCTTTAAAACTCGTCATTGCTCTGGGTTTTGTGTGTGTGTGTGTGTGTTTTTCCACAAAGTGCTGTTGTCAAACAGGTCCAAATGGGTTGTTCAATGGAGAGTAAGCAGGCTCAGGTCACAGCAGCCAAGTTCATATGCACCTAGAGATGGGGAACATCCTTCTCCACAGAACAGAGGCCTCTGTACCCAGGGCTAGAGATCGGACATCCCGTGTCTGACCACCTCTGCTCGTTGTCTTCCCACCAGACACCAGCCCCTGGCGACTAAATAAACTGCCAGGAGTCTCAGGCTGGCTTTAGAATGCACATTTTGTCAGTTTTTAATAACATCATTGTCTTTAAGGAAAACCTCGTTTTTATTAGAGAACTGCAGAAGTAAACACCATCAGTGATTTCCTCTCCTTCTACATAAGCTGTTCTTTGTTCTCCAAGACAAATCCAGAAGAGAAACAACCATTCAGTTGCTACAGATCATGGGAACACTCTGATGCAAAAATCTCCATAAGATAATTCAGAGAAGCTCTATGACTTAGGACAGAATTTAGAGGAAAGACAAAAGCCTTGGCAAGAAACAGCAGAAGACTTTAAAAAGCTAAGGAGAGCCCTAGCCAGTTGGGCTCAGTGGATAGAGCATCAACCTGTGGACCAAAGGGTCTCAGGTTTGATTCTGGTCAAGAGCATGTACCTCGGTTGCAGGCTCCTCCCCAGCCAGCGCCCTGGTCGGGGCACATGCAGGAGGCAACCAATCAATATTTCTCTCTGTCTTTCCCTCTCTCTTCCACTCTCTCTAAAAAAAAATCAATGGAAAAATATCTTAGGGTGAGGATTAACAACAAGAACAAAAAAAGCTAAAGAGAGCAGATCTGTGAAAAGAATGAATGGGGGGAAAGGACACCCACTGTGGGGTGGCAGCCAGGCTTGCAATGTCACCTCACACCAGCCCAGACAGGACGGGAAGGGCAGGAGCCTTAACTGGAAAGTATGCACAGCTACTTTGGGAGGGAACCAGGAGGTGGAGATTGTTATTAGGGAAATAATCTGCTTTTGAGATGAGAGCGATTCCAAGGGCCTCAAATGTCTAGGGAAAATAAGGATTGTTCAAAACAGGGTCAATTTTCAATAAGCCACTTACAGGATTATCAGAACTGATTGTAGTCGTTGTTGTTATTTTAATCCCAGGGGAAAAAATAGATGTGTCCTCAGAATATGTATAACAAACTGGAGAATCAAACTGGGATAGGGTGCTAAATCTGTTGCTCCTTACCCCCTCTTGGCCCCTCCTCTCATCTCCATTCCTGGAAATGTACAGAAAGAGACTCTCTTTCATAGTCCAAAGAAGACCAAAGACTTGGTGCTGTAGGATTTGAGTTTCTGACTGAACTTGGCCTATTTTCCCATCACCCATGACTCAGAATCTGGCCCTCTGGGAGGTGCTTCTTTATTTCTTTTTTTATTTTATTTTATTGTTGACAGTAGTACAGATCTCCTCCATCTCCCCCACCTTTACCCACTTTGGACAGCCCTTGCCACCCTTCCCCTGGCCTTCACCACTCTGTTGCCTGTGTCTCATATTCACCACTCTGTTGCCTGTGTCCATGGGCTACATACGGACTCGCTTCATCTTTTATTCAGTTCCCCCTCCTCCCTCCTCTCTGACCTCTGTCAGTCTGTTCCATGTATCCATGTCTCCGGTTCTATTTATTTCATCAATTTATTTTGTTTATTAAATTCCACATATTAGTAAGACCATGTGGTATTTATCTTTCTCTGACTGGCTTATTTCGCTTAGCATTACAACCTCTGGGTCCATCCATGCAATCGCAAAGGGTAAGAGTTCCTTCCTTTTTACATCGTGTTGTATTCCATGTGTAAATGTATTAAAGCTGCTTTTTCTTTATCCTCACCCGAGGATATTTTTCCATTGATTTTTAGAGAGAGTGGAAGAGAGGGAGAAAGACAGAGAGAAATTTCAACATGAGAAAAACATATCAATTGGTTGCCTCCTGCACACACCCCAACCAGGGCCTGGGCCGGGGAGAAGCCTGCAACCGAGGTATGTGCCCTTGACCAAAATCGAACCTGGGATCCTTCAGTCCGCAAGACAATGCTCTCTCTTTAAGTCAAACCTGGTAGAGCTCAAAGCTTCCTTATCCACTCATCTACTGATGGGCATTTCCGTTGTTTCCAGATCTTGGCTATTGTAACTAGCGCTGCTATGAACATAGGGTGCTTCTACTCTTTCTGATTGGTGTTTTGGGATTCTTAGTATGTATTCCCAGAAGTGGGATTGCTGGGTCAAATGGCAGTTCTATTTTTACTTTTTTAAGGAAACTCCACACTGGCTGCAAGTGAAGGGCACAGTGTCCATCAAGACTGCCCTCACCTCAGTGAGGGATCACTAGGCTACATGCACATGTGACCAACTGGCTATATATTTGGGTTTCCGTGCCCTCTCATGTTTGATAATGCACTAGAATGATTCTCAGAACTCAGAAAAATGCTATACTTACTATTACAGTTTTATTATAAAACATACAAATCAGGAATGACCAGATGAATAGACCGGTAACATGGGGTCTGGGAGGGTCCTGAATGCGGAGCTCCCATGCCCTCTCCTTGTGGAATCAAGATGTATCACCCTCCTGGCACATCAATGTATGACCACCTGAATGGCAGCTTCGGGTGTCCAGAAATTTTGTTGGGGTTTCATTACATATGCATGATTGAATCATTAGCCAGTGAGTGAACTCAATCTCTAGTCCCTCCCCAGAGGTAGGGAGATCAGGCTCCCATCCTGAGTCACCTCCTTGCCATAAATGATTGCTAGAAACCAAGATCAACAGTAATTAATATAAATGGGAGGAGTCTGGCAGAAGGCTGACCAGGACCCCTTTGATATTCACAGGGTGAATATTTGCATTTTATTATCTACTGCTGACTCAATGGCCTAAAGAAAACTCCCCCAAAACCTGACAATCTTACTGTTTACTAAACATTACCATTGATATGTCTGTTTGCATTCCTAAAAGGCAATTGTGTATTCTAGTAAATAAAAGCAGATGGGAACGGAGGCTGAGTGGAACTTGACTACTACAGTCGAGTCTTCCCCTGGCTTTCCCCCATAATTTCAAAAACATTATTTCTTGCCTTGTGTGTCAATTTGTGTGTCAGCTCTTTCTCCAAGCCTTTGAACCCAAAAGCCACACTGGCCGTGGCCTTTCACAAATGATGGTATGGTCCAAGGGTCCACCAAAGATTCTTCTATAATCCAGAAAATTCCAAGGATTTAGAAGCTCTGTCTCAGGAACCTGGGACAAACACAAGACAAATGCGTTATTATGCAACACAATGACAACTGATATTTAATAAGGGTTTCTTAAGTGCTAGGCTCTGTGTTGAGCACGTTATATACATCTCATTTGACCCTCAAACAATCCTACATGCCAAAGACATTATTATCCCCATTTTACAGATGAAAAAACTAAGGCACAGACGGGGAAGTAATTTATTTACATTCACACAGGTAGTAAGAGGGAGGTAGAGCAGGGGTTTGAATTCATATTTGTCATGTGTGCTACTATGTCCCTCTAGAGTTGACTATACCCTGTAAATAAGAAAGGTACAAAAGTAAGGAGAAAGCGATCAATGCTACAGAGAAAAGAAATGAATAATTAAAGGAGGATTAGAAGTACAGGGTGGGGCAATTTCCAATCCTGGGATTTTTTGGAGAACATTACTTAACCTCACCAGCTCACACTTCCTTTTCCATAGTATGGAACTAATTCCTGCCTCGTAGGGCCACAGCCATGATGAAAGGAGGTGTGCGCTGTGTAATGGAAGTACCTGACAATTAGCTTTGGGGTTTATAATGTAAGTGCCTGACATTCCGATTTTGATTACTGAGGCATCCACGTCAAAAACATCCATCTCTAATAAATATATTTGCCCACTACACGACCAGATAAAAATTCAGGCCACCCCACCCAGGCAGTTTCCCTCTCAGAAAACCCTGGGTGACCTCGATAACGGAGCACTTGGGTGACCCTGCTTTTCCCTTCCCACACTTTAATTCCTGCTCTTATGCTTTATTCACCAGGA
>NW_006290305.1:4780508-4818628 GCF_000327345.1 Myotis davidii | reverse complement strand
GGCACCCTCTTCAGCTCCTCTGAACGCAGAACCAAAGGTTTGCACTCCCTCCCTCTCTCTACCTGTGACCTGGCTGCGTGGCCCCAGGCATGCCAGGTACCCTCCAGGACCCATGAGTAATAACCTTGTTTTTTCAAAATCCCTTGTGCATTCATAGAAACCACAAGGGCTGGTCCAAATGTCTGTGGGGGCTGCCACACATAGGATGGGCCCAGGCAAGTGCCCAGGCTAGTGCCCAGGCATTCCTTGTTGATCATATCCCTAAGAATAGGCTGAGACTGTTCTGTTCTCTTTTTTCTTCCCTACATCTTTATTTCCTCTCTTTCCTTTTCTTATTCTACTTTCTTTTCTTTCTCTTTCTTTAGTCTTTTTTCCAGTGTTTCCTTTCCTACTCTGTATTTTTTATTCATTATTATTACCTTTTAAAATAATAATAATTATTTCTTTTTTTATTCTTATTTTCTTCTCTCTTCCCTCTTTTATTTCATATTCTCTTTTTTCTTTTTTTCTTCCCTAATTCTTTTGTTCTCTTGCCTTTTCTTATTCTTTTATTGTCTCTTTTTCATTTCTTATTTCTTATTTGTTGTTGTTTGGTTTTTGTTTTGTTTTCAGTTTGGTCTTGTTTTTTTTGTTTTGTTTTGTTCTGTCAGCACAAAACAATAGCAGTTGGCATGACTGGTTGGGTTGACCCTCACGATCAGCCAGCCGGAGGGCCAAGCCCACCCACAAATGGGACAACAGCAATCAAGACCCAGTTATACATAATCCACACAAGGGACATTCCCAGAGTACTCAGTTCAGAAGATCAATGAGACTACACCACTGGGTCCCACAAAACATGCACTATAGGCCACCCCAACAAGACTGGGATCATAGCAATTCTATTTTATACCTAGAAACAAACACAAAGAAACAGCAAAATGGGAGAAACAAAGAATCAGGCCCCAAATGAAAGAACAGGAGGAATCTCCAGAAAAGGAGCTAAACAAAATGCAGGCAAGCAATTTATCAGAAATGGAGTACAAAGTAATGGTTTTAAGAATGCTCAGCAGGGGGGTGCACATCGGTTTAGGCGGGACTTCCAGCGGCTTTCTCCTGGTTGCCCTTTTGACCTCTTCAGTCTGTTCGCAGAGTCAGAGGCTCCAGCAGGCTGGGTCATGAGTAGGAGGAGTCCTCAGAGGCAGGTTCCCCGCTGTGCAGTGGTGTGTCTGAGGCAGGGCAGGGGTTGGGTAGAGGGTGGCAAAGGATGGGAAAATGGAGGCCATATGTACTAGTGTCAACTATATATATTTTTTTAAGTGAACAGCCCCTGCTCTTGCCGGTTTGGCTCAGTGGATAGAGCATCAGCCTACCAACCAAAGGGTCCCGGGTTCGATTCTGGTCACGGGCACGTAGGCTCCTCCCCAGCCTGGGCCCTGGTCGGGGCTCATGCTGGAGGCAATCAATGGCTGTGTTTCTCTCACATTGATGTTTCTCTCTGTCTTTCCCTCTCTCTTCTACTCCCTCTAAAAATCAATGGAAAAATATCCTCGGGTGAGGGTTAACAAAAAATAAAAGGCGAACAGCCCCTAGGAGGCCCTGCAACAAGACCACTTTCCTGAAGGTAAAATGTGTTTCCTCACTCGCTCACCTTTAGTGCTGGGAGCTTTCATGCTGTAGGCCCTGAGGATGGAGGACATATCAGCCCAGATCCTGCAGAGCTACCAGTGATGAGGCTGGAGAGAGAGATTCTTGACTCATCCTAATTATTATTATTATTATTATTATTATTCCAAACAAGTTTCAGGGAAGCAGTCTAATTAAAAGTGGAAAGACGTTTAAAGTAGTAGCCAGCCAGCTCTATACAAATCCCAACTCCATCACTTACTAGTTGTTTGATCCACGCCCCTGAACCTCTTTATGTCTTGGTTGCCTCACCTGTAAAATGAGAGTCACAAGCTGCATCTGTTTACAGGGTTGTTACAGCAAATAGGCTTACGGTAGACGTGGGGTATAATTTTAGAATGAGCAGGGCTGCAGGTTAACCTGATTCCAAATGTAGCACAAAGTAGGTCCCAGTAAATATTAATTTAATGAATCAAGATCCATACTACATGCCCTAACCGGTTTGGCTCAGTGGATAGAGTGTCAGCCTGCAGACTCAAGGCTCCCAGGTTCGATTCTGGTCAAGGGCATGTGCCTTGGTTGCGGGCACATCCCCAGTGGGGAGTGTGCAGGAGGCAGCTGATCGATGTTTCTCTCTCATCGATGTTTCTAACTCTCTATCCCTCTCCCTTCCTCTCTGTAAAAAATCAATAAAATATATTTTTTAAAAAGATCCATAGTACATTCTTTAGGGGAGACAGCTGAAAATGAATGTTCATGACATACAGTATGTGCAGGGTGAGTTTTACAAGGGCACACTGATACTTTGTGAACTGAGATGGCACTGAGTCTTACATCGAGGGGAAATTCCTGAAGAGAGATTAATATATGGTTCTGTGGAAATGGCCTTGGCATCAAGATGCCTGAATTTTATTCCTGATTCTGCTATTAATTTTCTTCATGGCATTGAGCAAGCCTACTTCAGGTTCATGTTTTTTGCTGTTTTCTTTTTTGTTTTTATTTGTAAACTGAAGCAGTTGGACCAGATTATATCTAAGCTTCATGACTACTCAGTATATGATTCAGGGAAAGGTCTCTGGTACTTCTGAAAAAATAAGTTACTTGTGAAGCAAGTAAAAACTGGTTTGGGGATAGGAGGGGGCATATCTGTGTCCTATTGAGAAATATGCCTATTTTCACCAGGATAAAAATAATCACCATTGTGAGTCACCATTATCATTATCATCGTCATCATTGCCATCACGTACTGTTTACTGTATGCCAGACTGTGCACTACAGCATGTTACACACATTGTTTTATCCAATCCTCTCAACAATTCTTATCATTTTATAAGATCCATTCACAAGAGAGAGATTTATTTTCCCTAAAAAAAGAATGGGATAATTATGGATTATGTGACTAAAATCTCCCTTTTATTAGTAGTCTCCTACATGCCAGGTGCTTTACATATCTTTTTTCTAATCTTTTTTCATAACCACCCTGCAAAGTAGGTAATACAAGTTCTGAGTTAGTTTTCAACTGCCATGTAACAAACTACCACAAAGTTAGCAGCTTAAATCAATATATTTCCATGGGTCAGGAGCCAGCATGGCTTAGCCAGCCCCCTTGCTTAGGGCCTCACAAGGCTGCAGTCAGGGTGTCATCAAGTCTTCTTCCAAGCCCTCTGCTGGTGCCCCCAACCCCAAGATGGCCTGCCCCTGAAATGATAGCCAAAGTCCCTTGTGGTTGTCACACTGAGGGCCTTACGCTTCTGCTGGCCGTCACCCAGAGCTGTGCTCTGGCATGTGGTCTCCACAACATGGCAGTTTGCTTCTTCAAGGCCATCCTCCTAACTTCCTGGCTTCTGTCTCTGACCTTTAGACCCTCTTTCCAAAAGCTTATCTGATGAGGCCAGGCCCACCCAAGACAATCTCCCTTTTATTAACTCAAAATCAACTGATTTAGTACCTTGATTACTTCTGCAAAATCCCCTTACCTTTACCATGCAATGTAAGAGAATCACAGGTGTGAGGTGCCACCATGTTCACAGGTCTCACTACACTCAGGAGAGGGGTTATCCCGGAAATGCACACCAGGGACTAGAAATCTGAGGGTCATCCTAAAGCTCTGTCACAAGACCTGTCTTAAAAGTCATAAGGTGCTTGTCTAAAGTTCCATGGGAAATTGGACTTGCAGTCAAGTGTTAGAGTCCTGAGCCCAAGCCCCTTCTTACAAAGCCCACCTCCGTTCTAACTGCAAACTTCACATCCCCAAAATAAGCCTCTGACTGAGGTCATCTGAGGCGCCTGCAGTTCATAAAATGCTTTTCATATAGTGACATCACTGCAATTAAATCAAATTCAAGATCCTCCCAGGAGTACTTCTCAGCTCATATGTCAATCAACTCTAGGCTAAGCCATCAATCCAGTTACCCAGAAACCAGCTGATATAAACTATGAATAAGACCACATGAAGCAAAGGGAGCAGACAGCTGTACTCTATTGCCTCTTTTATCTTTCTCTTCTTCTCCTCTTACAGTCTGCCCAGGTGTCACACCATTGCTCAGGAAGCTTCTGTGTGTAGCCAGTTACCTGTTTCAGCTTGTCATCATTCTTCTCTTCGCTGGCCCTTGCGCACCACTTGGATTGAGCATTCAAGAAATGACTGTTGGCCAGGGCAATGTGGCTCAGTGATTGATTATGTGACTAAAATCAATCACCAGATTGATTCCTGATCAGGGCACATGCCCGGGTTGCAGGCTCAATCCCCAGTGGAAGGCGTGCAGGAGGCAGCCGATCAATGTTTCTCTCTCATCAATTTGTCTATCTCTCTATCCCTCTCCCTTCCTCTCTCTCTCTAAAATCAATAAAAACATTTTTTAAAAAGGAAATGACTGCTGTATTGAATACTTCTCACTGAGTCATAAGCATATTTCAGACTATCTTGATTTTCTCCCCTAAAGTTTCAATTGTTTGGGGGCATTTGAGTTAATTGACATTTCCTGTGCATAGAGCTGTATAGACAGGGCCTTTTATCCACGAGACATAGGCCCCAGCAAGCATGTGGAGTATGGGACAGCACCATGGCTCAGACACTTCCCTCCTTCCTCAGTGGCATGATGCAGTTCTTTTCCTACACTGGAGAACAGAGTGTAAGGAGCGAACATCTGTGGAACACATACTAAATGCCACATACTACAAACATACAATTATTTATGTTCTTTTAGAGTTGTAGAACCCAAGGCTCAGAAACATTAAATAGCTTGTCTGAGGTCATGCCGTTGTTCGTGCTGCAGCTAGAAACTGACCCCAGAACTGTTTGGTGGCAAAGCTATACTCTTCACATACTTGGCTGTTGAGTTGTTTTCTTCCTCAAATAGAGAGTTTCTTCCCTGAAACTCTATTTGAGTTTCAGAGTTCAAATGAGACCTCTTCTGAATAGACATGTATTTCTCTAATGAGACATCCGAAGAGATTAATGCTGTGTGTTTAAGATTTGATATTTCTATGGAGTGTTCCACATGTTTCTGTTCCTTAGTGCTTTGCAGGCCTGAGACATATCCGTTCTTCAGGAAATATTTGAAGAGAGGAAGGCAGGAAGGGAGGAGAGGATGGCTATGTGGGGTGGGATGGGAAGTGCATGCTACATACAGGTGAGCGGAGCAGAACCCAGGACCAGCTTGTCCGTTGCACCAACTACACCCACAGGAATAGTTTCGCTACTTTTGCATGCTTCTATCGCCACCTAGCCAACTTGGAGAGAAATGTCCCTCTCTGAGCAAATCTCCACAAATGTCATTGACAGTCCTTTCCACAATGTATGCCTGTGTGCTTTGCTTTTTGTTTGCTTGCTTGCTTGCTTTTTCATTAGGAGCCTTCTTTAGCAGTTGTTTCCAAGGCTATTGCATTTAAAGAGAAACATAAAAATTTGGTATCACTTAAGCCAGCGGTTCTCAACCTGTGGGTTTCAACCCCTTTGGCAGTCGAACGACCCTTTCGCAGGGGTCACCTAAGACCATCCTGCATATCAGATATTTACATTATGATTCATAACAGTAGAAACATTACAGTTATGAAGTAGCAACGAAAATAATTTTATGGTTGGGTCACAACATGAGGAACTCTATTTAAAGGGCCAGAAGGTTGAGAACCACTGACTTAAGCTATGGGCATCACTTATCACTTAAGTCTTCTCAACCCCCAAAGCTGGGTTTTCTCTGGTTTTGAGATGCTTTTTGCTGGTAAGAACCAGGCCTTGTTCATTTCTGAGTCCTTAACTCTACCATGAACACCCATGTGCACATTTTCATATCCCACCTTGGCTTTAGGGCCAAGTCAAATGGTGTCTCCTCCATGAAAGCTGCACAACAATGGCTTCTGTGATTCCACATTTACCATGTACCAGAGGCTTCATGAGCATGTCTCATGTATTCTCATGACAATTCTATGAGGTAGGCAATATTGATTTCTTTCAACTTATAGTCAAAGGTACTGAGGCAGAGTGAGGTGACACAGCTCACCTTGGCTAAGCCGGGATTTAAATCTAGTTGGCCCACTGCTTCCCCAGGCCTAGGGCTTTCCTTTCATCACACATCCCTTGACTCCCCCAACCAAAGTGATACCTCCATCCTCAGCCAGCATTTTCTTCTGTCTTCTTCATGCCATTTTTGTCTCTCCTGCCCCAATCCCTGTAAATTAAATGTCCTCCTTCTCTAAGCCAGACACTCAAATACCATTAAGGACACTGTTCTCTGCTGTTTGATCTATGCACAGACAGAACTGTACAGGTGGGAGTGTCCCTCAGGTAAGGCATGTTCATTCATTCACTTCACTTGTGAAATTGCAACTGCTTCAATTACCAAAAGATTTTAAGTTTTGAGTTTTGCCAGAAGCTAAATTAATGCAAAAAGACCCATTGGAAGGCCAATGGACTTTGCTATTCAGCAGGGCTGAAAATCAGCATAATATTGCCCTGCTTTGGGCTCAATGGCTGAAAGCAATTCCCTAACCTGATAATCCTTTTACTGTTTATCAAACTTTACCTTTGATATGCCTGTTTGCATTACTAAAGGGCAAATGTGTATTCAAGTGAATAAAAGCAGAGAGGACCCAGTTTCAGAGCGCTTCTCCACTATAGGGAAGTTTCTGCCTGGCCCCCCATGCCTTCTAAATTCATATTTCTTGTCTAGTGTTTTCATTTGTGTGCAGCCCCTTCTTCAGATCCTGAACCCTGGATGCAGCAGAGTCTGTATTTTCCAAAGATGGATCTAAGGACCCCTGGGGTCAGAATAACTTGGGACCTTTAGTTAGTGATGTGCATAGATATTTGAAGAGAAACCTGCGGGTGTCTGAAAGCAAACACATCTGAAAACAGTCTTGATTTACATTTTCTTTCTGGTAAACTCATTGGCAGCTGAGGAAGGGAGCATGGAGTCAGTGTGGGTGCTCCATCCTTGAGCAGACTGAGTAGAGGCATCAGAGCAAACAATTCCCCAAAACCTTGGGAGTCTGGCTGCAGTGTGAGTGACAGGCTGTCTCCACGGTTCTCTGCCTGAGGTAGGCTGCCCGCACATCCTCGATCAGATTCCTCCTGGGGAAGGAGAGCACTGACTACTGACTGCCCAGGAGGAGGCAGGGAAGGCAGCCCTCAGTCAGTGTGGGAGGGAGAAGAGTAACCACAGGTTCTGAGAGAAAAGAGTCCTGCCCCACATTGTTTGGGGGAACATGGGAAAAGGGGACTGGCCAAAAGCAGAATTTGGGTTGTGTAGGTAGGAAATTAAGGGTCAGTGGGGGAAAGGAAAAGAAATACTAGGTGAGGGCAGAGGTGAAGTTCTCAACATGGAACAAGCAGGTGGGGCGGAGGCAGATGGTCCTGCCGTCCTCGAGTCCCTGCCGCGCCAGGCTTAGCATTCACCCTTGGACTCTGGCAGTTCAGGAGCCCCTGGAGAGGCGCCTGGCAGTGAACAGGCACTCAGGGCTTGTATGTTAGCGATCACTACTCCCATCAGGTATGCGCTGGTTGAATAGCTGCACTGGGAGTAAGAAAGGGAAACTTGAATATTTGGGATCATAAACAAACATGGAAGACAGGGAGAAGCAGGAAATTGGCAGCAGCATTGAGGAGCTGCCCTTCAGGTCAGATGGGGCACACACCGCTGCTTCTGTGGCTGGGGGTCTGGCGGTGGCCATGATCAGGGAAGGCAGCCTGGCCGAAGCACCTGTCCAGCTGGCTGAGCGGCAGCCCAAATTCCCAAGGCGGGGTGACCAGCTGGTCAGTTGGGTGGAAGCCCAGAGTGATGAGACCAGCGTCTGATCCTGGCAGCCGCCTGTGCCCTCGCATCGGTGCCGCGGCCCACAGGTGTCTCTCCTCCACATGCCCGAGTCAAAAACAATATCTCTGCCAGCTGTTTGCTTCTGGCTGCATGAAATGTGCAATTCTAATCACACTCCCCACCTTGGAATTTCTATTAGAAATCCAGAATTTCTGGGTTTCCGAAAAGGAACCCAGCATCCATGTCTTTACGGACAATAATAGATACAGGAGTTTCAGAGCCGGTTCCTCAATAACCACAGATTCCAAAAAGTTGGAAGACCATAATCACCTCTCCAGAGTCCCCCGCATGTCGTTAATACCACATTCAGGCGTAGGAGTTGCTCCCTTGAGTACATTTTTGTGGCTGTTTCTAATTACTCCCTGCACTTGGGGAGTTCATTTTGCATCACAGTTTTGCTTTGGGCCATGGAAACTCTTTCCATCTTCCCATATGAGTTTAGCTATCACTACTTGGAGAAAGTTATTTTTAGTATTTCCTCTTCTTTTCATCTTTCCAGATCTGCCCTCGTTAGGAAAAAATAACCTAGAAAAGAGTAATTTTGTGGTGTTGTTTTGTTGTTGTTTTCAAGGAACATACCAGAGATGCTTTTAAAGTTCTACATGCAACAATTTTATGTTCACTGTGGAGGTCAGTGAGGGAACAAGAATCCAAAATCCTGGATTTTATCCCCCACTGACTGTGCAGGCATCAAAATAAATAAATAAATAAAAACAAGGATCCTTTTCCTCCTTCAAGACCCAGGTCTGTCACCTCCTCTAGAAGGTTGTCTTCTATATCCCCGCCCTTCCTCCTGCTCCTGCTTCAGGCAGACTCATGATCCCTAGAATTCACCAACCACACTAGAACTGTACCTTGAGATGCTCTTTTATTTCAATACTGCAACTTGTACCCCTAAAGAAGTCTGCCAAGTTTAAGGTATCTTTTAAAAAGCTAAATATGAAGAATTTAAATCAGATTTAAAATTAGTTTTTTAATTGAATGTATTGGGGTGACATTGGTTAATAAAAGTGTATAGGTTTCAGGTGTACAAATCTAAAATCAATATTATCTCATCTATACCAAAAGCAATGTCTACCTGTTAATTAGTAGGTTAATAAGCAGCTTTAGAATTATTTCAGTACTTGAATTTAAAATAATCTCAGCACACAAATATTTGTTTATTGATGTCAACATTAAGAAATAGTGTTTTCTTTGCAACTTTGTGTGACTCCAGTTATTTCAAAATAAAGAATTTTTTAAAAAAATAATTTTTTTATGTGGTTTAATATTTTGTCTTTAACTGTCATTTATCAAAAATAATAATAGCCGAGGCCGGTTTGGCTCAGTGGATGGAGCGTCGGCCTGCAGACTGAAGGGTCCCAGGTTCGATTCCGGTCAGGGGCATGTGCCTGGGTTGCGGGCACTTCCCCAGTGGAGGATGTGCAGGAGGCAGCTGATCGATGTTTCTCTCTCATCGATGTTTCTAACTCTCTATCTCTCTCCCTTCCTCTCTGTAAAAAGTCAATAAAATATATTTTAAATAATAATAATAATAATAAAGCAGTTTTAAACCATGAAAGCATGAATATTTTACTAATTTTGGTCAAGGTAGACTGGATAGTAGTACTCAGAAACTGTTTACAGAGCAGTTTAATTTCTTCAATTCTTCATTACTCAAAGACTCACAGTTAGGACCTCTTTGGATTATGTGAGTAGAGAACTTCAGAAAAACATTAATTAAAAAAGAATTAACCACTATACACATATTAGAATGGCCAAAAAAAACACTGACAACACCAGATGCCGGTGAGGACGTGAAAAAGGAGCTCTTATTCATTGCTGGTGGGAATGCAAACTGGTGCAGTCACTTTAGAAGACAGTTTGGAGGTTTCTTACAAAGCTAAACAGACTTATCATATCATCATGTTCTTTGATATTTATCCAAAGAAGTTGAGAACTTATGTCCATATGAAAATTTGCACACAAATGTTTAGAGAAGGTTTATACTCGGCTACAATAAAGTCTCTCTTATATGCCTAAGATTTCTCATATCTTCTCCATCTAGTACCCCGTGTCCAAGGATCTGTGCTCCCACAACTCATAAATGCCAAAACTTGGAAGCAACCAGATGTCCTTCAATAGGTGAATGGATTAATGAACTGTGGTACATCCAGACAATGGGATATTATTAGCACTAAAAAGAAATAAGCAATGAAGCCATAAACAGAAATAGAGGAAACTTAAATTAATATTTCTAAGTGAAACAAGCCAATCTGGGAAGTCTGTATATTTTTGTAGAAAGATTATTGGAATGAAAGATTCAAAAGTTGAGTACCCCAAAACACCCACAATTTAGTATCAAAAATCAGTACTTTTCTAAAAGCTATTATGCAAATTGGTTATGTTCCTCCAAATATAAGCCATCCTTTCACTTAAGGGTCTATTGTCTGTCATTACTACCTCCTTTATCTTGCTTTATTTTTCTTCATAGAATTTCGTTTGACTATCTTTTTTTATCTATACCTGCCTCCAAGCACCTAGAATGGAGCATGGCATACAACAGGTGTTCAATAAATATTGGTTCAATAGATAAATGGATAGACAAATAAGCAACTTAGGGCCAAAGGCAGAGAAGACATATACAGACCAATAACACTTTTGGTCTTCCTCTTCAGGAAAATGAAGCATTGTATTAACTTTCCACACACACAGGTTGCCCCAAATATTCATTATATGTGCATCGATGTATCCAGACTACTCTGGAGACCTTTGCTCCCTTCTCTCTCCCAGCCTCACCCTTTGTTAGAGGCTGCAGGACTGCACAGCTTCAGAAAGTTGTGTTCAGGACGTCAGGAAGGGTAGCAGATGGCTGGATGCCCTCATTTTGTAGATGTTTCTTTATCTGTGCTGCTTAAAAGCATTTAACCTAACATAGGGTGAGACATGTATTATCTTTTGGTTCCAGCCCAAGCTTCTACAATCCCAGATTAGTGCCCAGTCCCTGAAACTTCAGAGTCACTAATCCTCAGTGACGGCTCCTCTGCACAAATTGATGTAGGGTGCTTTCAGATTTCAGTGAATTCTGCTTCATTATATCTTCTTTGGTGTTGGATGTGGTTGGCTTTTTATTTCTTTTTTCTTTTTTTTTTTTTTTTTTTGGTCAAACTATTTAAAGATGAGTAAACTTGGAGAGGGTAAATAAGAGTGACACAGGAGACCTGAGAGAGAGCTAGGACTTATGCTGTTGACCTAGTCATCAAAAGCTGACATTGACCTATCACTGTTCTGTGACAGGTGATAGAAAACCATCGGTTGATCAGAGATTCAGTAAAATGAGGAACAGCCACTTTCCAATTCTTCTGTGAAAGAAGCTGACACGAGAAAATAATTTAAGTGCACAGAACATTATAAAAGCACAGTCCATTCTGATATCTAAGTTCACCTGTAGTGTTTTTGTCATTTCTAGCTACAACCAGAGGCCTTTCAAGCTGTAATTGTCCAATAGCTTTCCATCTGAAAGGAAATGATGTTTGTTATGCTAAGTCTTTAAAAGGTAGAATCTTTCTTAGTTTCTAAATGAATATTTTCCAGTTTAAGTCATTTGTGGGGTGGGGAGAAATGGTAGGGGGAAGGGGAGATGTCATCTTTTCCTTTTTTTCTCAGAAGGAACTGATTAGACAGAGCAAATATAGGAGACTCCAAATGTTGAAATCAGCAGATCTTTAAACTGCACAGAATCACATTTCTTAAAACGTAGTCCTACCTGTGTTGCTGAAAATACGGCGGAGAAATCCATCGGCTCTTGGCCCTTTTTCCATTTTTGTAATTATAGCTATCTCTTCCGCTAAGTATCTATTATGCAAATCCCACGGAGCATGGCTTTCCGTCACAATCAGCTCACTGCTGCTCTACAGAGCTCCCTGGAGACCCCACTGAAAGTCTACCCAGAAAAGGCAGAAAACGCGAGCGTAAGGAGTTTGGTTAGTGTGTGTTTGCTGCAGTCTCCACTGTAGCTGTGCTCCCCTGACTTACAAAATCATCTCAAAGAAGACATCCAGGCATGGAGTATTTTGCATCTGCTTTTACAGGAACATGACCAGCCACATTTTAATGGCCCCAAAGGGAATAACATCCTTTCTTTTGGTGGCAATAATGTTTGCTGGGCTTGCAATTTCAAGGTAATTGATGTAAGAAAAAAGGCCCATTTCCTCAAGGAGGCAAGCAGAGGAAAGCTTGAGAGACCTTCTCAAGGAGAAGGAGAAGGTATAATGTAAAATTATAATCATGAAGAACTTGACCATTCACCCATCATAATTTTCACTATATAAGTGAAGAGTTAAAGGTGTCAGGAAACAGAAAGTACAATGTACAAGAGAGCACATGAGCTCTGACACTGAAGAACTGGTGTTGGTCAGGAGCAGGGAGCTAGAGAAGACAGGCTTCCCAGAATTATGCTTTTCAGTCAATACAGTGAGTTGAGTGGACATGGGAGAGACTCATTGCCCTCCTCCACCATCTTTCTCTAAGCGTATGGAACCTGCTAAAATACATCTAAATGCATAGCCTATCTTAGAAGATTTAGGAAGAGCATCCAGGACAAAAATGAACCAAATTAGAGTGGTTATTAAGAGCTCCAGCAGCATGGCTCAGTGGGTATCATACTGAAATACAGGTCTTATCAGCTGGGAGTTGAAGTTTTAACATACATACTGAGACGGCAGAGTTAGTCCTAGGGGCCATGGGAAAAAGAAGCTCTTACACATGTCAGGAATCTTAAAGTCCCATTTCTTTTGTGAACTTATGAGTAGAAAAACTCTTCCAATTTGCCTGGGGAAGAAACAAGATAATTGCCATCTACTCTGGTCCCTGGATAAATAGAGCTACCCTCAATATATCAAAATGGAGGTATGAGGTCTGAATTTATAATTTGGATATGGTAAGAAAACCCCCAAGCTAAGAAATTAGTATAGAATTCTTTTAAAATTGTATTAATACAAAAATTTATTAGAAACACAGCAGAGGTCCATGAAAAACTATTCTAGAAGATTCAAATTATCCCATGGTGACAGAAAGAAGATCAGCGGTTATCTGAAACAGACAGGTAGGGGGATGTGGAGGAGTGAGGGAGGCATCACTTTTATAGTTTGTTGTGTTTTATTTAAGAAATCTTTGCTAAGTCAATCACAATTAATATTTCTTCTGTTTTATCCTAGGACATTGTGATCAGTGATAAATTAGTGATGTCTGCTACGGTCACAGAGCTGAAATATTAGCACACCATTTAGGATGTGTGATATACTAACTGACTCTGGGCTGAATGTTTACATTCATTCATTCATCAAACATTTATTGGTCATGTATTGTGTGTGTAACCCCAAGTCTACCTAGATTTGGAGAGCATTTGTAGTTTAGGTCTAAAGCAAACTGGTGGCCATTAGTAACCTTCCAGTTCTCACACAAGTACCATTGGGTCCATGCGTTCCAGAGGCCTTTGTGGATTCTGGAGCAGGTGGCGCTGCCATCACGCTGCTATGCACACCTCCAGGATGGACTGTTTGTCGATTATAGGCAGTGGGGAAGAGACAACTGGGGAGCAGAGGAAAAGGCTTAAGATTTCTTTAATTCTCAACTCCCTTAAAAGGAAAAATACAGAATGGAAAGAAATCACTAAAATCTACCTACTCCTTAAGCTAATGCCTTAGAAAGCAGCATTAAAAAAAAATACACGCAATCAGAACTAAACACAGTTAATTCCACCAAATGGATGGAGAAAAATGAATGTTCTCTTCAGTAAATGTGACTACATTCAGTTATCCCCCGCTTTTCCCAGTCTGGACACGAGAGCAGCCAGGGGTGCTGGCTCTTTGTTTACCCTGGCACATTCAGGCTGAACAGTGAGCTCCATGCACCATCTACTCTAAGCTTAACCTGAAGGCAGAAGTGTGAGGAAACTGAAGCAGAGAGATCAAATGACTTGCCCCAAATCACTCATTCCACACATACTTGTTGAGCATCATATCTGTGAGACCACACTAAAGAGGCAAATTCCAGCCTGGAATCTATCATCTTAAATATCCAATTAGAGCTTTTCCTGCTGCCTGCTCTGCCCGGGCTGCCCTCTCTGTGGGTATCCAAGGCACACAGGATTTGATTCCAGGAGACCTGAGTTTGTCGGACTGTAGGGCAGAGATAAGAAGCAGTGAGTCTCAGTCCCAGGTGAGGGAGAGGCTCTGACATGGCTTGGATAGTGAGAGGGCAGACATGACCACAGCTTAGGAAGGACCTACTGTATTGCAAAACCCCAGATGGAGGCATGACCTTGAGGGAACGGCCGGCTGAATACACCTCGGGGGGTTGTGCCCAAGTTCCAGTGTCCCCCAGCCTCAGCAAACCTGTTCTGGGCTGGCTTGTCATAAAAGTCTTGGCCTCCCCCATCCTATAAGAGCTCAGATATAAGCACAGAAGGCCCTTCCCCAAAACTAGATTGCATGAGACTCCATGACCTTACAGATTCCAAGAAGGTCAGGAGAAAGAACTATAATGATGACCAAGATTAACATTTTAACAATCCCTAGGGAGTGGAAGCTTGGGAGTTCATTTACTTTGATTTTTAAAAATGAAATAATTGCTGTATCTTTGTCTGAAGGTTATGGTAGAACTAAATCCACAAGCACTATACATCTTTATAGGACAAGGCTGTTATTTAGACCAGCCTTGTAGGTCATAAAATCAATTTAGCGAGTTTTGACCAGCCATTTTAGATTAAATGGAACAGAAAAGAAAAGAAAATATCCAAGTGCCATTTCAGGATTTTTTTATCTTAAGTTGCTGATAAGTATGGGGGTGCAGGGTAGCAGTGTTTCATATTTTGGGTCATGGTCACAAAGTTTGAGAAGTACTAAATTAGACCACATTGTCAAAAGTGAACAATTTCCCCTTCACCAGGTAGTGGCACTCTCTCTCCTAATTCTATAGGAGGAAATATACAGGTTAGTGATTCTCAACCTTGGATCCTTAAAAGAAGTCTTGGGGACATTACAAACTATTTTCAGTGATAATAACCAGCGCTTATTAAGCACCCTGGACAAGAGGTGTATGGAGTGCATCATTTCCCTTTTCTAGGTAAGGTCACTTATACATGTCTATTTAGTTGGGAAGCTACATTTTAAATCCAAGTTCTTCTGCTAAAAAAAAAAAAAAATGCCTTCTCCAATATACTAACACTGCATACCTCATCCTTCAAAATCCACAAAGCTTATTGAAAATAATATAAGTGCCTACAGTAAGGCTGGCCAGCTGAAAAGAAAAGAGCAATTCTGCGAATATTTTGTGCTGTTGGCTAATCCATGTGAAAAGTCAAGTCATGGAAGACATGTGTGGAATATCGGATAAACCATATAGCAAAATAAAAACATGAAGTGATATTAAGGTTAGACAAGGCTGTTTTGGTGTCTTTTCCTCAGATCTCTCAGATCCAATAAGTCACCCCGTTACCACAACAGACCAGTTAGGATTGGCTTCACTGTACCTTGCTGGTGGCCTCTCTCTGGAAATTTCCATGAGCACAGGAGCCTGTGTTCTGTCCCCTGCTGCTTCTTCCTGTCCTGCTGCCATTCTCTGCACTGGCCTTCCTCCACTGCCCATTTCCTTTCCATCCAAGTACAGATCAGACCTCCTTCCTTTCCCCTGAGATCTGCCCCTCTTATTCTAAACACGGCATCGTGGATTTATCCGGTTTCTCTTGTCTCAGCGTTCGATGTACTTGCTTGTTATCTGCCGAAAACAGGCAGTCTCCTACTACACTGCTCCTCTTAAACAATAAGCAATATTTTTCCTCCTCACAGTGCAGTTTCCCTCTGACGCAACTAAAGATTAAAAACATCATATGCTCCTGCCCAGAGAAGGAGGGGGGTGCCTCTGGGGTGCCTGGCAAATCTTCGTTAAAGGACCAGCCACCAGGGGAGAAAAATCTTCCAAATTGCTCCTGGCCCAAGGAGTGGCACGGCACCATGAGGTTGGCACTCTGAGCTTTCCCCCTATTGCCTTCTCTCTCTCAGGCTCCCTGGGAGATGAGCTGTGAGCCTCTGAGCTGGATGTGTACGGGGCAGTCCCAGCACTTGCCTGGGTAGGTGGTCCTCAGTGGAAGCTTTGTCTGCAGGGCTGGGCGAGTCAGGGCTGGCTCTCGCACAAGCATCATGCAGCAGCCCCAGGGGCTAACGTGCTAAGGGAGGTGAGGAGCCGTCCCTTCTCCTCCCGTCTCAGTGGGGCCCACAGTTCCTGAAACCTGAGCCCATGCAGTTCGTTTCACAGTGAGAGAGAAAGCTTTAAACACAAATTGTCTAGCAGCTCACAAGCAAAGACCACGAACTGGCTGCGTCTTGTCATAAACTCCGTGAGACAAAACACAGCCAGGCCCACACAGAAAGAGGTGGTGTGGCTAGCTCACACCAGAGGACCCGGGCTGGACTGGAACGACCCCTTTGGTCACATTGCTTCTCACCATTTCCTTAGCGAGAATGAACTGAATTCAGATTTCAGAGCTTGCTGTTTGTAGAATGTATAGTGCATTGCATGTAAGTAAACTCATGCGATTCTGATCCTGTAGAACTGATTCAGCCATTTTTTTTAAAAAAGTATGCTATTGTCTCCAGAAAGTTTGGAGTTTATAATAATCTCAGCAGGCCCTACCTTTAAAATAGTTATTATTAATTTTATTTTGAATAGATAATACATTCATATATTTAGATGTCAAACCTATATAGATTATCTATATTAAGAACTCATCTCTACCCTGTTCTCATTCCCCACTGACCCCAGAGATAACCATTTCTATTACTTCCTTATATAATCTTTCAGTGTTCCTTTGTGCAAACAAAAATAAGTGTTTTTATATGTGTTAATCTGAATAATGCCCCCCAAAGAGGTTCATGTACTAATTCCCAGAACTTGTGACCACGCTACCTTACCTAGCAAAAGAAGCTTCGCAGATGTAATTAAGTGAAGGATCTTGAGATGGGGCGAGTAGCCTAGATTATCCAGGTGAGTTCAATCTAATCAAAAGGGTCCTTACAGATGAGAAGAAGGAGGGTCAAAGAGAAAAAAAGAGATTAAAAGATACTACATTACTGGTTTTGAAGATGGGGGATGGGGCTACAAGCCAAGGAGTACAGGCAGCCTCCAGAATCTGAAAAAGGTAAGGAAATGGATTCTCTCCGTAGAGCCTCCAGAAGGAACATAGCCATGCTGATCCATTTTAGATTTCTGACCTCCACAAATAAATTTGTATTTTTTTACACCACTACATTTGTAGAAAGTCATTACAGAAACAACAGGAAACTAATACAACTTATTTTTACCCCTTTTTTTTTTTAAACAAAAGTTAGCACACTTTGTATAGGGTGTCCCATGTCTTGGTGCAATTGTAGACTTTAATAACCTTAGAAGAATAACTGCTACAGACTTACAAACAACATCATTTAAAAGTTCTATTATTTGAATCTCTTTTACACTTATTTAGTTGTGTGAATCTTAAATAATATATTTTAATTTTGTTTCAATATTTCTGACTGAACAAATACTGACTGAATCAAAAACATTAAAGTTAAATTTTATTATTCCAAATTCACAAGCATAAATAGCGGAATAAGAAATGTACACAATTAAGTTTTCAAATCATGTTTTTTTTTAATTTATAGTATTTCTATTTCTGATATTCTTACAGTTTAAAATAGCACAAAACTTTTTGGATATGGTGTACATTCTTCAGCACTTTGATCTTTGTCCATCAACAAGATATTCCAGAGATACTTCTGTGTCAAAGCATAAGAGCTTCCTAATTCTTCCTACAGCTGCACACTGTACTGTCATGTTAGTGTACAGTCCCTATTAATGGATATTTGGGTTATTTTTAATCACACAGAGTGCTGCAGTGGATCTGTATGTGTGGATCTGTAGGGCACATTATTAGAAGTGGGGATGTGAGGGTCAAACCTACTTTTTTGTAACAATAGTAGGATGTGCACATTGTTGGCAAAGATGGTAGTGGTAACTCCTCCCACCTGTGTGTGCACGATCTTTTACACTGTGACCTTGCTGCTCCTGTCATCCAGAGGACTTGCTTTGGCTAATAAAATGTGGAGAAAGCGACTTCCAAGCCTAAGCCTCCAAAAGCCCTCCAGCTCCTTCTCTCTCTCAGAAACCTGAATCTTCCATGTGAAGAAGCCTGGACTAGCCTCCCTGAGGCAGTGAGACCAGTGGGAGAGGTGCAGCCAACAGCCAGTGAGGAAGGTCTTAGTGGAGCCAATACATGACTGCAGCTGCAGGAGTGACCCCAGAAGAGACAGCAGCAATGCCAAGCTAAGTCAGTCCAATTGCCAACCCAAAGACCTGCCATGAAGTGTAAACAGAGTGTAGCCCTGGCTGGTATGGCTCAGTTGGTTGGAGCATCCTCCCAAACACCAGAAGGTGGCAGGTTTGATTCTGTTTGGGCACATGCCCAGGGTGCAGGTTCGATCCTTTCAGGGTACATGGATGTTCTCTCTCTCTCTCAAAAAAAAATGTGTGTGTGGTTTTTTTTCAAACAAAATGAGTATAAAGCTACTCATTTTTTAAGGCATTTATTATGTAACAATAGACAACTGCTGCCTCAGGGAAGTAGTTGCTCTTAACAAGATTTATTTTGAAAGAATGTACAATATGTTAGCCACAGTAAGGCAATAACCAACTTTTAGAACAGTCTGTGGACTCTCCGAAGTTGCCTAAGAAAGTCCAGTTCAGCTAGTCTTGTGATTAGTGGTAGGTATAGTAACTATTCAGATACACCTCAACCCTGAGCATGCCAAAACACTGGCTAGACAACCAAAATTTCTCACTTTCAGAAAGAGAAAATAGAAGGTCACTCTGTGTGGAGCGGTGACTAGATTAGGAGAATTTTCTCTAGGCAGCATCACATTTCCTTGTTGGGCAATTTCCATTGTTAAAGGAAACAACTCTGCTACGTCATCCCGTCTGGCACACACTAAGGCTCTTCTCAGTTCAAGGAAGGAAAATGAAGCTCTGATGGTGCCCTGGTCACCTTGATCTGGCTCAAAGGGAAGAGTACATTTGATGGAACTAGCACACCAGTGTTTTTCAAAGTCAAGATAATCAATTTAATGTGTTGGAAATAGCATTTTAAAATGATATTTATACACCTTTGTTCACAGCAGCATTATCCACAAATACAAAAAGGCAGAAGCAACCCTGTTGCCCAAGTGGGTAAGCAAAATGTGGTAAATACACACAGTGGAATATTAATCAGCCTTAAAAAGGAAGGAAATCCTGACAGATGCCAGGACATGGATGAACCTGGAGGACATTAAACCAAATGAAATAAGCCAGACACAAAAAGACAAACACTAGTACTGTATGATTCCACTTATATGAGGTACCTAGAGTAGTCAAATTCATAGAGACAGAAAGTAGAATGGTGGTTTCCAGGAACTGAGGGAAGAGGGGAATGGAATTTCCATTGGGGATGAGGAAAAATGTTCTAGAGATGGATGGTAGTGATAGTTTCACAACAATGTGAGTGTATTAAATGCCACAGAGCTGTATGCTTAATAACAGTTAAAATTGTAAATTTTATATTATGTACTAGTGCAGCCGTGGGCAAACTACGGCCCGCGGGCCGGATCCGGCCCGTTTGAAATGAATAAAACTAAAAAAAAAAAAAAGACCGTACCCTTGTATGTAATGATGTTTACTTTGAATTTATATTAGTTCACACAAACACTCCATCCATGCTTTTGTTCCGGCCCTCCGGTCCAGTTTAAGAACCCATTGTGGCCCTCAAGTCAAAAAGTTTGCCCACCCCTGTACTAGAGACCCAGTGCATGAAATTCGTGCACTGGTGGGGGGGGGGGTCCCTCAGCCTGGCCTGCACCCTCTCGCAGTCCGGGAGCCCTCAGGGATTGTCTGACTGCCACGGAGTCAGGAGAGGCTCCTGCCACCGCCGCTGCGCTCACCAGTCGTGAGCCCGGCTCAGGGCTTCTGGCTGACTGGCACTCCCCCTGTGAGTCCTCCCGCATTGAGCACCTGCCCCCTGGTGGTCAGTGCACAACATAGCAACTGGTCGTTCCACAGTTCAGTCGATTTGCATATTAGCCTTTTATTATACAGGATATTTTACAGCAATAAAAATAATTATAAAAAAATATAGGTTATACGGGTGTGCTCACTGTTCAAAAATATATCAGGCTCTAAACTTACAATAGAAAGTGTCAAAGTACATTGCCCATAATATGGGTAACTGTTGTTTTGTGAAACTTTAGGTACAGTTAAGGGTATATGTGTATGAGTACTAAAACATGATGTAAAATGTATTTCTGACTGTGGTTTTAAAAAATTGGGGGGAAATATGCTAGGGGCTAATCCTCATTTCTCATTGTTGTAGTTCCTCCCCACCCCCTCCTTTGTTGTTGTTGTTGTTAATCCTCACCTAAGGATAGTTTTTCCATTGAGTTTTAGAGAGAGTGGGGGAGTGAGGGGAGAGAGAAATATTGATTGGTTGCCACCTGCATGTGCCCCAACCAGGGTCAGGGATAGAACCTGCAACCCCGGTATTGCTCTTGATCAGGAATCAAACCCGAGACCCTTTTGTTGTGTGGGCCGACACTCTTACCACTGAGAACACCGTCTAGGGCAGTGCCTTCCTCTTTTAATTTGATGCACTTTTCTCAGCAGAAGTAATTTAATTTTGACATTTATTTATTCAAACAGAAAAATCCTTTCCCTGGGGTCTTCTCTTTATTACAATCATTTTTCTCCTCCTGGCTGCTCATGGTAACTAGATTTCATATGCTAGATTAGCCAGTGAATTCATGTACAGACATTTGATCATTGTGCTCCATGAACTGTTAACGAACGCATTAGCATACATTGTGATGAGAGATTATCACATGGGCTTTCTGCTTCAACCCAGAAAAACTGGAGCTCCCTTCAGTCAGACAGTGTTTGAATTTAAAAAGTCCACGGTGGTTATGGCTTCTAAACCTCTCCTGCTCATAGGCATCTTTAGTATAATATCCAAAAACAGTGGGTTGTTCATCTTGTGCCTAGCATTTCCAATGACCATGAGGCACACCGACTCAGTGTTGAATGGCTGCCATTGAAGAAAGTGGTAAGAGAGCAGTTTCATGGCAGAACTGAGAGGTAAGTCACTCTGGAACCTGTGGAGACATCTTCTATTATCTGAAAAACAGGTTCTGAATATATCCATTACCCACATTTCAAAGTTATCCTTCATGGGGAGTGTGTATTGGCTTTGAAGAGTGCACTTCATTATTTTGCATGAGGCTGTCCACTTTTCCCAGCACCATTTATTGAAGCTACTTTCCTTCTCCATTGTCATGAATTAATTAACCATATAAGCATGAGTTCATTCTGGGCTCTCTAGTCTGTTCCATTGATCTATGTGTCTGTTTTGATGCCAGTACCATGCTGTTTTGATTACTATGGCTTTGTAAGATCAGGGAGTGCAGCTTTGTTCTTCTTTTTCAAGATTGCTTTGGCTTTGTGGGGTCTTTTGTCACTCTATACCAGTGGTTCTCAACCTTCCTAATGCCACGACCCTTTAATACAGTTCCTCATGTTGTGGTGACCCCCAATTTCATTGTTACAAATTGAACATAATTAAAGCATAGTGATTAATCACAAAAACACGATGTAATTATATATGTGTTTTCCGATGGTCTTAGGTAGCCCCTGTGAAAGGGTCGTTTGACCCCCAAAGGGGTCGCGACCTACAGGTTGAGAACCGCTGCTTTATACAAGTTTTAGGATTTTTTTTCTGTGAAAAATAACATTGGAATTTTTATAGGAATCTGCAGATAGCTTCGGGTAGTATGAATGTTTTAACAATATTAATTCTTTTAATCTATGAGCATGGGATATCTTTCCATTTAGTTGTGTCTTCAATTATTTTATCAATATCTTATTGTTTCAGTATATAGAGTAGACGATGTTAATTTGCAGTCACATCAGATGTCATGTCCCCCAGGTGCCCTGCTTTTCAGAGAAATCTAAGTAATGATCGCAAGCAAGGGGCACACACACACATCAAAGGTCATTTGAGCTGAGGTTATTTGATTTAGGAATTCGGTAATGTTCTTCATTATTGCTACTGCTTTTTGTTTGTTTTGTTTTTAAAACAAAAAGCAACCAAATGCACAAGTTTAAGATATTTTAATCACAACTTTTCTGAAGAACAACTCATTATCTTCCTAGCATTTCAAGCTTCATTTATTCCTTTCTTATATCCTGTCCCCATGGCACCAGTACTCAGGCACTATTTTAGCAGATTTTACTTAGTAACTTTTAGCATCAGTACAATTTTGCCTTTGTTGCTGTTGTTGTTTATACCAAATTAGAAAGGTTAACAACAAAATGATACAAACAGAAAACAGGATAGGATATACTTCAAAGTACTCAGAAGCAAAATTTACATACCTCTGGGTGTTCTTTTTTATTTTTAATCTTTATTGTTGAAAGTATTACAGATTTGCCCCATTTTTCCCCATTGACACTCTCCACCCCGCATCACCCCATCCAGGACTTCACCACACTACCATCTGTGTCCATTGGCCATGTATATATGCATATAAGTCCCCCCGCCTTCCCACCTTCCCTCTGAGATTAGTCAGTCTGTTCCATGCTTCTATGTCTCTGGATCTATTTTGTTCATCAGTTTATTTTGTTTATTAGATTCCACATATGTGTGAGGTCATGTGATACTTATCTTTTTCTGACTGGCTTATTTCACTTAGCATAATACTCTCCAGGTCCCTCCATGCTGTCTTAAAGGGTAAGAGAGCCTACTTTTTCATAGCTGCATAATATTCCACTGTGTAAATGACCACAGCTTTTTTATCCACTCATCTACTGATGGGCACCTGGGCTGTTTCCAGATCTTGCATCTGAGTGTTCTTGGCACCTTGGCAGATTAAACATCTCAAGCTGAAGGGACCTGAGGAATAACAGGTTGCAGGAAGAACTTTATGACCTACCCCTGAAGCAGATTATAAGACACTCATGTGAGAGGCACCCTCCCAATTCTCCTCCCCTACATCACCAACTAAGTTGGGTTTTAGACTCCCAAAGATTGAATATTTACTAACATTTTTCACTATCTGGAGTAAAAACTGGAGGTTTTATTTTCAGATATTTTGTTTCATTCAGAATTATTGTAAAGTCAGGACCTACAAACAGATTTTACCAGTCTCTCTCCAGGCCTTCTGAGTTCACCCAGGTGCCAGATTAAAAACGAAAAAGACTCGGGCCTAACTATCTCTTAAAATAGGACTTTTGTGGGCTTTTTATTTTTTTAAATCAAGAACTATTAATCCATGGGGCAGGTGGGGCAGATACAAACCACCTGGGTTTGTTTTTTCTGCTTTTTAAAAAAGTAATTTTACTTTTAAGAGAAAGCTATAGCTCCAACTTATCTGCTTTCTATATTAATAACAAAGTCTATTTCAAGCTTAATTGATTACATAAGTTAAAATGCACTTTGTTTTTATATTAAGACCAGTAATAGCAGAGAAAATGTAGCAGGGGGGAATGTAAGGCAAGTGAGAGAAAGAAGCAAGGATTCACACACTCCAGTCAAGAAAATTACAAGGACCACACACACAGAAAAGAGACCCAGAAAACAATAGGGAGTTTAGACTTTTATGGAGCAATGGCCCAAGACTTTATAACGTCCCTGTTTCATTACTACAGACTTCAGCATACATACCAATATCACCAGAAGCAAAAACAAAACAAAAAACAGCCTTGAGTGTGAACACAGAACTGCTCACTGGAGCTTTGAAATTTCAGTCTCTGAAACAGCTTACTTCACTTACCCAGGGTTTAGAACTGTCTTTAAAACTCACTTTTCAGGATTTGGTAAATCAAGAAATGTGAAAGCAGCCAAGATTCCAGATCAAGTCCTTACAGGGCAACTTTTAGCAGCTATTGTGCGTTTCTGGTCTCTATTGGCGCTAAAACCACCAACGCCACCCACTGTGAGAAAAAACTGTTCTAGAACAAGGGTAAGGAGGTTTTCAAAGTGGCCTACCAACTTCCTAAGCATAGAAACAATGGGGCAGGGGGGGACTGAGACTATAACTCATTACATTGGACTAAATAACGTTTTTCGATCTTTTTAATATTAAAAGTCAAATGGCAGGGTGGGAGTTTACAATACAATCAGGATTCTAGCAAGCACTGTGGAAAGTGTTGGGAAGGAGGTCTACAATAGGAGAAACTTATAGAGAAAGCACAGCAATAAGGAGATGTGGTAACAACGGGAATGAAAGACGAGGAAAATTGGCATTTTGGACAACGGTGACAGAATATGATGAAACGTAGTACTCGTCATTCCACCAAGGCTGGTAATCAAACTGATAGAGCAATGACCTGTGGCCATGAAAACTAGAACCCCAATTAATGGTTTCGGCCTAAACAACCTGGAAGTCTACAACCTTGGAAGTCTACAGCCTTTCCTAGTTTTAACTCAGGGATGGAAATAAAATATTGAGCAAGGTTACCTCATACCTAGAAAAGTTGGCTCCCTGGCTGAGAGAGAGGAGGAGAGTCATTTGCCATGAAGATCCTCACCTTTTGGTGGAAATAATAACTGCTCATAGAAAAATAGGGAGTTGAAGCTTTTGAAGAATTCTAAATGCCCTACAATATCTCAATGAGCAATAAAATGTCTCCAAAGTCACTCAGAATGGGTGATCTGCCAGTACAGGGGTTCAACATTTCTGACATAATTTTTTGCTGCCCTCACCATTTTTAGATATACTCTTCTTTGCCCTCTCCGCTTTTTTTCTCCACTGAGTTAATGTCTCAACAATCAAGGTCACCCCAACGCTTTTCCTCAACATATCCTCCTTCAGCAAAAATTCTGGTCTTTCTCTCTGAGTCCAGAGGTTTCTATGAAATAAACTAGCACTGTTGCTAAGCTTTATTTTTATTCAGTATTTTCTCGTCATGTATAGACATGAATTGCCATTCGGTGAAACCTACCTAGTCTTTGTCATTTGGGATGAATAGAGATTTTTTGGGTGCACTGTTTAAAACATTCAGAAATAGAAGCAACCATGCAGTCTTAGAAAAGTAAATCGAGAAAAGAAAATGTCTTGTATTCTTTGATATGGAAGTATCTGTATCAAATTACTAATGTTGTACTAAAGAGGCTTGGGACATATTGTATTTATTTGCTTATGACACTCATTCTCACTATTTTCATTTTGTGGTGAGTAAATAAAAAAAATGGAATAAGAACAAGATGACCTTTCCATTTTGTCCTAAACGAGAAAACAGGAAGAGTGAGTACTGCCATCTCTTGGTTACACAATGTAGTAATTTTAAATTGTTACACTTAGTAGCCAAAAGAATGCTGTTAGTCATCAAGTGACCAGAAACATTTGTCTCTGTATGAGTCAGTTCTTTAAAGTATTTCCTCATATCTTTCTTCTTAAAGTAATCACAGATATTTCAAAATCTCACTTTTCTTTCAATAGTAGACATAGAGAGAAAGTGCTGGTGGGTTGAATAGGTTCCCTTAAAGACTAACCGTTCTAATTATATTTAATAATTCTAAAAGATTCTCAGTGGGGAAGGAGAAGAAGTGGAGAACTTTTTTGTTTAATCATTAAAGCCAATTCAATAGCAGGGGCCAAGAACTTGAGTGGAAGGCTGGGCTTCCTAAGCCAAGGAAATGCTGTGGCAGAAGCTCCGAAACCCACTTCCAGGTTTCAGCTACACCAAGCAGGAGAAGAAGTATAGGAAGTGTGGGCAGGGACTAGGCACATCCTGGGAATGGTCTGTTTTTGAAGGAAACATTGTACTACTGTGGAAGGAAGCTCTGAGTTCACCACAGGGCACTGTGGGGCCAGCCTCTTAGTCAGCTGGGTTAGCTGCTGGGGAGCCACGGACACTGTGACTGCACGACACGTATTTTGCTAAGTGGGACTGAAGAAAAGATTTGGAGTGGGTTGGTAGAGAGTATGTATTTTTTTAAGAAGAAAGTTGTGAATTTGAAGAGGAGAGAATTCTGGAATGGCAATGTAAACCTCTCAGAGTGTGTGTGTGTGTGTGTGTGTGTGAATCCAAAAAGGAAGCTATCAAAGTAAGCTTTTTAAAAGGCTCATCGGGAAACAAAAAAGGCTCGTCCGGGTAGCATAAAATAGAATATAAAACCCAAATGAGGATTTTAGGGATATTTGGGATAACAGAGGAAATATGGAAATGTCACAGCAGTTGAGTGAAAGGAAGTGAACGGAACTTGACATTTATCTAGATATCCTCAAGTCTACCCTGATATTCTCCTTTTGCTGTAGAGACACATGATACTTTTCCACATACACTGACATGTTTTTGGAGATAAAAGAGTGGAATTTACTTCTCCTTGTTATATAACACACACACACACAATTTCCATAGGGTGCCAGAGAGCAGACTGGGTAGACTGGACCTTGTTTATAGTCATATATCTCTACCAACTAGCCACATGTCTCCACATGAACCTTGTATTTCTAATCTACAAAATAAGTTTGTTGGACTCTCAAGCTGGGGTTGGAGGAGATCCCTGCATCTATGGATCATTTTCAAAGGTTCAAGTTTGAGAATTACCAGACTACTTTATTTCTAACTAGAGGCCTGATGCACAAAGATTCGTGCAAGAATAGGCCTTCCTTCCCCTGGCTGCTGGCATGTTTCCCTCCGACACCCAGGACCCGCGCCTTTGCTCTAGCCACCGCTTCCTGCCTTCACTCTGGGACCAGGAGCCACCTCCCACCTTCGCTCTGGGCCAGCCACCGCCATCTTTGTCGTGAGGTGATGGTCAATTTGCATATTCCATCTTTATTAGATAGGATGGCCTTGCTAGCTCTCAAATTCTAAGACAACATTTTTTTTTTCTTCACTAAATCCCTCTGGACCTAGAGAAGGAAGAAAAGTCAACAAGCTTATTTTTCCCCTCTATATTTCTTCTCCCTTTATTTTCCTTTCTCTCTTTTTTTAAAATTTATTTGAGAGAGAGAAGAAAGGAGAGAGCAAGAAATATCGATGTGAGAGAGAAACATTGATTGGTTGCCTATGCATGTACCCTATCGGGGATTGAACCCACAACCTGTATATATGCCCTGGGAATCAAATCTACTACCCCTTGCTGGATGGGACAATGCTCCAACCAACTGAGCCACACCGGCCGGGGCTCTTCCCCCTTTCTGACATGTACTCATACCATTGTTCTGGATTTCTAGAGCAGTGCTTTCCAATAGAAATACATTGAATATAAAATTTTCTAGGGACCACATTCTTTCAAGTAAAAAGAAGCAGGTGACATTAATTTTAATAATATATTTTATTTAACCCAATAGATCCAAATATTTTTTCAATGTGTCATCATTGTAAAAATTAATGAGAGAGTTGATAGTCTTTTTTAATACAAAAAAATTGAACATCCAGTCTGTATTTTACACTTACATCTCAATTCAAACTGACCACAATGTGAGAGCTCAGTAGTTACATGTGGCTGAGGTCTGAAGATCCTAAGTCCAGGAGCAGACACCGCACAAATAGAGCCCTAGTGATAAGAGCTGACTCCCTGCAGTGCAGACTCCCTGAAAACGGCCCAGTTGACTTACCTAATCCCAGAACCTGGAGAAGGTCCAGAACCCACAAAAAAGGTTCAGAACCGGAAGGCACATCTCTCCACTCAAAACTCCCCAATGGGAATGTTTCCTTCCTCTCTAGCCAATAGTCCATCCCTTCCCAGGACACTTGAAAAGTGGTATTGCTTTCCTTTCTCAACCTAATGCTGCTTCCCCACAACACACCCAAGTGTTCTTCTCAACAAGCCATTCAATGGGGAAGAGAGTAATGAATCCATCTTTGGATTCGGGCAAATAGTGACGACCCGCAAACCCCCTGCTGTAGAAACAATGAGCATGTGCATTGGCGTTCTTCATTTTGTAAACAATGCGGAATCTTCCATTCATTCCCCAATTCTATTGCAGGAGACTTGATTCAAAGACTGTTTGCAATTAATGTAAATATTTTTCTGCTGTTATTGTATGTCATGATAGCAAAAGAGCATGGGAATAATTAAAATCTAATTTGGACGTCAGCAATCTAGATTTCAGTTTGAGACATTATGCCTGTTACTTTATTTAAACACCTGGAATAGTGAGTAATGGGAGTAAATAAGGAATGTTGCAAATTGAGATGAGGTAGACCATTTCATATGAGAGAAGATAAAGATTTCCTTTTTCATTCAGCCAACACTCTACTGTCTTTCCATTCTCTTATATACTTGGGCCGGCAGCGTAGTTCAGAGGCGTAGAGAGAAGCACTGGATTCAAGGACAGTCAAGCCTCGTTCATCTCAAACCTCTCCCTTCTCGAACAAATCCGTTTTCCACCAAGTTGTTCATGGGAAAAAATGTCTCCGTTGTAGAACAAAACTTGGGATTAACCTGGCAACCCTTTCATGCTGATACCTGTATGATCAGTCATGTGTCTCTCAGGACACAAACACAGGAGAGAATGCATAAGTGTGAGTCAGTTTACCACTAAACCTGGCACTGTTAACATATCAGGAAATTGTACTGTAAATACTTTCTTTCTCTTTTTTGCTTTTGTTTGCTGCTTACTATTATTAAATATTTCAGTAAGTCACCACGGGTCCTACGAAGGTTAGCGATAGCAGCAAAGTGAAAAAGAAAGTTGTGAGAACAATAAGAGAGCTAAAAAATAATTGCAAAATATGATAGAGGTGTTCATGTGTCTGATCTGGCTACCAGGTCTGGCATGGCAAAATCAATGATTAGCACAATTTTAAAACATAAAAAGGCCATCAAGAGTGCTGATGTTAAGGGTAGAGAAGTGCTCACAAAACAACAATCACAGGCGACTGAGAAGCGGAATCATTTGGGGTCTGGGACGGATTAATTCAATTTACATTATTTCTAATGGGGGGGAAATGGTTCTGTTTTCGAACAAAACACCTTCTCAAACAGCCTTCTGGAACAAATTAAGTTTGAGAACCGAGGTTCCACTGTATTTCCTACTTTCTTAGGGGGGAAAAACATGAGTACAGATTATCTAGATCAACATCAGCTTACTTAGGTATAGTTTGTCACAGTGTGCCTCTCCCACTCTCTCCTTCATCCCTCTAAGAACAGATTTATACAGACACTGGGGAGTGGGGTCGGGGTGGGGTGTGACCTCAACATCAGATACACCTCTGAGGAAATCACTGGTGGGAAAACGAAGTCTCATTATATCACACCAAACCCACTGCTGTGATGCCGATTAATCTGTGTGCTCTTGATGTTGATGGTTCCACACAAGCACCATCAATGCTCTCCCTTCCTTTGTCATCATTGGTATCAATTCAAAAAGAGCTCCAAGAGAAGGAAGAGAGATTGCAGTGTACACAGTGTAAAGATCAGAATTACAACACTGCCTGAATTCAGTACATTACATTAGTACTGTACATTTTTGAAGAGTTGACACTTGCTGAAATGATGCCCCATTCCAGTGTTCCCTTGGACAATTACTAACTCTTCTGGGTCCTTGTACTCTTCCCAGTTGCTATGTGTGTCTGAGCATCAGTTCCACAGAGGAGGGAGGTGGACTCTAAAATAATTGTGAACAGGGAAGGTTATGCAGTCCAATGGCCTCATCAGTATTAAATTTCTTAAAAATAAATGCAAACCGATTTTCTTTGTAAAAATAAAAGTCCTGCATTTTTTGTGGCCTGGCTACCTGTCTATCCCTAGACAAAAGTGGACTAAGACTTCCTTCATTTTCACCAGCCATTATCTTCTACTTTTACCCCCAAAATGATCTTTCCTCCTATTCCCATCCTTTACTCAATCCTAAGAGATTATAGAAAACTCTCACATTTACCACACTATACTGAGTAAATTAAAAATTAGCTTCAGTCCTTCAAGATTCATGTAATCAGTTTTCTTCATTTTGCCCCCTCAAGTATTTCATTCAGAAGCAAAGTCCTTGGGGGGAAAAAAATAGAGTCCTTCCCCTACTGGTCCTGGCCATCTGAGGAGTAGAGAGTTGAGCCTATCTCTCTACTCCTATAAGGAATAAAATGAAGTAAATCTTTCCTTCATGAAGCACAAGACTCCACCCTTTGGGACTGGGCTCGGCCCTTAGGTATAAGGTTCACCTCTGAGGGTCTTGACTCCGCCCTTCGGGTTGGGGCTCAACTCTACCCAGCTAGGTTGGGTTCTCTGGGTCTAGGTCAGCGGTTCTCAACCTGTGGGTCGCGACCCCTTTGGGGGTCAAACAACCCTTTCACAGGGGTCACCTAAGACCATCGGAAAATACATATATAAATACATATTGTTTTTGTGATTAATCACTATGCTTTAATTATGTTCAATTGTAACAATGAAAATACATCCTCCATATCAGATATTTACATTATGATTCATAACAGTAGCAAAATTACAGTTATGAAGTAGCAACGAAAATAATGTTATGGTTGGGGGTCACCACAACATGAGGAACTGTATTAAAGGGTCGCGGCATTAGGAAGGTTGAGAACCACTGGTCTAGGTTCATGCATTGGGGGCTAGCTTTACCTTTTCAGGCCTTGAATCGGCTCCTTAGAGCTATAGTGGGGCTTTGACTTTTGAGTTTAATTCGTTCCAAGACTGAGCTCCTTAAGGAGTTCATTAAGGAGTTCGTTAACTCAAATTACTCTATCAACACAATGCAAAAAATCTGCCAAGAGACAGCTGGTATCTCAAAAAACTCGTTAGTCGGGACACTCGTAAGTCAAGGCCCCACTGTACTCTTTGGGGCTAGGGCTAGGCTCATCCTTCTGAACTGGGCTCAGCTGTTCTGGGCTAGGCTGTGCTCTTTGGGTGTAGGCTCAGCTCTTAGGAAATAAGGTTATCCCTTCGGGGCTAGCTTCAGCTCTTAAAGCTGGTCTCGGCCCTTGGGGGCTAGGCTCAGCTCTTTGGGGTTAACTCAGCTCTTACTTATACTCTAACAAGTTATCCTGTTACTGTTCTGTGAATGTGGCTGAAGACAGAAAACTCCTGGGCCATAGACAAAAGACTTTATTACTAACAGCACAGCCTATAACATCAGCACATTTGCATCAATTTCCCTGGCCCCCACATGACACCTGCACAAGCAGTGGCTTACATTATAGGGTCAAGGGCCCAGCAGGCAGCAAACAAGCCACTTCCCCACTGTGACCTACTTAATCACCTCCGTGACTAACCAGAGAAACTGCCCTGTATCAGAAGACAGATCAGCCTAACATGCTCAAGAGCATGCTGGGACAGTCAGGGCCCTCGGCGGACTGCCTCTCCCAACGGCGCTCACACACATTTATCATTCCCAGCTTCCATTCAAAATTACCTTAATCAATCCAAAAGCCCACAACACCGAGGGCTCATAGCCCTGGGCTGGCGGTTGAAGACTGCATAAAGTGTTGTATTCATTGCTGAAGGAAAATGGGATTGTAGGATGTGAATCTGTCTTCCTGTCTGCTCCCGAACACACTGGGTGCACCCTGGCCCGGGCACTTGCACTGCTATTTCCTCTGCCATGCTCCTCCCCTAAATGTCCACAGGTATCTGCTCACTGCCTGCCCAGGAGCCCCCACACTCTGCCCAGCAGCCCCCACACCCAAACATAACCCCCAACCCTTCCACAGTTTCAATTCCTGCCAGACTGTTTACATAAACTCTCAGTTCCCGTTAGATTGTGATACTGAAAAAGAAACACCACCCACTCTCCAATTTGGATGGAGAAGTCAACAACAAAAAAGAAATATGTGTCCAATCAGCAATTCAAACTTCATATGTCCAAAAACCAAGCTTCTGGTCTTCCCCATACCTCCCACCTGCTCCTCCTGAGGTCCCTGCATAGCAGAAGGCAGCTCCAACCTCCTGGTTGCTCAAACCAACAATTTAGAATCATGCTTGCCATATCTATCTGCCTGTCTGTCTATCTGCCTGTCTATCTATCTATCTATCTATCTATCTATCTATCTATCTATCTATCTATCTCATATCACAGCCTACTCAGTGAATCCAGACCCTAACCTGTATGCTTGCTCCATGGTGAAGCCACCATAATTTCTTGCCTGGGTTATTACAATCACCTGCCAACTATTTTGCTACTTTAGTCTTTGCTTTCTTGTGTTATATCTCAATCCAACAGCTAAAGTGATTCTTTCAACATGAAAAGCCAGATCATATCACTCCTCTGCTCAAAATTTCCCATTGACTCCTCATTCAGAAGTTTTAAAAGCTCTTACCGTGGCCGGCCAGGTCTTATACAATCTGCAACCCCTGCTTACTTCTCTCATCTGATCTCTGACTACCCTCCTCACTGCCTCCCCTCCAATCACTCAGACTTCCTGTCTGCTCCCGAACACACCTGGTGCACCCTGGCCCGGGCACTTGCACTGCTATTTCCTCTGCCATGCTCCTCCCCTAAATGTCCACAGGTATCTGCTCACTGCCTGCCCAGCAGCCCCCACACCTCTTCTCTATTTTTATGCATGGCACCTACCAACATTTGACACACTACAGATGTTGTTTCCTTATTAACTGTCTCCTCCCACTAGAATGAAAGTCAAGGATTCTTTCTCCACTTATGCTCCTTGCCATATCCCCAGTAACTAGAACTGTGCCTGCCACACACTAGGAACCAATAAAAGATTGTTGACTTCATTAATTCAGCAAGTTCAGCATCTATCTTTTCAGTTTGCAGTCCAAGAGCAAGAGAAAGACAAATCAACAGGAAGCTATAATACAGTGGGTTTAGAGCCAAATTTAGAGGAGTGTAAAGTATTCCAGGGTCATAAAGAAGGACTAGATTGAGGAGAGCCAGATGGGAATTATTTTTTTTTAAGAAAAAGGACTCTCATGCCCTAGCTCAGTGGTCAGCAAACTCATTAGTCAACAGAGCCAAATATCAACAGTACTTCTTCAAAATAGACTTACCCAGGCTGAAAACCAACTTCTGTGCATGGGCCACGAAGTTTCAATCGCACTGTACACGCTCCCGCACGTGGTATTTTGTGGAAGAGCCACACTCAAGGGGCCAAAGAGCCGCATGTGGCTCGCGAGCCGCAGTTTGCCGACCACGGGGCCTAGCTAGTTTGGCTCAGTGGATAGAGCGTTGACCTGCGGACTGAGGGGTCCCAGATTCGATTCCAGTCAAAGACACATGCCCAGGTTGTGGGCTCGATCCCCGGTAGGGGGTGTGCAGGAGGCAGCCTATCAATGATTCTCTCTCGTCATTGATGTTTTTATCTCTCTCTCTCCCTATCCCTTCCTCTCTGAAGTCAATAAAAATATATTTAAAAAACACACAAAACAAATAAGGACTCTCAGAGAAGGCCCTCTGACATCCTGCTTTGTCCTAGTTTGGCCTACCCAGAATCCTAGCCCACCCAAGGAGTTCTGGTGGTTTTGTTTTCACCGTGATTATAAATGTCAGTCATTGTCTTCGTAGGTAATAGCAAAATGAGGGAACATTTACTTATCCAAAATGATAGTTCAAGCCCTGGTTTGTGGCTAAGTTGATTGGAGCATCATCCTGGAGACCAAAAGGTTTCAGGTTCAACTGCCAGTCAGGGCACATCCCTAGGTTTCGGTTCCATCCTCGGTCAGGGCAGGTGCAGGAGGCAACAGGTCAATCAATGTCTCAAGGTCAGCATAAATGCAACCCTCAGTTCTCAGCAAGGGTAAGGTGGGTTTTTTTTTTTTTCCTTTAAGGGTAAAGATTTAATTTTGAGGAACTTCACACTGCACATTTTTTTAAGAGTCACATGAGAAAGAAAAAAAAATGTTATCTTCCCCTCATCCTAGAAACAAACAAGTAGGGCATAAAACTTCTTTTTAAATCACAACATTTAGAAGTTTAGTACCAGCATCCCAAAATGAACAACAATGGGAGGGGGAAAGCATTAACTATCTATTTTATATTTATTTGGTTGGGGGTTTCCCCATGTGGTAATGATATTTCTTCTTTCAATTCATATCACCAAAACAGTAAAAACCAGGCCCAGCCGATGTAGCTCAGTGGTTGAGCATCAACCTATGCACCAGGAGGTCATGGTTCGATTCCCAGTCAGGGCACATGCCTGTATTGTGGGCTCTATCCCCAGTAGGGGGCGCGTAGGAGGCAGCCAATAGATGATTCTTTCTCATCATTGATGTTTCTCTCTCTCCCTCCCCCGCCCTCTCTGAAATCAATAAAAAATGTTTTTGGAAAAATAAAAGCAGGAAAAAATATATAAACCTAGTGGCTGCTGAAACTGAAGAGGTTGCTCTAGTGTCTGTGGAAGCATTCCAGGATCTCTGCTTGCTGGAAAATTTTGCTGACATTTTTTCTTTGTAATTGTTTGTTTTGTAAAGAATAACAGTAAACATTCTAATGTCCAATCTTGGTTAGTCTTCCACTTTATTGCTTGGATGTGTCTGGTTTTGGTAAGGCCACAGTCTGCTTTTTGCTTCGTTTTGTTGTTGTTGTTGTTTTGAATGGAGAATGATTCTTTAGGTCACCTACTGATGATAAGGGTGACTGGGGAGGCTGGTGGTACTAAACCATGCAACACTGGTCCAGGAAGCTGACAAGGAATAACAAAGAAGTGAGCGAAATTGCAGCTGTCCCGGAAAACTTCAGGAATTGCTGACTTGTACAACAGTGGCAATACTTGGTCCTTGTCTTTGAGAAAAGGTGATAGGATTAGCTTGAGAAAGGCTCCGTTCCTAGTGCCCTTGGTTTTGCTCTGGAATGGGGACCCCCTAATTCAGTAGAAAGGTGGTAAAGCCCCTCAGATGCAGGTGCCAGGATCATGCAAGTGGCACCACTGATGAGCACAATAGTGAAGTCCTCAGCAACTTGCAAGACCTGATTCGGCATACCTGCTGCCTTCCACCCATCATCCCTCTGACCAGGACCAAGCATATTTTGTCTCCTAAGGACAGTCAATCCTGCAGGATTCTGCCCGTGGTCTCTGGGTTTTTTTATAGGACCCTCTCTATCTGGTCCGGAAGGTTCCTCTCCTTGAATTCAAGCTAACGCCGGTCTGATGGTCTGAATTGACTGGCACCTGTTCTCCTTCCCCTGTAACAAGCCCAGGCCAAAAGTTGCTATGGCTCTGGTTTCTAGAAAACCAGCAGCTGCTCTTGTCTTTTTTCTATCCTTTTAGTTTGTGCAATATATTCATCACCAAACCTTTCTGGCTGGTGTGCCTTTAAATGAGTCTTGCCCCCCCCCACACACACACACACACACTTTACTATACTGTTCCGTTGGCATCTGGAGCCATGGAGCCTGCTGACCACAATGGCAGGTGCTACTCTTGGGGAACCCATCTACCTTGCATAGGACCTTCCAACAGCAGCTGTTACTTTCTGTTTGAAAGCTCAAACCCCAAGTAGACCCACCACTACGTCAGTTTCCAGCCTGGGGGATTTTTCTGGCCCTTAGCTCATTTGCACAACAGAGATGACACTAAACCCAGGGGCTCCCAAGTCCCCCCCGCCCCACCTCCCCCACCCCAGCCCAGGTGACCAGCTCTTGCTAGCCCACTCTCTTTCCTTGGCTCTCTCTCTGATTATTCGTCTGTGGATGACACATCTTCCCCGTTGGGAGGACTGAACCATTATGCCATAAACTGCCCAACCCGAATCCGTTCTTGAAAGACCCACTTCAAACATTTGAGCCCAGACCTGGAAACGCTGTAAATATTCTTCCTTGAACTTTCTTTCTGAGATGTAACTAACTGAAATTGTCAAGGTGGTGAGCTCTTTTTGCAGTGAGCCTAATAAATAGCTTTGCTTGCTCAACAGGTTTTTCTGATGGTCTTTTGGGAGCTGACCGAAACTATGAAATTTTAAAACGTTTAACTGTGTACCAAGTAAAATCGCCTCATACACTATGAATGGTACACAGAGTACCCGCTGACAAACATTCCCTTTAAAGCAAACGAGAGGGAAGTGGTTATTCCAGCACTGTGCTCTCTCCCACTCTCCGCGCCCTCTCCCTTATTTTCTTCTCCTCATGTCCTCATCACCAAGGTCCTTGTGGTGCCTGGTCTCTCCCCTCCTTCTGTGACTTTAAAGCAGGAACTAAGGGAGAAAATCTGACTGTTAAGCAGATAATATCGTGAAAGTTAGAAAGTAATACCAGATGCTGTGGTTTGAAAAGATTGTTAACCTAAGACAGAATAATAAACCATTCACGGAGCCACTTATTACATTGACCACTCTGTAGTCAAATTTCAAGTAAATGTGAAAATTTACCGCTCCAGTACAGAGCAGTATCAAGCCCAGGTAGTTGCTCACATGGTACAATTTTATTTTATTTTTTTTAATTTTGTTTTATTGCTTAAAGTATTACAAAGAGTATTACATATGTCTCCTTTCCCCGCCCCCTTACCCCGGCCTTCCCGATGCAGTTTGACACTCTGTTTGAGGCAGCTCTGCCTCTGTATCTATTATTGTTCAAAAGTTTATAATGGTCTCGATTATCCATGAATAAGTGAGATCATGTGGTATTTTTCCTTCATTGACTGGCTTATTTCACTTAGCATAATGCTCTCCAGTTCCATCCATGCCATTGCAAATGGAAAGAGTTCCTTCTTTTTTACAGCAGCGTAGTATTCCATCATGTAGATGTACCACAGTTTTCTAATCCATTCATCTGCTGATGGGCACTTAGGCTGTTCCCACATGGTATGATTTTAGAGTGTCAAGAAGGCTCCTCTGCCCAAAATTTCTGGCTTTTCTCCCGTTTCCTCCACCATGCACAGGTATTTTTTTCTTTATTGATTAAGGTATTACATATGTGTCCTTATCACCCCATTGTCCCCCCATCCCCCTGCTCATGTCCTCACCCACCCCCTAGTGTCATGTCCATCGCTTATGCTTATATGCATGCATACAAGTCCTTTGGTTGGTCTCTCCTCCTTCCCCCCACTCTCCCCTACCTTCTCTCTGAGGTTTGACAGTCTGATCAATGCTTCTCTGTCTCTGGATCTGTTTTTGTTCATCAGTTTATGTTGTTCATTATATTCCACAAATGTTTTGATTTGCATCTCTTGGATGATTAGTGACTTTGAGCATGTTTTCATATGTCTCTTGGCCTTCTGTATGTCTTCTTTCGAAAAGTATCTATTTAGGTCCGTTGCCCATTTTTTAATTGGGTTGTTTATTTTCCTTTTGTTAAGTTGTATGAGTTCCCTGTAAATGTTGGAGATTAAACCCTTATCTGAGATAACATTGGCAAATATGTTCTCCCATGCAGTGGGTTTTCTTGTTGTTTTGTTGATGGTTTCCTTAATGCACAGGTTTTATAGAATATGAAATTTTAACTTTAACTTAAGGAAAACATTAACTTTAACTTAAGAACTCCCTTTCTGGTTCTTTGAAGGCACCAAATCTGGGAATAACAACTATTGGTGTTTATTGATCAGTCAGTTCAGACTGATATTTGTTAGCTTCAACAACAAATATTGAGGGGGGGTAAGAGATCAACCGAAGGACTTGTATGCCTGCATATAACCATAACCAATGGACATAAGACACTGGGGGATAGGGGAGGCTAGGGGACTATCTAGGGCGGGGGGGAAAAATGGACACATATGTAATACCCTTTGTAATACTTTAAGCAATAAAAAAAAATCTGGAAAAAAAAACAAAAAACAAATATTGATTGTTAAAGTTCTGGAGGCTAGAAATCCAAGATCAAGGTGCTGGCGGGTCTGTGTTTGATGAGGACCCTCTTTCTGGTTTGCAGATGGCTGCCTTCTCGCTGTGTTCTTAGAGACACAGAGAGAGCAACCTCATGTCTCTTCTCAAAAGGGCACTAATCCCCATTCATGAGGGCTCCCTCTCCTGACTTAATCACCTCCTACAGGCCCCACCTCCAAATACAATCACATTGGGCTTCAGTATATGAATTTTGGAGACAAAAACATTCAGTTCCTAGCAATCATTTACTATTGCTAGGATCTGTTTAAAGGTGTCTGTGTGCATTGTGTTTACATTTTTAAAGAACCCTGTGAATGGAAGGTACTGTTTCCCCCCAATTTAGAGATGAGGAAATCAAGGCTTCAACGTGTTGGTTAACTTGCCCAAATTCACACAGCTGGTAAGAGGCAGGCCCGGGCAGTCTCACCATTCCT
>NW_006290305.1:4758306-4780467 GCF_000327345.1 Myotis davidii | reverse complement strand
GGGGAGCGGTTGAATAATACAAAAACAACATCTGATAGCCCTGGCCATTGTAGCTCAGCTGGTTAGAGCGTTGGCCACAGGAGGCGGGTTTGATTCCCAGCCAGGGCACATACCTAGACTGTGGGTTCAATTCCCTACGGGAGGCAATGAATCTATGTGCCTCTCTCAGATAGATGTTTCTCACACTTTCTCTCACTTTTCCTCCCTCTCTAAAATAAATTTTTTTTAAATCTGAAATTGGTACAATCCTCATTGTTCTTACAGTTTATACATTCACTTTCTTTCTTTTTTCAATCCTCATCCAAGTATACATTTTTCATTGATTCGAGAGGGGGGAGGAAGATAGAGGAGAAACATTGATGTAAAAGAGAAACATCGCTTGGCTGCCTCCTGCACATGCCCCTACTGGGAATCGAACCAGCAACCTAGGTGTACTAGATGACTGGGAATTGAACCCACAACCTTTTGGTGTACTAGACGATACTCCAACTAACTGAACCACCCAGCCAGGCCTACATTCATTTTCTTTTTTCCTCATCAGGACTCCCCCTTGAGGAGGCAAGATAGGTGCTACTTTTAGCAATAGTTTGTCAGTTTGGTTTCCTCTGGAATAAGACTGCATGCAGCAGGTTGGGGACGGAAGAAGGAAGAAGCAGAAAGGGACTGAGGAGAGACCAAACTGAAGGGAACGGGTGCAAAATGCAGTTGAACACAGATACAAAGAACCGATTGGAGGTTGCCAGAGGTGGGAGCTGGGGGGGGAGGGGTAATAGGTGAAGGTGGTCAAAAGTTACAAACTCCCAGTTATAACATAAATCAGTCCTGGCGATAGACGGTATAGCATGATCACTATAGCCAATAATGCTGTATTGCATATTTGAAAGTTGCTAAGAAAGTAAACCTTTAAAGTTCTCATCACAAGTAAAAAAGTATTACTATGTGTGGTGATGGATGCGAACTAGACTTATTGTGGTGATCATTTAGCAAGATAAAAATATAGAGTAATTATGGCATACATCTGAAACTAATATAATGTCGTATGTCCATTTATATGTCACTCTGCTGCTGGGACCTGCTCTGTTCACACAAAACACTATTGTCCTGTTAGTAAGTCCCCCAGAATGGCTCCCCACCTTGAGAAGGAAAGAGAGCCAGGTTCTCTGTAAAATATAGAAGGCATTACAGAAGCAAGAAGAACGCTTCCAGAGACTTACCATAAATGAAACAGTCATCAACAGAATAAGAGAGTGCAGAGTTAGGGCTCTCACTTGACTCCCCTGAAGAAAAAGGGGAAAAAAATACTTACTGGGGTTCAAGCTAGTGCATAGGTTTTAAATTGTTTTAGGGAGATTTGCAATTCCAAGAATGAGAAATCTATGGCAATGCAGCAAGGCAAGAACTATTTAAAATGGTGTCCATGAATGGGTGACTCTTGCAGTTTCTAATAGCTACTTAGATCGCACACCTTCCATGTGGTGGGCACATCACCTACTTACCCATTTGTTCCTCACAACGACACCATGCAGTAAGAGTGATTAGCTTCACTTCTGATTAGGCTGCTGGGACTCAGAAAGGCTAACATAACAGCTAGAAGTTTCTGTACTGAGATTCAAAACCAGGTTTGTCCTGCTCCAAAGGCTGTGTCGTATTCCGATAAAGCTCCCGGATCAGTCCTACCTTATCCTTACATCAAAGAGAAAATACTAGACTGGGCTGGCAAACAGAGTCCCCATTTATGCACCTCTGATGCTATCCCACTCACTGCCTCGGGGCATCTTAAATTGCCTTTTTTAATAAACAAAGAAGCATGAGAGGGCTTACCTACAAGGAAATCTAATTCATTTGAAATACAACATAGATTTTTAGCTTTAGTTAGATTTATTTTTAGAACAATAGAGCAGAGGCTTTTTAACTCTTTTGAACCCGATCCACGGAATGAAAAGCCCTTTACATCACGTCCTAGTTCACACAAGTGCACACACATGTAACAGAAGTTTCACAGGACAATCCTCGCTACACGCTCGAGAAGCACTCAGACATTTTAGTTTCTCGTCTAGTCTTAGTTGGTGTTCATAGTCTCCCTTAACGATCCTTTATTTTTATTATTGTGGTAAGAATACCTAACATGAGATCTACCCTCTTAACAAAATTTTAAGTTTACAATACACTGTTGTTAACTACGGACACAATGTGGTTCAGTGGGTCTCTAAAACTTATTCATCTTATATGACTGAAACTCTGCACCCATTGAACATCTCCCGGTTTCTCCCCTTGGCCCCTGGCCCCTGGCAACCAGAAGGAGCGCCTGTGCCTCTATTTTAGAAATCTCCCATTAGTGGGATTCTGCAGTGGGAAACAGTATAAAGACTCCTCAAAAAATGTGAGACAGATCCTTGCTTTTTTCAAGATAGTCATGATCCACTGTATTGATGTCAGGATCCACATATGTGTTTGAATTACATTCATTGCAAGGGACTTTGAATTTTTCTTTTTTTGCTTTAAATTAAATAGTACAGTAAAGGTGGCATGGAAGACATGTGACGTAGGTAGGAAGAGACAGAGGAGGGACAAAAAGAGAGATTTTTAAAATGAATTATTGATGGCAACACAGTGGAAATATTAACATCCTCATGCATTCTTAATTCTTGAACCGAGGAAGAGATGCCGCTTTTATAAATGCTGCTTTTCCCCCCTACAGGCTGATTAAAGATGATGAAATACCAGATTGGCTTCACTAAGAAGACATTTTAAAGTCCAAAGAAAACTAAAACTCAAAGATTAATTCATCTTCCGAGTCTCAAATAGTATTCATCAGCTCACTTGCTAACTAGGGCAAGTCTCGGTCTGAAGCAAATGCACCAAAGAGCACGGATATCGTTGTCCACTAGATGGCGACATAGAACAGGAGTCGCCCCTTCCTTAGCCATACTTACTGACTGGTAGGTTGATCTATGCTACAGAATTTCTAAACTCAGGGCTACCCAAGAATTCACCTGAATTTAGCCTGAAAGTTTACCCACTGCTCCTGGCATGTTCCTGCCTCCTCTTGGCCCATCCCAGGATTTTAGCTTTATTCTTGCTGACAGACTGCCATTTACAATTAGTAATATTCTTGGCTATTTCCTGTGGCAGAACTGATGAACTACTGCTGTGTAAAGTCGAAGCCATCATAATGTCTGCATTTATTAATAATCTGAAAATTTACTATATGCCATTAAGCTTTTATTTCTTATCTCTTCCATGTAACATTTAAGAATCATTATGGGTCACTGTGTCATTTCCCATTGTTAACAATGTCTATCTCTCTAAATTATTCTACATATTGTAAAGTTGCCAGAAATATTTAATGGACATTTTAGTTCTTATCGTTTAACTGAAAAAAAAATGGTAATGGTATTCTCAAATACACATGGGCAAGCCATTTCCCCTGAAAAAATTAATACAGTGGGGCCTTGACTTACGAGTTTAATTCATTCCAAGACCGAGCTCGTTAAGGAGCTCATTAACTCAAATTACTCTATCAACTCAATGCAAAAAATCAGCTGAGAGACAGCTGGTATCTCAAAAAACTCGTTAGTCGGGACACTCATAGGTCAAGGCCCCACTGTAACTGGTAAGTTGAAAATGTATCATAAACAAAAATGTATGATTTTTGCAATATGGAAAGAGTCTTTTGAAATAATCATATGTAAGAGACTTTTTAAATTTTCATCAAATGATGCCTGTTCATAAGACTTATTTACACTTACTTGCAAGTCTCACTTATTTGAATAATTTTTTAACATAGGCAAAGAAAATATATTTATGAATGATTGTCTCTTGCTACTTGTATTTGTATATAATTTGAATTTTTGTGAGTCCATATTACTTTTACAAAGAGGGAAATAAAGATGTTTTGTTATAAAAATAATATGTAATGATGAGGGAAAACATGAACTTTATTATGGCATCACTTGGAAAGTTATTACTAACAGATCAGCTGAATGCTCACACAATTTAAGTGCCATGTATGTTAACTTTGGCTGTGAATTGCTGGTTTCAGAAATAATATTTCTTAATTTAGGTCATTTCCACTGTATTCTTATCAATAATTAACTATCCTTCTTAAAGTGGAAAGAATATCAAGTTGTTCATTATCATTATTGCAAAACAACTAGTAAGACAATTGGTAGTAGCACTTCTAGTTGTTAAAAACAGAAAAATCAGTATATTGAATATTTTACCATGCTTCAAGCTGCATAGTAACCCACTTACATTAGCTCATTTTATACTTGTAATAGGTGTGTGACATATGGGGCCGGGGGGGACATATCAAGGTTCTAAGAAAAAAATTTCTACATAAGGTCATACATCTAGTGAGTTCCAGAGCCAGGAAAGGACAAGCCCCATGATTCTTTTTTTTTTAATATATTTTATTGATTTTTTTACAGAGAGGAAGGGAGAAGGATGGAGAGTTAGAAACATCGATCAGCTGCCTCCTGCACATTCCCTTGACCGGAATCGAACCTGGGACCCTTGAGTCCACAGGCTGATGCTCTCTCCACTGAGCCAAACTGGTTAGGGCTCCACTCCCTTTCTATGCCCCTGATTCTATTATATTCACCAGTTTATTCTATTCTTCAGATTTTTTATTCACTTGATTTTTAGATTCACTTGTTGAGAAGTCTTTTTAGCAGAGATTTAAAGTATTGGATGGTCCTTTTTGCTTTTTCTTCACCTACGTGGGGAGTGAGCCAGGGGAGGCACAGGAATGATTCAGAACAGGCTGTGTGTCCCCATCATGCTCACACCCAGTGGTGAATGGGCCCTTCCCGACACCTGTGGGGTAGACTGTATAGGTCCTCATGATGCTGAATCTTGATGTCATATTGATTTGTGACATTGTCCGTCATCACCTTTCAAACTGCAACTCCCTGAGGTATATAGCATGTGTTCACTCAACTGATAAGCATGTTGAGTGCCAGGGACTTGTATCAGGTGCTGCATGCACGGAGGTGAGCGCAGACAGGCTCCCGGCCCACATGGAGTCTGAAGTCTAGCGGGGTACACAGACACTGACCAAATCAGCACACAGACAAACATACAATCACTAATTCACTGTAAGACCAATGTAAAGGCTATATGAGAGCCAATTACAGAGTCAAGCATAATTTAGAGGGAGGGGTGTGTCAGGAAGTTTCTCTCAAGAAGCATTATTTAAGCTGAGTGAGTCCAGATTTACCAGGGAAGATTGGAGGAAATGTTCCAAGAAGGACTGTGCTATACGAAGGCCCTGAGGTAGGAAAATGCTTTACTTGTTGGAGGAACTGAAGCTCCTGTGGCCCCAGTAGAGTGAGCAAAGGGAGGTGGTAGAAGCTGGGGACAGAGAGGCAAGGCAGGGGCCCCAGCATTGGGACCTTGTTGCCCATATTAAGAATTTTGGATTTTATCCTAACAACAGTGGTAAGCCATTCATAAGTCGAGAGTATATGGAATCTTTATGTTTCTAGAAAATGACATCAGCAGTTTTGATGAGATTGAATGGAGTAAGGGTTCACAGTGGAATATCAGCTCAGAGGTGCCTACTGTAGACTGGGAACAGGTGGCAGTCAGTCGATGATTCTCTCTCATCATTGATGTTTCTATCTCTCCCTCTCCTTTCCTCTCTGAAATCAATAAAAATATTTTTAAGACACACATACACACACACACACACACACACACACAAAAGTCCACAGCCTTAACCATTTTGCTCAGTGGATACAGCTTCGGCCTAGGGACTGAAGGGTCCAGGGTTTGATTCCGGTCAAGGGCAGGTACCTCCATTGCAGGCTCAATCCCCAGCCCTGTCTGGGGTGTGCGGGAGGCAACCAATTGATGTGTCTCTCTCACATCAATGTCCCCCTCCTTCCCTTCCACTCTAAAACTCAATGGGAAAATATCCTCGGGTAATGATTATTAATAAAACAAACAAAAAAGCACAGCAAGTGTTAATTCCCTTCTTCCTTCTGCCAGCGGACTCTACCACCACTCATACAGATTCACCCACATTTTCACCCAGATAGAAATAGACATTGAACTCTTCCTAAAAGTGCTATTGTACACATTTTACAATAAACTCTTTGTAGAGAAGGACAATGGCGTCCAGTGAACCCACCCCAACTCGGGAAATCATAATTCCTCCAGCAGAATCCTGCTCTGCTGGTGCTGAGCAAGCTTATGCCACCCACCGTCCTCTTATTTGTAAAACCGGAACAATAACCATGTGTATCCTACAAGGACAAAATTAACTGGTGTTTTCATATATTAACTAATATAGCCCTGGGGTTCATAGCAGGCTGTGAACATTTCGCCTAACCTGATGCATTTTCAGTTTGCCCAACGAGTGCTCTATCTCCCCACAGTGCTAAGGTGAGGCCTAGAGGACACAGGCCTGAATCAGGGATCTTCTGTGCAGTGTTGCACCTGCTCAGATTTGGCATCGGAATCAGGACTAAAGTTTCTAACTTAGTCTCACCAGTTCAAATGTCTATTATTAACCCCTGAAAGAGGGTACGGGTCAGTTATTTGTTTATTTTCTTGCTTTGTTTGTTTTGTAAATCTGGGATTTAAGAAGATCCTACATGAGAGTGATTTGTGGAAGAGAGGGTTTCTCAATCCTAAACCTGGTTTTAAGGAACCCAGAAGCATAGTTGAGATAGCAGCACCTTTTAAGATTCAATTAAAATTTACTTGAGCCTTTTCCCCAATCTCTGTGAGAAGCCTAATGATCTCCCCAGATTTGCTTATTAATTGTTGAGAATTTACAAACTTGTCTTTAGTTCTGGTTCCAAAATTCTGGTCTTGCTGAACTCACATCCCTCTTGGGGTCCACTCCTACTTCTGACTTTTGTTCTGTTCTGGCCAACCCAGACATAGAATTCAGCCTCTGCTTTGATTTCCCCCAACAACTTTCCCAAGCAGAGCCTTTTGGAATTCCATTTCTCTCTTTAATCTCTCTCCCTTCTACTCTCTTGACTGTTGTGCCCCCATTCCCAAACTCCTGTTGACGTTTAGGTTCAGATTGATTTAGCTATGACTTTACTTCCTTGTATTTTTCTATCCTTGGCCCAGGGCCTTACTTTCCATCTACAAGTGGATAATCAAGGTATTATTCTAAACAAAGATAGTTCTCTTAAGAGTAACTTTGGTGCAGCCTGGCCAGAGTGATTCAGTTGAGCTTCATTCTATGCGCCAAAAGGTTGAAGGGGGGGGGGGCCTCACTTGGGGAGGGGGGGTTGAGGTGGGGGAGTAGCTGATCAATGTTTCTCTCTCTCTTTCTCTCCCTTCCTTTCTCTAAGTATGTCCTTGGGTGAGGATTAAAAAATATAAAAGAGTAACTTTCATGCAAATTTTTAAAAAAAGATATATTCACACACACATAGAAACACAAAAACACACGTATATATACATGCATATACCTAATACATATCATACATGTGCATGTTATATAATACATAGAAATATATAAATAATTGCATAAATAGGTAATTGAAAATATAATACATATTTTAAATATATTTTATTGATTTTTTACAGAGGGGAAGGGAGAGGGATAGACAGTTAGAAACATCGATGAGAGAGAAACATCGATCAGCTGCCTCCTACACACCCCCCACTGGGGATGTGCCTGCAACCAAGGTACATGTCCTTGACTGAAATCAAACCTGGGACCCTTCAGTCCATAGGCCGATGCTCTACCCACTGAGCCAAACTGGTTAGGGCTATAATACATATTGTGTTTACATATACATACATACATATATATACCCTGCTGCATGCATTCATCTGCATAATCTAATCTAAACCACTATGGGACTGTGAACTTGACCTCCTGTCTCCTTCTGTAGGGTTCTAATTCTCACCTTTTTGTTTGTGCATGGCTGCAGACCCTCCTCTCAGAGTGAAATGGATCCCATCCAGTTTGCACTGTTTAGTTTGGGAAATGGAACTGTAAATATTTGTTCAGTTAGTCATTTATTCAAACACACATTCATTCAGCATACAGTAACCAAGCACCCACAACAGAATGCCATATCGAATCCTATGGAAGAGAAAAGATGGGTAAAGAAAGGAGGGGTTCATAGCTTTAGAAACTTAAAATCCAGCTGGATGTACAATGCTTAACACGAAACAAAACGTTCCCAAATGCACAATTCTCATCAGAAGAACAGCAAATGAGAGCAGAAAGCTAAAGCCTCGCAGTGTACACCAATGCTGCTGTCTCAGCAGAATGAGCAGGAGGAAGAAGCCACTGTGGTTAAAAGAAACTGCTGGCTTACGGACTTTTTGAAATTACAATTTGCATGCTCTTCTAACAGTGTTAGTTCTGCTTAGATGGCAGAGTGGCTTTCATGAAAATTTGAGCTCAGCCTTGCCTTAAGCCTGTTTTAAAAAAAGAGGTCAGGTAAAATGACTGTAGTAACTGCACCAAGCTAGTTGAAAACCACAGTGTCTTTCAGATGAAACAAAAAAAAACCACATACTGGAAATTTTTTGCCCGCTAAAAACCCCTCGAAGTTGTCTCAGAAACATACATAAAGGCAATTTCCTCTTTTCTCTTTAGGACTGTCCTCAAAGGAAACAGCTTTCCAAATCTGCAGGGTTAGACCAGTGGGGCAGTTTAGCAGCTGGGGTTAATTCTGAATTGAGCAGGAAGTGCTCCCTGAGTAGTAAAGTAGCCCATGGTCAGGGGGAACCTGGGCGTGCCAGTGTCTGACTAAATTGCACGTGCCTTGAAAAGGAGTTATTCTGATTCACCTGAGTCTACACAAACTTATAAGGCAACTAGGAATACGGTCCCACTAACAGCCGGTTGTTGTTTTCTGTCCATTTGGTTTTAGATTGTGGCAAAAGGGGAAGATGAGAACTGAGACAAGGCAAAATAATAAGGGAAGTAACTTATTTTTTAAACTCCCTAATGTGGTTATATTTGGGGTCAGGGACTTAATCCTTATGTAGCTCTTCCAAATGTCTTCCTATAGTGCTGCAACTTATAACTGAACTCTACACTGAATATTCTTATCGTTTAGTACATTTTAAACGACCTTGGAACAGAAATGAGTAATGACTGAATGCTTTTGTAAAAACCCCTGCCCTATGTTTCGTTAGAATGCCTACATAAAAGCTGAGTAACTTCATCAGTGTTCATTTCACATCAGGTAAGGGCAGAAAACAGGAGTCTTTTTATCCTGTATGTTGATAAACATGGTCTATGTGTGTAATCAATGATATTTTTAATTCACAAATCAAATGTATACTGAATGTACCCAGAGAGGAATTTATATACAAATTTCGTGAAGAACAGCAAGTATTAAGATAATGGAGAGTATTAGTGTGTACAGAGGAGAGATGTGATCATCTATTTCTCGATGGTAAAAAAAATATGATAAATGAACCTCAAAAATAGATTGATACAGGTACAGGAGTCTCCCCTTATCCACAGAGGAGATGTTCCAAAACCCCCGTGGATGCGTGAAACCACAGATAGTACCAAACCCCGTGTAAAGTGTTTTTTCCTACATGTACATATTTATGCTAAAGTATCATTTATAAATTAAGCACAATAAGAAATTGACAATAATAACTAATAATAAAATAGAACCATCATGACAATACAATAATAAAAGTTATATGAATGCTGTCTGTCTCTCAAAACATTTTATTGTACTGTACTCACCCTTCCACTTAAAGGAAGTATTTTACTGCTTCTCTGGCATTGACAGCTTCACTACTCTTGCACTTTGAGCCATTATTAAGTAAAATAAGGGTTCCTTGAACATAAGCTCTGTGATACAACTACAGTCCATCTGATAACCAAGTTGGCTTCTAAGTGAGTAACAGGGAGGAGTGTACACAGCATGGAGATGAAGGATGCTGGGATGAGTCACGTCCTGGCCTGCCTGCGACTCGCACAATTTTATCACAATACTCAGAATGGCACATAATTTAAGCTTCTGAATTGTGGAATTTTCCATTTATTTTCAAACCACAGTTCTCTGTGAGCAACGAACCACAGGAAGCTAGGCTGAGGATGAGAAGGACTACTGTATTCATGTTCTATTGAAGTTAGACAATGCTTTTCTAGGAATTGGTTCTGTTTTTCCTTGCACGCTTCTGTGCCAAAATTCAAGAGGAAATACTAATTGTCCTCATTTGAAAACATTTGCAAGATGAACCTGGCATGCTGGATGTGAACCTGAGAGAGCCGTGCCTCAGTCTCATAAGCTTGCAGTTCCTAGTTTTCATATTTCCCAAATCATAGAAGAACTGCCATTCCTGGGGGATCCTTACTTCTCACATAATGCTCCATTTTATTCTATTTGCTTATTCATTACTGCTGGATGAAATCAGGCAGTCACATGATGTACTCTATCTTGAAAATCCTTTAAGCTGATGCTTCAAATTCTATAAATTATGTCCAGATTTAATATTAATTCTCTAAGTTTGTCTGAATGCTAGAAAAGTCCTCTCCTTGTATTAAAGAGGTGATATTATAAACACGTGGGGAAAGGACAGACTATCAATAAATGATGTTAAAAATATCAGTGGTGCCCAGCAGGCACAGCTCAGTGGTTGAGTGTCAACCTATGAACCAGGAAGTCACGGTTCAATTCCCAGTCAGGGCACATGCCCGGGTTGTGGGCTCGATCCCCAGTGTGGGGCATGCAGGGCAACTGATCAATGATTCTCCCTTATCATTCATGTTTCTATCTCTCTCCCTCTCCCTTCCTCTTTGAAATTAATAAAAATATATTTAGCCCTAGCCAGTTTGGCTCAGCAGATAGAGCATCGGCCTGCGGACCAAAGGATCACGGGTTCGATTTCGGTCAAGGGCATATACCTCGATTGCAGGCTCCTCCCTGACCCCAGCCCTGGTCAGGGCGCATGCAGTCTGTGTTTCTCTCAGACTGATATTTCTTTCTGTCTTTCCCTCTCTCTTCCATTCTCTCTAAAAATATATTTTAAAAAATACATCAGTGGTGACTATCTAAGAGCAGTAGGGTTTCAGGTGACTTTAAATATATTTCTTCATATTTTAAATAATTGCTTGAATTTTAATAATGATCATGAATTGTTTATATAATCAGAAAGTTATTTCCATTGTAAAATTTACAGTATTGAAAAAAATGGTTTCCTATATGTAAGTAAATAAAATGAGATCTTTACCTAATACTCTCTTTACAAATGTAATAGAAAGGATAAAGCCCAAAATATATGAAGCAAACTTTTACTAATAGAAGGAAATATACAGATTATCTTCATGACCTTGAGTTCAGCAGAATTTCTTAAAACAAGGCAGAAAGAGCATGCAACATAAATGGCAAGGTTTATAAATTTGCTTATAATTAAAAAAATTTTTTTTATTGATTTCAGAGTGGAAGAGAGAGATAGAAACATCAATGATGAGAGAGAATCTTTGATTGGCTGCCCCCTGATGGGGATCAACCCTGCAACCAGGCATGTGCCCTTGACTGGAATTAAACCCAGGACCCTTCAGTCCGCAGGCCAACACTCCATCTCCTGAGCCAAGCAGGCTAGGGCTACTTATAAATTTTAAATGACACCAAAATTAATGGCTAACTTTAAATTTTGATTTAAAAACAAGGCACAGATGAGAAGATATTTGTAATATGTATTAAGTATCGAAACTACAAGAGTTAATATTACTAAGCAATAAAACAAAGCCCCAACTTTTTTAAAAATGGGCAAAAATATGAAGAGAAAAGGGAAACAAAATTCACAAAAATATGCTCCTCACTATACTTAGAGTACAAAATAAAGTAGATACCACCTTATATCCCTCTGATTATCTACAAAATGCTTAACCTGAAAATATGCAGAATAGATGCAGAAAATATGAAATTGTATGGAGTGAAAATAAATGCAACTATTTTGATATCAATGCACAATACAATAAAACTAAAAATTTATGTTCCTCATGACCTTGAAAGTCCTCTTCTGGAGAAGCTTGCAAGTATGTGCACAGGAGACAGCTACACAAAGTTGGGAACAATCAAAAATCCATTAAAGTGGGCATGAAAAATAAAAGACGTTATATCCCCAAGGTCATTAAAAGAGCAGTTTTAAAAAATGAACTAAGTCTCTATGTAAATTAACATTATTAATATAGATCACAAAAACATACCTTTAGGAGGGAAAAAAACAGATTGCAGAAATATTTTAAACAGTATGATACAAATTATTTTAAATTTAAAAAACACTATCTATTGAAAATATGCAGAATAGATGCATATTTAAATTAAATTATTTGATTTTTTAAAATTATATAATAAATAGAATCATTTACCTAAAGATACTATAAGAGTTATCTCCTGGGAGAAAAGTAGAGGGAGGCAATTGAGGAGAGGAACAAAACGGACCTCAATTTTTTCTGAATATTATATTACTGTTACTAAAACACACACATAGTATATTGCAAAATACGAAAGTAATATACTTGGACTCTCGTTTCCACTGGTCACAGATGCAACCAGCAGACCAGAGTCACAGAGCACCCGGTCTACAGAAGGAAGACCTGCAGGGCGATTGGGTGGGACTGCAATCTAGCACTAATAGGACAGAGCAGGGCTCCAGCCTCAATTTCTATTCATAATCACGACATGGATAAAACACAACTGGATGCCCACAAGAAGTTGGTGGTGTCCCCCTAAGAGCGCCCACTGTGACCCACCTCACTCATAGACACTACAAGATACTAATAAGATGTTCTGAAACAGAATCCCATGGCTGGAGGAAAAAACAGCTCTCAGCCTGAAGAAGATTATACTGAAAAAAGAAATTGAAAGCATTTTGAAGGAAAACTCAGGTTAAATATGGGATTGGTTAAGTCAATCTGAGAATATCTCTCCTCTGAAAACAACAACACCTGCCTTTAAACATCTGTACGCAGCCAAGCACACCAGGCTCTCCCAACATGAGGACCACACATTATGGAGAAAGAGGGCGTTTCTGCGTCAGACTCTTCATCAGTGCACGTTGCTCTGTTTAACCTTATCCTTTGTGCTGAACTTTTGGAGGCTCTCACAATCAGCCCCATTCTGAGCATGTCTGTGGTGACGTTAAAAAAAAACTGGAAATAGAAAAAAAAAATCTTTGCCAAATCCTTCAGAGATTACTGTATTTGCATACGGTTTAAAACGAAAATTTATCAAAGCTTTTTTATTAAATCAAAAAAAAAGGGTAGCTGAAACCAGTTTGGCTCAGTGGATGGAGCGTCGGCCTGCGGACTGAGGGGTCCAGGGTTCGATTCCGGTCAAGGGCATGTACCTGGGTTGCGGGCACCACTCCAGTGGGAAGTGTGCAGGAGGCAGCTGATTGATGTTTCTCTCTCATTGATGTTTCTGACTCTCTATCTCTCTCCCTTCCTCTCTGTGAAAAATCAATAAAACATATTTTTTTTAAAAAAAGGGTAATTTACTTAAAAATAAACATTTGTTCTTTCCCAATGTTACGTGGGGACCTTTCTGGCCGGCTTGGGTGATTACAGCTGGACCCAGTAGCAGCGACAGGAGCGACCGTATCTTTGGCTTTTACCATGCAAGACCTCCGAGCGCTTAGAAGGTCAAGAGACCAAAACAAGAACACAGCCACTCCTCTGGGACCTCACCGGACGCTGCTTGGGCAGAGGTGGGGCTGGTGGGATGACAAATCTTCCCCCTGCTTTGCTGAAAAAAGCCAAGCTCTGCGTTGATTTATAGCTGTTAGTGACTATTTTTATTTGTCAATATTCTAAAAGATTATTGGGAAATCTGCATCTTTAAAAAATTATCTCTCAACGCAAAGATAAGGCAAGCAGTTTTCTTTAAAGTCGTCAATATTCTTTGCTGTATCTCAGCCTGGCTTTTTAATTTTATTTTATTATTGATGAGGGAGAGAGAGAGAGAGATCGGTTGCCTCCCACATGCACCCCAACCAGGACTGAATTCACAACCTGGGCATGTACCCTTACTGGGAACCAAACCTGCCACATACCGGCCACGGCAGGTAAGAGGTTTTCTTTTGAGAAAAGTATAGCTTGATATTTTTCCCCTCTAGATTTCTAGGTCAGTATAAGGATAAACTGTTGGACGTTTGATACGAGCATCACAAGTGCTGTCATTGAAATAGCTACATTTCTCAGAAGACTCCTATGTTTTTTTTTAACCTCTCCATTTTAACAGGCCTAATTAAAACAATTTAGCCTGATGTGTCTTGGAAATTGAAATTCCACCAGTGCTGTGTATTAATGATACCTGGGGCACGCATAGATATGCACTCTGTGTTTCTGACAGGCCCTGGAGACAAGGCCGGTGATCAGCAGGTGCTGACACCATCTGGCATACCGGCCAGTGTCCCTTTTAGTTGGCTAGTACCTGAGCCTTACCGGGAGTTCAACGCTGTGCCTACCACTCTGTCCTGGAAGATCATTATGGCCCCAGGTGCGTGGGTCTGGGCAGATTTAGTATCTCAGGACTGAAATCTGGTTGAGCCCTTCCTGGCCCCTTGCTTTTCCAGCCTTCCCGTCCCCGTTGCTGGAGCACAGTCTGGTCCTCATTGCCACCCTTAAGCTCGACCCGTCTCTGGGACCAATCAGAACTTCGGCAGGAAGCATCTGAATTTCTCTAACTCACCACCTGGATGTAGAGCTGAGTCTCTAATAGGGAATACAAGGCCTGACACCTGAGGAGCTCTACAGCCTTTCTTCCCTCCTTCCCTAAGCTGTCTGGCCCCAGCTTCATCATGCTCACGTGCATGAATACACACACACACACACACACACACACAGTTGTCCTCAGGATGTGCCAGCCTGTTTAATAACCCAGTCATGACCTCAGTCACACTGCTTTCCTCTGGCTGGAACGTTCTCTCCTCTGCCTGGAATGCATCATTTTTCAGCAAAAGTGGATGGCTGATACGATAGGGTTCTTTGATCACTCATGTTTCTTTGAACACTATTACCTTTTTTTCTGTGTCCAAAGCAAGCTCTAGTTCCAGCGGAAAGCGTGGCCTCTGCAGGCTGCCCCGGCTTCCCCTGTCATACAAGTAATACACTCACCTTGTACTCCTACTTTACATGCTATCATTAAAATCCTTCTACAACTTTTGTGAGGGAAGAACCATTACAATCAAACCTCAGTTCTCGAATCTCTCTCATCTCAAACAATTCAGTTTTTGACCAAGTTTTTCAAGGGGAGAAAAAATGTCTCAATCATTGAACAAAATTTTGGTTCTTGACCTGACAACTATTTCATGCTGATGCATCTCTCCTCGGGACACAAAGGAGAGAATGCGAGTTGATTTACCGCTAAACCTGTGCAATGAATATTTTTTGCTTTTGTTGCTGGTGAAATGGATGATTAGCACAATTTTAAAACAAAGAGGCCATCAGGAGTGCTAATGTTGCTAAGGATGTGAAAGAAACATTGATCACAGGCCATTGAAGAGGTAGAAAAAGAGTTGTTGATTTAGATAAATGAAAAGCAGTTAGCCTGTGATAGCATTTCAGAGGCAGTGACAGGTGGGAAAGCGAAGATGCCACAGACTGACCTCCTGAAAGATACCCCTGGACTGAGTGCTGAAAGTGATTCGTCTGAGGCTGGTAGGGGGCGGTTCAATTAATTTAATAAATGAAGTGTTTGTTTATAGATTAAACAGTACATTATAAGAAAAGTTAAAACGGAATCCATTGGGGGTCTGGAACAAACTAATTTAATTTACATTATTTCTGATGGGGAAAAAATGATTCAGTTTTTTAACACATGCTTCCCCAACAGCCTTCTGAAACAACATTAAGTTTGAGAACCGAGCTTCCACTGTATCCCCATTCTACTGATGAGGAGACTGAGCTCAGAAACGCTACACTACTCACCCAAAATCACCCTTTTGGGAAGTTAGGAAGCTAGCCTCTTAGATTTCAAAGCTCTTCATTACTATCTCCATGGCCCAGTCTTAGACTCACTTCTTTTTTGGCCTGTTGCCAGAGTTCATGTGTTGTTACATGGTCAGTACCAAAGTCTCTAGGACTGCCGCCCAGCTTTGTCCCGCAGCTCATCCTCCACGAATGGAAGGCTCCCTCTGACCCTGACTGAGAACCCACACCTAACTCTGTGTTGGCACCGGTCCCTCTCACTGCCTGGCTGCCTGGCTATCCAAACACAACCCGACCCCGCAGTGATCATGTTCCCTTCTCAGGTAGGGTGGTAAACTCATGCAGGCCAGGATTTGGAAGCTGACTGCTGGCAGAAACCACATCTCTTGTTCCACACCCTTTGCCTACTGCCACGGAACCTAATTTTCTCTCCACCAGCAGCTGGAGCGGAGTCTCCAGTGTTCACCCACCCCAGTGATCAAGTCCACCTACCAGTCCTGCCCCGCTCCCCAGCCTTCTCCATTGGATCCCACGTCAACAAGCTGTATAGTTCTTCCCTGAGGCCCTGAGCAGGACAGTCTCAGCGGAACTAATTCAACAAGACTCTGACTTAAGTCTCTTATCTTTGTTTATTTGTTCACTGGCGTCGTAAGTTGGGTTTCCCCAGAAGCCAGCTTTCAGACAAAGATTTGAGGCCAAGAAGTTTATTTTGGGGGTGACCCAAGGAAATGTTGAGCGGGTTTCCCCTGTGAGTACCTAGGGTTCAGTGTCACTGAGGAACTATGGATGACAGCACAGAACATACCTCTGAGTCAACCCACTGAAGTAAGGCAAGGAAGCTTGGGGATTTTTTTCCTCCCATTCTCATGGTCATTGGCTAAGGGCTGCACCCTGCACTTTGGGCTTAAGCCCTCAAGTGGAGAGTTGTGGGTGTTTACAGTTGGTTGCTCTGGCATAAGCTGTTATGACAAATACCTAGGAGTTATAGACAGAGCACAGATAGCATCTGATATAGTCAGTAAAAAAAAGCATTTAAAGCTGCTGTTTTAGTGATTCTGGAAAGCCTCTGGAGGAAGTATTCAGTCACAAAGAATATTGCCTAGCCCTAGCTGGTTTAGCTCAGTGGATAGAGCATCAGCCTGAAGACTGAAGGATCCGGGGTTCAATTCCGATCAGGGGCACATGCCTGGGTTGTGGGCTCAATCCCCAGTAGGGGGCGTGCAGGAGGCAGCTAATTGATGATTCTCTCCCATCACTGATGTTTCTGTCTTTCTCTCCCTCTCCCTCTCTGAAATACACACACACACACACACACACACACACACACGAATGAATATTGCCTATGGAAGTCTTCCAAAGTTTCTTATATTTGGCTCATGAATTATACATCAGAGTCCATTAGCATTGCCGTAGAGCCCCCTCCCCATCTTCAGAACATGCACCAGAATTCTCAGGTCTTTCAGGAAACTCAGAGGTCTTTCCTGTGTTTTTTGCTCTTTTACTAACTGTGAGAATCTAGTTCATCATTCATATTTAGTGAATCCTCTCCTCATATGAAAAGGATGAACTAGTGGTTCTAAAGAGCACTAATGAAATATTCTTCCTACTCTCAAGGAACCTGTAGTCTACTTGGGCAATTACAATATGTATTGTTATTCTTCTTTGATGGAAGAATACGGGGTAAGAACTAAAAGGGTGAGTTGCTTAAAAAGTATAAAAACTAGATTTTCCTGCTAAGAAATCTATAAGAACCGAAATCAAGTTATCTTGAGACTAGAATTGAAATGCCAGAATCACAGACTTGAGTCCCTTATTTAAACCTCTTCCAAGTTACTGAAGATGGCATGATTTTTCTTTTAAATTTTTTTTCAAGTATAGACTATGAGAGAGAGAGAGAGAGAGAGAGAGTGAGAGAGAGAGAGAGAGGAATGAGAAGATGTATATCAGTTCTGAAACCAATGATTAATTTCTCTGTATAAAAAAACTTTCTTTCCTAACCAGCATTTCATCTGAGGTATTAATGACACATTCTCTTTTTTGAAATTAAATTTATTGGGGTGGCATTGGTTAATAGGATCATATAGATTTCAAGTATACATTTCTATGATACATGATCTGTATATTGCATTGTGTGACCACCACCCAAAGTCAAATCATCTTCCATCACCAAATATTTGGCCTCCTTTACCACCCTCACCTTCCCAGATGAAATGCTGGTTAGGAAAGAAAGTTTTTTTATACAGAGAAATTAATCATTGGCCACAGAACTGATATACATCTTCTCATTTCTCTCTCTGAATCTCTCTCTCTCTCTCTCCCCCTCCCTCTCTCCCTCCCTCCCTTCCCCTCGCTTTCTCCCTTTCTTCCTCTCTCCTTCTCCATCTTTATCATTTTCTCTATTTCAGGGAAGAGTATTCATGTCAGATATTTGTGAAAATCATGCATATTCCTGGACAATTCAGTCGTCTTCTCTGTTTTGGGTGATTTAAATCATGCATAGTAATACTAGCATTTCTTAGCTGTTGACAGATGAGTAAGTCTCAGATTGTGTACTTCATAGGAACTACAGGGGGGTTCCCAAGAGCTACAAATTCTGCAAAACAGATCCCTTAAGTAAATAATGGAAAATGATAGTTTATTTTAAGTCCTTTGAAAAGTTGAAAAATGATGCAAATGGAAAGGACTCATCTGTTCTTAGTCAGCTTTTGACCTTTGACTATATAAACACAAGAAACACATGAGCTAGATAGAGCTAGGAAACAGTGTTCCTTCCCTGCTATCCAGAAGCACTAAATGAATCTTTCCATTGAGCTTTACAGAGATATATGAGAGCACCGTCACAGAGAACACTTGATTTAATAATGTATTATTAAAGAAGAAGGCAGTTTTTAAGATCTTGGCAATCTCAGCAACTTTAAAAAATCTGTTAAGTGAGTAAACTGGAACAGATCTTCGTTAGTTTTTTTTTCTCTCTAAAATGTTAATGTTGGAACTCATCAAATCAGACTATCTCAGAGCCCACACATGCCATCTTGACATTAACACACAACAGTTAACACACAGTAGTGTGCAAGTCCCTGCCAAAAGCATCTTGCTTCTATAAAAGACAACAAAGGCCCTAGCACCGACATGAAGTGCCCTGGTACTATGCACTGAAATTACCTGGTAGGAAGTGGCCCCCAGAGGAATAGGGGAAATGTCTACTCCAATATTTTTTTTTATCAGAAGAATCAGTTTAGGAGGTTATTTGCCACCTTGACCTTTTAGTGGCTAATAATGCTTTTCTTCCACTTCTTTTAGGTGAAAATGTCTCTCCTAGAAATCCTATTTAAGGCAAATTCCTATGGAGCCTTCAAGTGGCAGCCCAACACTAACACCCCCAGTAAGACTTTGGCTCCTTCCTCTAAGTTCCAATTTCATCTGTATCATAATTGTTTCTCTGCAGTGTGTAAGATCTACCCAAGAAGGTAGCAACCGAACTCAAGGGGTTCATATCTTCAGTGCTTTATTCAAGAACAAGATATGGTTGTTGTGGGTGGTTTTATTTACTTGGTGCAAGTAAAGGAGACAAGCCATTCATATCCAAAGCTCTGTTTCTCTGAAGGGAGGCTAAGTCATTGCTTATAAACACTATTTAGTCAATTACATGTTGATTTCTTATTTGCAGTTGGCTACATTTATCCTATTGACTTACTGTTAAATTCATCCTGTTTACATCTAGTCTGCAAAATACTAAGCCACATTTTTAACATTTAACAAGAATAACATCTATATCTTACCTAATAGTAGACAAACATGTAAATTGACCATCCCTCCACTACGCTCACCAGCCAATCAGGAGAGTATGCAAATTAACCCAACAAAGATGGTAGTTAATTTGTATACGGAGGAGCGAAGCGGTGGAGTGGGAGCAGTGAAGACTGAAGGCTCTGGCCGGAGTGAAGGCCTGGGTCCCGGGTCCCGGAGGAAAACTGGTGCAAGCAGCCAGGGGAAGAGAAGGCCTGTTGCACGAAGCTGGGCTCATGGCTGGCAAGTGCAGCTGTGGTGGCAGGAGCCTCTCCCGACTCTGCAGCAGTTCTACTGTGGCAGGCGCAGTGGGCTGGGATGAGCACAAGCGGAGCGGCGTCAGCTCCTCCCTGGCTGCCTGCCACTTGGTGCACTGCTACATCCCCCAAGGGGTCCTAGATTGCAAGCAGGCACAAGCAAGGCTGAGGGCCCCTCCCCCCGCCAGTGCACGAATTTGTGCACTGGGCCTCTAGTAAAACTATGAAGAAGGTACGTACTGTTACTAAACTGAAGCCCAGAAAGACTAACTTGCCTAAAGTCACACAGCTAGAAAGCAGCAGAGATAGGATCCGAACCAGCAGTCTGATTCTAGAGCCTATTCTCTTAACTATCATGACAGGTATGCCAATGAGACAAAGAAATCAGCTGAAGGCACACCTGGGACACTTCAGGTAAGAATTATTTTCCTGGAAGCAGAAGTGGAATGTATACAAGCATGGTGCCCACTGTATATAAAAAAAAAAAAGAATTATTTTCCTTCTTGGAAAGTTGTCATCTACATAGAATACCTGGAACTGCTGCAGTTATCTTGTGAGTCACAGCTGAGTCTGGTGGAGGAGAAAGATGGAAGGTACTCAAGTTTTTGAGGACATCCTTGAGCAACTGAATTATCTAGCCTTGGAACTGCTCTACCTCTGGAATTCTTTTCATGTGAGATAATGAATCCAATACTGTTTAATCTATTTTAGTTAGGTCTCCTGTTACTTGCGGCAAAAAGCACTCTCACTGATACACATACATATACACATAAATTCAACCTGAGGCATACAACACATGTAGAGAGGCCAAATATTGGCACCATGTACAGCTTTTCATTCAGCCAACAAATATTGAATATCCTTCATATGCCAGGTACATTGCAAATTGTTGAACGGAACAGGTTGGGAAGGGCAGGTTTCTGTACCTATGGAGGTGTTATAATTGTGTGGTAAATGTGGTCATGAAAATGGAAGCAGGCATATTTAGGGAAGCTATCATAAGGACTAATCTAGACTAGGAAGTTAGAGAAGGCCCTAATAGAATCTAACAAAAGCATACATACCAGATTCAAAGAATCCATGCCATATCAGTTAGTATCATCCACTTTTAGTGTGCATGTATTTAATTGGTGATAAGAACTGCAAGTACAGTGTTGTGTGCATAAGTGTGTTGGGTTTATATGTATTTAGGTAACTTCATAATAAAATAATTTAAATCAGCACTGAGGACCAGAATATTTTCCCCTTTTAAAGAGGAAATACTGCAGCCAATTTTGGAGAAGCAAACTAATAAAAAAGACAAAACAAAGGAAAGGGAACCAGGGTATTTGGCGTCTATTTCTAGCTCACTGGCTGGCAGCCCTCTGTGACTTGAATTCCATAATTTGTAAAATATGATTCATCAGGAGTTGCAATGGAATATTTTAGAGTGTTTAAATTAATGAGGAATAAATCCTAAAAACCCTTGCAATGCTGTGAACGTTCCAGAAGTTACTCATAATTATTTCTTTGTTATAGCAAATAAAATGGGCAAAATAAAGGGGGTGGATACAGGACATGAAACATAAGAACAGAAAGCAGAGGAGGGAAAAATCAGGAGGCAGCAAGTGGCTGGCAAACCCTCCACAGCAGGAAACTTGCTGTGCATATTGTAGCTGTTACTGAATAAGTACTTACTGGAACTACCAGAGATGACCAAACATCAAGGAGGAAGTGATTTTTTTTCAAGTTTTATTATGGAAAATTTCTAACATGCACAAAAGTACCAAGAATAGTAATGAGAACTACCACGCAGCCTCAACAGTCAATCACTTGTGCCCAATCCTGTTTCATTTCTATCTCCCACCCCTCTTTTCTGAAGCAAACTCCAGATATCATATTATTTCACCCTTAAGTAAGTCGGCAAGTACTTTAAAGCAAAAGAATGGGAACCAAGGCATTTGGGGGGGGGGGGGTCTATGCCTAGCTCACTCGGTGACAGCCCTCTGCATCTTCAATTCCATAATTTGTAAATTGATTTGTAGGGGGTGAAAGGGATTTTTTTTTTAAGTAACCACGGTAAAAAGAAAAAAAGAAAGAAAGAAAAAAAATATGATTACATCCTAATAAGGCTCTCCAGAAGGGAATCTCACCCCATAAATCCAGGTCCCGGCTTCATTCCCCCAAGAGCCCAAGGCGCCCTTCCTTTCAAGGCTGGGACCCCAGCGAAGCCGGCAAGACCCAGCCTTT
>NW_006290305.1:4746193-4758285 GCF_000327345.1 Myotis davidii | reverse complement strand
CTGACAGTTTGGTCCGCCATGTTCTTCGCCGCGGCGTTCCGGGCCCGGGCGGCTGGCCTCACCGCCCAGTGGGTAAGGAGGCTCGGAATGAGCCCGGGCACTGGCGCCGCCCTTCTCCCTCTCTCCTTGCCTCTTTGGTGGTGAGCACACGAGAGCCCTGGGCTCCGGGCCAGCCTTCAGGCTGCGGCAAGGACACTGCGGCCTTCGCCCTCTCCCCGGAGAGGTTGCTGCAGCGAGGAGCTCCGAGGGAGGGTCGGCAAATTTAACGGAGGCGGGTGCGTGGCCTCCTCTGCAGGACGGGGAAGTGTCCGCCTGATTTTGTGAAGAAGAGGATGCAGGAGGCCGCTCGGTGTTGTGCTTTGCCCTGTTTCACTGTAGCGCCTGGGTCGGCCTGGTGCCCGTGCTCCCGAAGCGGGCAGCTGGCAGGGCGAGCCTGGTGCCCTTGTGGCCGTCGGGTCGCAGTGTTCTGGAGAGAACTCTGGGTTGTAGGTCTGGCTTGCTTGGTTTAGGAGCGTCTCCCGAGGCCAAGAGAAGGGTGACCACAGTGTTTTCTTTTGTGCCTTGCATGTCGGAAAAGTTCGGCACGTCGTATCGACGTAAAAGAACAGCACAAACACTGCACAGCAGGATTTTAGAGCTTGAATGGTGGTTTTGAGATCCAACTGCATCTCATTTTAGGCCAAGAAATGGAATCTCAGAAAGGTTGCAACATGCAAGTTCACTTAAAATGCAGATCCCAGAAATTGTAACCACGGGGCATTTACTGGAAAGAACGCAGCCTTTTTGTCTCTGCAGTAAAATAGAAGGGTTGATCAGTTCGCAGCGGAAGAGAGGGATGTAGATGGTGCCCAGGAGTATAGAATGAGCTCAGGGCTTTAGAGCGACACCAGAGTTTGGATGGTGACCTCACTGCATTTTTCGCTTTGTGGCTTTGGCTGTTATTTTTCTCAGTTTCCTCAGTTGTAAAATGGGAATATTATAATGGGCAGAGTTTAGTCTTTTAATAAACGTTTGTGGTCCCACGGTGGGTCATGCGCTAATGGACTCCAGGTAACAATGTGGGTAAGGAGGATAGGTGACACTTGGTGACGACGTTCTATGTGCCAAGCACTGTGTTAAATATTTACGTTCTAAATCTCGTTTGTGAGGTTGTTACTCTATGATTTCCCCATTTTACATAATTAGATTTAGACAGCCCCTGTTCTTGTGGCGTTAATAGTCTTGTATAAGAGGAAAGACAATGCAAGAAAAGACTATTGATAGTTGGCAAGAGAAAGCATGAAAGTATGAGAAGCACAAGCTGTGTTGCTAGACTCATTGTTGGGAGGTAAGGTGAGTTCCAAGGTGAAATGAGAGAGGTGGCAGGGCCCAGATCTTGGAGGTCCTTGAGTGCTATCCTGAAGAATTTGACTTTATCTTAGAGGCAGTGGAGGATCAGTGAAAGGTCTTAGAGGAGCAGAGGGACATGGTCAGGTTTCTGCCTTGGATGGATCACTGGATGGGACTGAAAGGAAAATAGGTTTGATGGGAGCCAAAGGCAGGGAGACCAGATTAGAGGCTCTTGCAGAACCCCAGGTGAGACTAATGAGGATCAGACCTTGTCTACTAGTAGAAAGGATATAGAGTACAGATAGATTTTGGTTTCTTTTGTTTTTGCGGGAAGAGGTTAGAAGGTGTAAATTGAAAAACAGTGTTAACTGGAAAAAAAAACTTCAGGTAGTGGAAGAAAATCAAATTGGTGTTTTTTTTTTAATATATATTTTTATTGATTTGAGGGAGGAATGGAGAGGGAGAGATAGAAACATTAATGATGAGAGAGAATCATTGATTGGCTGCCTCCTACATGCCCCACACTGGGGATCAAGAGGGCAACCTGGGCAATGTGCCCTGACCGGGAATCGAACCGTGACCTCTTGGTCATAGGTCGACACTCAACCACTGAGCCACACCAGCCAGGCAAATCACATTGTTTTATGTTAACTTTGGCAACTTTCTCTTTTTTTTTTTATTAATCATTACCTGGTATGTAGTATGTACCTAGTAAATATTTGTTGAGTTGATGAATAAGTTTAATTTTTTTGTTCATTTTCCCCTCAATTTTAGTGAGAAATAATCAACATACATTACTGTAGAAGTTTAAGGTATACAGCATGATGGTGTGAATTACAAGTTTAATTTTTTAATTACACAAGTAACATATTGTCAGAAAAATATAATATTAAGAACAGCAAATAAAATAAGCCCAAAAAATGAAAATCACCCATAGTCTCATCAACTTGGAAATTACCAAAATGTTTAACATTTTGAAGTCTGCAATTAATAGACCTTAACAGAACTTTAAAAAAATCAGGTGATATTGTTCACACAGTTTTGTAGCCTGTTTTATTCCTCATAATACATTTTGATCTGCTTTCCTTATCAGCAGACATTTTATACGGTCATTTTTAATGCTGCATAGCATCCCATTGTATGTTCTATAGTTTATATAACTAGGCCCGTCTTCTAATATTTTACAAATAGTGGGATATCAGATGACCTAGGAAAAATCAGGGAAAGTATGAATAAAGAGGTTTCTAATAAAATTGCTTTCCTAAAAGAGAAACATTTAAAGAAACCATTTACATTTTCAAACCATTTACATTGCTTATTCTGTTATAATTTATGCTTTGATAGCTAGCTGCTGTTTTCTTCAGCAACAGGCTTTTCAGCTCATCATTGCTTAAAAAATATCAAGAATTTATTACTATGTCTAGAATTGCTTGGGAGACACTACTTCTATAACCTTGAGCCATATTTCTTAATCTCTTTGGTCCTCGTTTTCTTTTCTGTAAAGTGCAGTAATACCTTGAGTGATTGTCAAGAATTGCCTAAAAATTATGAATTATGGATGAATAGGTACTCAGAATAGACTTTTCTTCTTTCCTTTAGTAACTGCCTGTGGCTTTCTGTAATGTTGACACCACTGTATACAGCTCATTACTGCCTCACACCTAAGCCAGTACTTAGTTTTGTAGGGGTGAGAGGGTTGTGGCATTTTCAGGGGTTGTGTTTTCAGTTTTAGAATTTTCATGTTTCATTTTTATGGTTTCTATTTCTGTCTTTTCAGTCATTGATATTTTTCTTTATGTCCTTAAGCAGAGTTGCAGCTGTTTTGAAATTGTCTGGTAATATCCATTGATTTTTTTTTCTTGAAAATGGGTTGTTTTCTTTTGTGTGTATGCACATATGGGTTTTTTGTTGTATTGTTTGTTTTTTATGTTAAGTGATTTTGGATTGAGGATGGTATGTCATAGAGGCTTTAGATTTTGTTAATTCCTCCAAAGAGTTGTTGTAAGCAGTTAATGTAATTGAACTCAAACTGCAATTCAACTCCCTTGAGGGCAGCAACTCAGATATTGGTTCAGTTCTTCCACCAGAGCTGCTTGGAATCTGCCTCATGAGCATGAATGATTTGGGGTCATCCACAGAATTTGGGTTTTCTCCTCGATATTCCTTTTTTGGGATTTCCCACTTTCCCATGCCTGTGATTGTCCCAAACTCACCTGTGTTTATTCATACCATTAAGGTTGCAGGTTTTCCCTTAGGGGTTTACTGCCCTGTACTGTTGAGGGCCTGCCTTCAGGCTAAAAGATGTCAGGAAAAAACAACAACTCACTTCTCTTCTAAGTATAGGCTTCCCCTCCCTCCTGTGTTTGCATGTATTTGTTTTTTCTCCAGTGCTTTCAGAAAGTTTTTTGTTCTCTTAATTTTTAAAAGAAGTATTTCGTCCAGAGTTTGTAATTGTTACTCAGTGGTTTGGACTGATAGTATCTATTCAAGTACACTAGAAATAAAACCTTCTGTGGTGGCATTTTTCTTTCTAAATTTTAAGTTTTATAGAATGAAATGCTCTCATTCCATTAGAGATTCATTTTTTATATATTGCTTTTCTTAATTTACTTTCATTGTTGAGAGTATTACAGATGCCCCCATTTTGCCCCCTTTGCCCCCCTCCACTTGACCTCAACCCACGCCAGGCCTTCACCGCATTATTGTCTGTGTCCATGGGCAATGCATATATGCATATAAGTTCTTTGGTTAACCGAGCCCCCCCCCCCCAACACCGCTGCCTTCCTTCCTTCCCTCTGAGATCTGTGAATCTGTTCCATGCTTCCATGTCTCTAGACCTATTTGTTGATTTTTAAACCTGATTTTGCAATGTCCCAAGGTATCTCCATTTTGCCTTAAAGATTCTAAAATTCTTAAAAGTAAAAAGAAAAAAGGCATTTGTGTTAATTTTCTATTGCTGCTGTAACAAATTACCACAAGCTTGGTGACATAACACAACACAAATTTGCTGTTTTATGATTCTGTAGGTTAAAAGTCTGACATGGTCTAAAATCAATGTACACTTCTCTCTGGAGACTCTAGGGGAGAATCTGTTTTCTTAGCTTTTCCAGCTTCAAGCTGCTCTCATTTGTTGGATGATGGCCCTCTTCCATCTTCAAAGCCAGCAGGGCCGAGGAGTTTCTCATGTCACGTCATGTCACATCACTCTGACCTTGCTTCTGCCATTTGTCACATATCCTTTTCTGACTTTGCTCCCTCTTCCAAATTTTAAGGGCCCCTGTGATTACCTTGGACTCTGATTATCCAGAATTATCTCCCTATTTTAAGGTGAACTGATTAGCAACCTTAATTCCAGCTCCTTTGCTGTGTATATTAACATATTCACAGCTCCCCAGAATTAGGACATGGGTATCTTTGAGGCATTATTATTCTGCCTAACACAGCCCTAAACAATTTCTTTTTTCAGCCTTAAACAATTTAGGGGAAAGAGAAAATGACAGATTTTTAAATATTCAGTGAGGTTCAGTAGGCCATTTTTGGCATACTACAAATTCAGATCTTTCTATTGGATGTGTGAACGCAGTCCCCATTTCAAATATCTAAATAGCTGAACTTCCCTCTCTTTAGCACTGTTTAATATCAGTGCAGTACATTTGGTAATAAATTGTAGGTTCATTTACCATGTTGGTCTGGTTTTCCATTGGGAAACCTTGACTCACCACTTTTGGAGTCAGGTCAGGAAGCATGTTATAAATCAGGAAATTTCTTTCAGTAAACATTAAGGACCATGTTCAAACACTTTTTGCTTTGCCTTGTTGGGGGAGAAGGAAAGCAACTTTATATGTGGGATACTTTGCTGGGTGTTATCCCATTTTGTAGGTGAGAGTCTGAAGATGCCCAGGCAAATGTGCCCAACATTACATAGAATACGCCTGAACTGGGTTTGTTTGTAAGTCCTATTTAAAAAAAAATATTTTTTTAACCTACCTTTCTGAAATCGCTCAAGTTTACTGAGGAAAGTTGGTGTGTATGGTGAAGTTTTAAATCTAATAGGTGCTATAAAGTGGTTTCATTTTGCTTAAGGAAGAGAGACTCTGGTTCAGGGGCCTTAGAGAGATAAGAGGAGGAGGTTAACCTTGGTCATGATGGATGAGGGATGTATAGGGTGACATAACGTCAGTACAGGTAGCTCCATGTACAAGGACAGTGAATGTGAGAGAGCATGACACTGTGGATAAGAATAACCTGCTGTGGAAGGTGAGACTGGAATAGGTCACAAAGTAGAGGCCTTTGGTATGTCATACCACAGAGTTTAGATTTTATTCTGTAGGCAGTGATTTTAGATTGATCCCCACCACGGCCATCTCCTTCTCCCCCATCATAATTTTAGGACAAACATCTCTGGAGATGTGGAGAAGGGTGAGATTGCAAGGCAAGAGACAGAAGGCTATTGCGGTAATCTAAGAGGGAAATGAGAAGAGTTTGAACTGGGGATAGTTGTAAGAAACATGAAGTAGTATGAAAAACAGAATTTAAAAGTTGTTTAGGTGGAATGGGTAGGACTTGGTGACTGTCTAAAATGAGAGAGAGAGTAAGTGAGAGAAAGGGATCGTGGAATGTTTTTCATGATCATAGTTTAAGCCATTGTCTGTAATGACTGTCTAAAGCTGAATTACCATTGGGTTAAAAGAAATATTTTGTTACTTTTTTTTTAAGCAAGGTGAGGCATAATTTTTTAAAAGTTGTCATGAATAGCAAATTGACATAAAGATAGGAAAAATGTAATAATAATATGGCATTTCTCTGCATCAAAAAGTTACTAGGTTTCCTTGGGGATCGATATAGTAGGCAAACATATTTGAAAATTTCAGAGGTGAAGAGGTGCAGAACCTACCTATTCGTAGAAGTATATGACAAATCTATGAATCCTTTCTGTAGAGAAGCAGTTATTTGGGATTAGATCTCAGAATTACATAGCTATGATGGCTAATAAATTTAACTGTCAGGAACAGGTAAATATATGATTGTGTTATATCACTACCTTTACTTGTTATGTTTACCGTCTTTGAATTGTCCAACTCTTCGCCAGTTCCATGCTTGGTAATCCAATGTTCTACCATCTGTGTTTTAGTAGAACTCAGAAATTGGAGGATTTCTGGACCATAGTTGAATTGCTTTTGCGGGGAGTGGGTGTTGGGTGGGGGAGAGGTGGAGAAGGTAGGAATGATTGGAGAAGCAACAGAGCAAAGAGAAATGAAATGCAAAGGAGAGGGGATTCAAATGAGTTTCTTCCAAACAATTGAGTATGGTCAGTCTATAGAGCATCCATCATAAGCAGCTTTCTGAAACTTTTTATGGCTGGAGTTTTTAAACTAATTTAGTAAAGAATTGAAAAGGCAGCTGATCGATGTTTCTAACTCTCTATCGCTCTCCCTTCCTCTCTGTAAAAAATCAATAAAATATATTTAAAAAAAAAAATTGAAAAGGAGGATGCAGTTGACTCATTAATACAGAGTATATGACTCATTTGTACAGAATGAAAACATGTTTATGAATATCCACACTAAATGAAAGCTGGCCTCCAACTTGATTCACACAAAAGTGAAAGGCTGTAAGTTAATGGTATATTAACTCTTCAAATGTATGCTAACAGAGTGTTGTAGAAAGGATACATGACTGGGTTTGATCCTGGCTCTTCCACTAACTCTATGTGTGACCTTAGGCAAGTAAATAACCATATCTTTGGACCTCTGCTTTTTTATACCTCTCCTAAAATAGAATGGGCAGGATGTAGTGTAGTAGACTATAACTCTTAAGATCTTTTACTTCTGTAAGTTGATTCGATTGTTTTTAGTTATGGATCTTAAAGTATTTCCATATGAAAAATTTCTTAAGGCTTGTGATTTACAAAATTTTCTTAAAATTTTAGGGAAGACATATAAGGAATTTGCATAAGACAGCTGTGCAAAATGGAGCTGGAGGAGCCTTATTTGTGGTAAGTAATTAACTTAGATTTCTTCAGAATGAAAAGACTTGAAAATTTGGGTAACTTTGTTATAATAATCCAAATATCTTAAATAGCCATGTCTTTAGCCATTGTGGGAATTTAAATATAGATAATTGAATTCACTACTTTTAAAAAGATATATGTGATTCCAGCTGAACTTCTCAAGTTTAAATTGGTACCAGAGCAAATCGAAGAATAAGAATTTAGATTATTCGGTGAAATTACTATGAATGAGCTTTAACCCAGTTTCACACTTTGAATTTTTAAAACTCAGTCATTTTGGTTCACTGAAGATTCTGAGGCTGCAACTTGGGGATTCCCAAAATGGCACTAGTTTGAAACTTACAGATTTTAGTAATAGAATGAATACGTTGGTAGTTGGCCTTTGTATTTTTGCTTCCCAGGGTTAACTACAGGTAAAGGTCAATGAACTCCCTAGCTTAGTTGCACAATTCAGAAAATATAAGATAATTTATCCCTCTTCTCTGGCAAAGGTACAGTGTTCAGGAATTAATCTGGTGTTTAAAGGCAATTTACTGGACTAGTATGATTTAGAGTTAGTGGTATAGTCTTGTAAACTGAGTTATTCCAAAGCTGAATCTTAATGTTAGCTGGCATACTATCGATAAGTAGATTTCTGCTTTATATTTTATCATCTTTGTCTAAAGACATATCAAATATGCCATGTGTTTGAGATCATTGTCCAAAGTTTTAATTTTCTTTTTTCTTGTGTGTCTTTGAAAAAGAACTGAGAGTTAACATATTAAGAGATTCAGTTCTGTGTTCATCTTACGTACAAAACATTAATCATTGTAAGTGTTAATCTTAGTGTGACTCATTTGATTTCCTGTTGACATGCCATTTCTTGTCAGTTTTTAAAGTGGGCTTGCTTTTTTATGGAGAAAAAAAATGAAGCTTCTTGCTGTTGGCTAGCTTCTATTACAGAAAACTAGCTGTTGGCTAGTTTCTGTTATGTGTTGAAGGCTTTTGTACCTTCCCTAAAGTAAGTGAATCCCTTTGACAATTTGATACACTCTCTTTGGAAAAATACACGTATGTTCACACTGAAAATTCTGTCTTCATAAGGCTTCCAATAATTAGTAATGTTTTGGTAATTACATTTGAAGATCCTATCCTCTAATCAAGTTGGATAACCCTTTGTTTTTTGGTCCTAAAGCTACTTCTCTTAAACCATTAAATGGTAATTTCTAAAACTGTCTAAAATTATGAATTCTGCTAACATTACTTGGGTAATCATACTCATCACATGTGTATTTACTAATTAGTTTAGCCATTCTTTTTGATGCAAGGATAGATTGATTTGTACTGTGTTGAAAATAAAGTGAAGAGATTAAATGAGCAACAGTAATGTGCAAAATTATTCATACTTTTGAGGAATTTTGATCATTTTGTAAAATATTTTTTTCCTTTTGTGTAGCACAGAGATACTCCTGAGAATAACCCAGATACTCCATTTGATTTCACACCAGAAAACTATAAGGTATGATAAATTAATGTTATAATTAATGGTACAAAATATTTAGTATCTTCCAGATGTATAAAAACAGGTGCTTTTCCTTTGATACAGAGGATAGAGGCAATTGTAAAAAACTATCCAGAAGGGCATAAAGCAGCAGCTGTGCTTCCAGTCTTAGATTTGGCCCAAAGACAGAACGGATGGCTGCCTATCTCTGCTATGAACAAGGTACTGAATTCATTTTTGCCTTAGTTCAAAAAAAGGAGATTGTGTATGAAATTTCTTGTATAGAGACGTTCCTCTGACAGCCATTAATGTCAAAATATAAGAGTTTGAAGTCCTTTAATTATGTTTTCTCAAATTACGTATGTTTTTGTTGGTTCCCTTAGTAAAACAGAAAAAGTAGAGTTTTTTACCCTTGTAAGAAATAATAAAAGCATTATAATGAGGTTTTCTTTTTTCCCCTTGTTTTTGGTCATACTACAGATAAAAGATCCCAAATGTGTATAATTTGCTGTCAAGATATTCTGAAAATCAATGTACTATTTAAACACCAGAATTAAAGAAAAAGGATCTGCTTATAGCTAATGGTGAATCTTTATAATATTTTTATCTTTGGTAACAGGCTTTAACAAAAACCTATACAATATATGATATATGACACTTGATTATGGCACCTTGGAATCAGCAACCCATAACAGAAATGTTATGAGTGACCCATTTAAATGAAGTTAGTCTATTCATACATATTCAAGATTTCAGGTTTCTTTTACTAATTGTATTTTCAGTACTAATCCAAATACCAAGTTTATTCCTATTCTATTAATATAACTGCATTTGTGTGGTATTATGTTAAAGTGTATAGTTTACAAAGTGCTATACAAAACCATATACGGTATTTGATTCTTACGAGAATCACAAAACTAATAAGTGTGATGTAATGGAAAATATATTTGACTTTGAGTTAAGTCATTTTTCTCTGGACATCCTTCCTCAACTGCAATGAAGATTTTGAACTAAGTAGATATTTTCTAAGTGTTGTTATGATTTCTAAATGATAAGAGCTGGGAACTACTTCTAATTCTTTACATTTTCTAATTGACTTACAGGGATTCTGCTCTACTTTATTTCTCTTTTCACTTTTTAAATTTTATTTGGTCTGTTACCATTGTCATCTTTCTTGGAGAGTAGGAATGTCCTCAATTTATCTAATGGAATCCCAAGTGCAGATTTTTTATTTAGTTCATTTATCTCTTACTTGCTTTGTATAGTACCCTAACACTGTTGTGGACCCTTAGTATTTTTTTGACTATGAAAAAATGTTATAAAGCAAGTTTGGTTGGTACCATAGTTAGTAAACATAGCCAGATGTGTGTTTGCTTGTTTTTTTTCTTTAATTAATCACATATTTCTTCGGTGGTTTCTAAATAACTTATATTGGTTTCTATATTATAATAGCCAACTTTATAAATTATTGAGGTATGTTTTTAAATCATAGATGCTTTTTAGCAAAAATGTATTTTTTTAAATAATGACAAGCTTGTTGAAAGTCTTGCAGCATGGCAAATTTAGTAGAGCAAAATAAAATAAATGAGAAACTAGTGTGAGAACATTTCAGAAATACTGTCCTATTTCGAATTGGATGTGTATGTGTAAAAGCAGAAAATAGCATATAAAGAATAACAGTGATGGTGAACCTGTGACACACGTGTCAGAGGTGACACGCGAACTCATTTTTTTGGTTGATTTTTCTTTGTTAAATGGAATTTAAATATATAAAATAAATATCAACAATATAAATCTTTGTTTTACTATGGTTGCAAATATCAAAAAATTTCTATATTTGACACGGCACCAGAGTTAAGTTAGGGTTTTTCAAAATGCTGACACGCCAAGCTCAAAAGGTTCGCCATCATTGGAATAGGATCAAGATTCTTTCCACTTTACATCTGAGACTTTTAATATTACTGTTTCTCTCTGACCCCAAAGAAAAGCCCAGCCTTACAACAATAATAAAATCCCAAAACTCACACATTATTTCCTTAACCATCACTATGGTGCACAGCAGCAGCCCCAGGGAAGTTTTTTCAAAGTAGACGTCAGGGCCTTACTCCCAGTGGTAGGGCTCCAATACATATATTTTCAGGCTTCAGCCTGTGTATTTTGAGAGAGCTCCCCTGATTTAGATGTACATGCCTGGTTTAGTATTACCAAATTAATCTTTTCACAGGTGAGCTGTGTTTAGATGTCTTCTGAGAACACATCAGAAATGCAATTTAATGAGCTCTTCTTTCATGTCAAAACGAGAATATATACGAAATTTTTAAGAATATCAGATACCAAATCTTAAGACCTGATCAGGTAATATTAAATCACCCAGAAAGTTGTAGCCAGGATTATAGTCATGATAGATTGTGTGTGGACAAAGCAAATAGCTAAAAAACCTGTTTTCTCTAACAGACTTGCCCTGACCAAGAGAGTTGTGCTCAAATATTGAGTCCCTTGGTCCTGAACACCCTCCACCCCCACACCCCTTCACTCTCCACCTTTCACCTCCCCACTGCCTCCCCAATATATCAAAACAAGTATTTTCTGTAAATTCATTGATGTGAAAGGTTGGGAAGTACTAGTCCAGAAGATCTATTGAAAATAATAAGGTTTGATTGTTCTGAAGGGGCGTGTGTGTGTGTGTGTGTGTGTGTGTAGCAATATGGGCTAGTAGGTAAGCTTGATTCTCAACTTTTTCTGTCCCCATACCATTTGCACACACTATACTTCACCAGTTACATCAAAGGCTTTTTGAAAAATTGGTGAAAGGTTGAAAATATAATTTAACTTATTAGGGTTTGGTCACCAAATTTTTGCTATTTAGAAATTTTAAATTGCAAAATATCGAGTTAAATGATCAAAGTAGAAATTCTTAATGAGAGACTTAAAAGTTTAGAGAAAAAGACACTTTTGCAGAGATAAGGGCTGGGGGAACCATTAATTAGACTCTGGGCTTTGTAGTGTAAGTGTAAGATGTCTGTAAAAATTAAAGGATTTATACTTTGCAAATAAGAAATACAGGTATATTATCAGCTTTTGAAGAACTTTTCTGTTTTTACCAAATTGAAGCAGTAACAAAATATGCTTTTAACCAAGCTCAATTATTAAACCTTACTAGAGGCCCGGTGCACAAAAATTTGTGCACTTGGGAGGGTCACTCAGCCCGGCCTGTGCCCTCTCGCAGTCTGGCACCTCTCAGGGGCTGACCACCTGCTGGCATAGGACCGCTCC
>NW_006290305.1:4733959-4745762 GCF_000327345.1 Myotis davidii | reverse complement strand
AACCCCCCCCCAGCTCCCTGCCGCTGATCGCTGGCTGGCTCCACCCTGGCCCAGCCTAAAGCCTCAGGCCGAGGCTTTAAACCTGGACGGGGGCACCCCCAGCTCCCCGCCACCGATCACTGACTGACTCCGCCCCGGTTCCCTGCCAAAACTGCCATCAAGGATAGCTTGCTGGCTCTGCCCTAAAGCCTCTGGCTGAGGTGTTAGGCCTGGGCCGGGGCACCCCCAGCTCCCCGCCACCAATCGCTGGCTGGCTCCGCCCCGGTTCCCCGCTGCAACTGCCATCAAGGATCCCTGGCTGACTGGACTGGCCCAAGCCTAAAGCCCTTGGCGGAGGCTTTAGGCTTGGGCCGGAGCACCCCCAGCTCCCTGCCGCTGCCGCCATCAAGCATAGCTGGCTGGCTCCGCCTGGGTCCCTGCTGCTGCCGCCATCAATGATCGCTGGATGGCTCCGCCCAGGCCCCAGCCTAAAGCTTCAGTCTGAGGCTTGGGGCTGACATATGCAAATTAGCCGCCATCTTGGCTGTTGACTAATTTGCATATCTCACTGATTAGCCAATGAAAAGGGTAGCGGTTGTATGCCAATTACCATCTTTCTCTTTTATTATATAGGATAATTATGTTTTTTAAAAATTTCCTACTATTTTTAGGTTGCAGAAGTTTTAGAAGTACCTCCAATGAGAGTATATGAAGTAGCAACTTTTTATACAATGTATAATCGAAAGCCAGTTGGAAAGTATCACATTCAGATCTGCACTACTACACCTTGCATGCTTCGAAACTCTGACAGCATACTGGAAGCCATTCAGAAAAAGCTTGGTATGGGACACATTATATGTATAACTTTTATGAAAATTATAATTGTCTTTCTAGAGTTGATCAATTTCTACCTAACTTTTCCAACTTTTGTCATCTTATTGGATCTCTACTTCATGAGTAAATTTTGTCTTACTGTTTGTCTACATTTATTTCTTACTTTGTACTCCTAGTTCTCAGCCTCAAAGTTGAATTTTCATCTTATCTTTTTCTAGTCATTAAGTATGTTGGAAAAGCTAGGAATTTTAAAGTTTTCATTATTTACAAATTAAGTTTCATTGTGTAATAATAGCATGTGGTATGTAAAAAGTGACTATCTTATCCTTAGGTCCTTTCAAATTAGCCTTTGGACAAATAAAATAGTAAGAATGTGTCAGGAAGAGAAATTTGAAATGGGGTTTTATTATAGTAGCATTTTAAAAATTGAAAGGGCATTTTTCCACACAAAACTGTCATTACTGCACATATAACTTTACATAATCAAGTAAAGTAAAAGGAGGTTTTTGGTTTTTTTAAAAAAATTTTGTTACTGAATATAAAGTACTTGGATGTGGTAAAATTTGAGCAGTATTGAAGTATATATAACAGAAATCTGAAATCTGTTCATAATCCTACCCTCCACCTTCAAGATACAAATTCTGATAATAGTTGAATAGTTTTAGGTTTTATATTGTTTTCATTATTAAATACATAAATGTAATGTGTCTGTGTGCTTTTTGTACTTTTTTTGACTACAGCATAAGTATGTCTGCCTCATATTTCTATTATTAAGTTATTTTGAGGTTACTTTTATGTATATTCCTCTTTGCATACCTGCTATATACTGAGATTTTTTACAGGAAGTAGAATTGCTTTGTCAGGTTTTGACAAAATGCCTTCTCTAAAGATATTAGAGTAATTGTTTTCCTCTCATTCTATTTTTAAATTTATTTTTTTATCCTTATCCAAGGATATTTTTCTATTGATTTTTAGAGAGATGGAAGAGAGAGGGAAAGACAGAAATATCGATGTGAGAGAAACACATTGATTGGTTGCCTCCTGCATGCTCTTGACCAGGGCCTGGGCTGAGGAGGAGCTTGCCACCAAGGTACATGCCCTTGACCAGAATCAAACCCGGGACCCTTCAGTCCACAGGCCAACGCTCTATCCACTGAACCAAACCAGCTAGGGCGTCACATTCTTAATGATGTTTGATATTAGCAGTTTTCTGAGTCTTTGTAGTCTTACAATATGATTTTAGTAGGTTATTATCACTGTCAAAAGGAAAATTGTACTGTTGGTTTTACTGCTATTTGACAACAAACACTGGAGACAAGTCACCTGAAATTTGATTGTTCTTAAAGGAACGAGTTCACTTAAGAAATCCTTGAATTTTCTAGTATAATTGTGCAGGCTTGTTTTGTTTAAGAAATTTAGTGCTCTTAAATATTTTTGTATATCTCCGTAATATGTCGGTTTTCTTTTCTTTTTTTCTTAAATCATATTGCTATTAAAATATAACCTGGAGCCATTTTGAACTTGATTGGTAAAAATTGACAAGCCCTTTGTGCTGAAGGCCTGGGGTGGGGGTGGGCTGGAGGGGGTCAATGGGGGGGAAAAGGGGACATATGTAATACTTTCAACAAAAAAGAATTATTTATAAGTTTAAAAAAACAAATATAACCTGGTCCTTACAATGATCATTTATATTTTTAGGAATAAAGGTTGGAGAGACTACACCTGACAAACTTTTCACTCTTATAGAGGTGGAATGTTTAGGGGCCTGTGTAAATGCACCAATGGTTCAAATAAATGACAACTACTATGTGAGTATTTCACTTAATATGAATTAAAACTGTATGATGTCATGTTTAAAATACTTGTTTTCCCGTCCTATAAATGTTGGTTTCTAAATTATGCATTTAGAAGAAACTTGGCATAAATATCCAAGGTTTGTTTTGTTTGTTTCTTTCTTGGCTTCCTACTCATAAAAATGTCATAGGAATGGAAAACCTTTCATAAAAACATCAATTTTAGCTTCCCCGTTATTGCCCATCAGATAGTTTTTAAAAATTTATCTTTAAATATTTTTGCATTTAAATCTTGGAGGTAATGATATATTTTTAAAACTTTTAAATTATGAAAAGTTTAATTTACATACAAATACAGGAAATAGCTATCAAGATTTAACAGATAATAATACTTTCCACACTTAAGGAAATTATTTTTATCCTTATTATTATTTGTAGGATTAACCTACAGATGCAAGTAAACCATTCTCATTACCACCAAAAATCCTATTCCTTTCCATTCATTCCCAGAGATAATCACTATCATAAATTCAGTGTATATTCTTCTTGTACATGTTTTTTAAACTTTTAAAATGTATGTATAAGTTACAGTAATAATGTAATACTATATTGCTTTTTCTAACAATTTTATGGAGGTGGTATCATACCTGTCTTTTAGTACTGTTTTAGCCAGGTCTCACAAGTTTTGATAAGTAATATTCATTTAGTTCTAAATATTTTTAAATTTGCAGTTTTTTCTTAAACATGTTTTTAATATCCAAGTGGGTAGCGTATAGTTATCTTTTTTTAATTGCCTGCTACCTTAATTGTATCACGGTTTTCATTCATAATATCTTGTTAGCTCATACTTCTTAGAAATTTGCTCATGGAAATTCTTAGAGGCCTGTATTAAAGGTGGATTCTTCAAGAAGAGATTTGCTTTGCCACTCTCTTGCTCCTGGAAATGCTACTGTCCCAAAAGAGACCCCTCTCTTTAAACCCTTCCCTCAGCCTTCAATGTGTAAGATTCTAAGCTAGCAGACTTTTTAGGGACAGTTTAATTTCTGTTTACACTTATATTGAGGATATAGCTTTTTGGGGTCTTAACTTCATGTGATTTGGATGTTTCTTGTGACCTGGGGCTTTGTCCCTTGCCCCTCCAGACCAGTGATTTTCAACCTTTTTCATCTCATAGCACATAAACTAATTACTAAAATTCTGCAGCGTACCAAAAAATATATATTTTTGCCAATCTGACTAAAAAAAACCCAAAGGATATAATTGATTCATTCACACCAGACAGCTATTATTGTATTGGCTGTTGTCATTTTTTTTTTTTATTTGACAACCTAAGGGAAAAGAGTTCAGTGCCCCTGACTAAGGAGTCAGGTATTGCATATTTTAAAAATTCTTGTGGCACACCAGTTGAAAATTGCTGCTCTAGACTATGAAATCCTAAAGCCAAATTTGCATGGTGTTCCACCTCTCTCTACCTGAATTTTGAGGTTTTGGTTTCTGGGTATTTCCTTGCCAGTATATTGATGAAATTTAAAAGCACCTATAGTTGTTACAACAAGAAGTTCAGTCAGGATAGTTATTCTGCCATAATGCCTGAAATGGATATCTATAACTTTTTTAATGAAGATGAAATTATATTTCTTTGGCCTTTTAGATTTCTAGGGTGTTTTCATTCCCTATAATGATATTCTTCCTTTTAATGATCAGTGATTTAAATTTCTTCTCCATTTCCCCTACTTTAAAAAAAAGTCCTTAAAAAATATGGCAACAACTTTCTCTTTTCCAACATTCTGCAATTTATTCATCATAATGAGGATCTTGATTTAAGCAAGAATTAGAGTGGCCAAGGCTTTCTTTGAAGCATAATAAGTCTAAATATGGTAGCCTATGGACTTACCCAAGAGCTAAAGATTCTTTCAGTTAGTATAGTCTTTGGCAAGGCAATTAGTAACTTGTATGTATCTCAGTTGATGAGTGGATAAAATGAAATAGTCACATAAACTTGGATTGGATCCTACCTAGGGAAAACACAGTTACCACATTTTGATGATGGTTAGATAGATTTGAATATGGACTTGACATTTGATTTTATTAAAGGAATTATTGTTAGGTAATGAGGTGTGGAAATGGCATTATGTTATTTAAGAAAATGTTCTTATTCTTAGGAAATGGCCTCCTGAAATATTAGGGATGAAGTGTTATAATGTCTGCAACTTGCTTTCAAATGGTATAGACCCAAAGCATGTGTGTACATAATGAAAATATGGCAAATTAAAAATTGTTCAGTCTAGGTGGTAGGGATATGGTATTTATGTATAGTTTTCAAATTCTCATAATAAAGATTTGGGGGAGGAATAAAATCAATAGATAATTGAAAGATGTATTCTAGCTATGAAGTTCTTAACATCTGTTAAACCCTAAGCAGTTTCAAAGCAGCTTTTTAGTTTCAAAAATGTTTCATTATTCAACAATATTATAGACAATTTTTGACTAGGCACTGGAAATATAGTATTGAATCATGATTTCTCTAGCATTTTCTCATTTAATTCTCAGGTAAGTTTACAAATGAAGAAACAGACTTAGGGAGGCTAAATAGCTTGCTAGATGGTACTGCAAAACATTTTGTTAAATACTGAACAGTTTTAGAGGGGGATGAATGGATATAATGTAGTTTAGATAGTTTTCTCCTAGTTTAACCTTACCATTCTGTTTGACTCTTGATTAAATGTAGGTTGCAGCAACTAGGCATACGAGTGGGCATGTGTTTATGTGTTTTATTTCTTTTTGTATTTTAAATAACAGAACCCTTTCTTGAGTCAAATATTTTACACAGGTGTAGTGTATAAAATATAGAGCTGTTCTAGTTGAAATGGGGTTTTGAGGGTCTGCATCATTAAAATGTGTCAAAAATAAGGTGGGTTTTTGTTATTGTTGTTTTCTTACCTTTCTCTTTGAAAATTAAATGAATTTTGAAATGGTAAAATTCACCTGGGAAAAGAAGATATCCCTAGGATATTAGATCTTTAGGTTAGGGATAGATATTAGTCATCTACTTTTAAGTTACTATGCCAGCTGGTGCTATTTTATTTACTACTAGAGGCCCGATGCACAAAATTCGGGGAAGGGTAGGCCTTTGCAGCCCTGGCTGCCTCACGGCCCTGCCCCCCTCCCACACCCACCTTGGCCTGGTGCTGCCCACATCCGCTGCCACATACCCCCGGTTCCCCGGTTCCGCAGAGTCCCCCGATGACCACCCCACATAGGGTGGTCTGGGCCTCCCTCTTGGGGGCAATTGCGGAGCCCCCCCATTGATCGCCCCTTTGGGTGGTGGCCTGGGCCTCCCTCTGCAGGGCAATGGTGGAGTGATGGTGGGCCCCCCGATCAATCACATCGCACCCGCCTTGGCTGGCCTGGCACCAGTGCGTGTCACGTAGCGTCGTGGTCTAGATGGTCATTCTGCTGTTTGGTCGATTTGCATGTTACACTTTTATTATTATAGATGTGCTGCCTCAGCATTGTTGAGCGCACTGTTCTGTTTTATATATTTTCTCATTTAATTAATTCTCAGTAGGTTTACAAATGAAGAAACAGACTTAGGGAGGCTAAGTAACTTGTCTGAGATTACTAGCTAGTAAGTGATAGTGTTGAGGACTCAAATGCAGAACTGTTTTGCTCCAAAGCACTACTCTATTGCTTCTTTAGCTGCAGCTCTTAATACATATAGCATTTAGCAGTTTATACTATATGTAGAAGTTATTCCATTGCTTCTATCTTGGTAACTAACTTGTAAGTTGAGAAAGACAAATAATAAACTAATTGATGTTAGGGATTTGCACAGATTTCAAGTAGAAAGTAATTTTTTTAAAAAAATACATTTTTATTGATTTCAGAGAGGAAGGGAGAGGGAGAGAGAGATAGAAACATCAATGATGAGAGAGAATCATTGACTGGCTGCCTCTTGCATGCCCCCCACTGGGGATTGAGCCTGTAACTCAGGCATGTGACCTTGACTGGAACTGAACCTGAGACCCTTCAGTCTGCAGGCTGATGCTTTATCCACTGAGCCAAACCAGCTAGGGCGAAAGTAATTTTAATATTTTTTTTTATAGGAGGATCTGACACCTAAGGATATTGAAGAAATTATTGATGAGCTCAAGGCTGGCAAAATGCCAAAACCTGGGCCAAGGTACGCTTTTATTTTTATATAATAAATTTTAATGGTTTAACCTAAAGTAGTCTTTCATGTAAACTGATGGTAAGACAACACTTTCTTTTTTTTGACATTATAAACAAATATTTGTGTGCTGAGATTGTTCTTATTTTAAGTTAAAGTATTGAAAATAACTTCTAAACTTGTTTTCAAATTATTAAATAGAAGTTTATTTTTCAGTATGGATTAGCTAAAAATAATTTTGAATCCAATTTGAATTCTTCATGTTTAGTTTTATAAAGACAGCTTAAATTTTTCAGAATTCTGTGGGATGCAGAATATTTTAGATGTAAAAAATATATAGGTATATTTTTATAAAGTATACATAAAAATATATAGGTGGTGGCCAATGGATAACTCTAGACATTAAAGTCACTTTTTTTTAAAATAATAAAAGTAGGGACAGTGGTGGATCTATCTCAACAATATTTTTTTAAAACAAGCACTAAACTTTCAATGAGTAGATTTTCTTTAAAAAGCACTTTTTTAAGCCATAAAATCTGTATAGAGCTGCTCTTTCTATGGAGCATGTCTGCCCTCGCCTTTCTGTAACCTCTTCCTTCAGGTGCATTTTCCTTGCCTTTTCTCCTAAGCTCCAAAGGCCCTTTTTATACCTAGGTAACCTGTATGTATATGAGATCAAGTTTTCTAGAATGCAAATGAGTTAAAATGATGAATGTACAAATAGTGTTGGAATGGCTAAAAAAACAGATTTACCTCTTGAATTATGATGAAGAGAACAGGGTAATTAGTGGATGGCATTTTAATCATAAATTATCAGGAAAACAATTTTTTGGTTTTTATTAAGTGAAAACCCTAATTTAAATTGTAACTGTCAGGTGAATGAATAGGGCTTAGTTCACTGCCTCTCTATTTGTGTTCTGAGGAATGTTTACAGATAAAATGAGGAAAGTTACAACTAGTAGATAAAACAAAGTTTGTAGGCTTTACTGGAAGATTTTACTGCCTTATAATATTTTAATATGTCTTTTGTGAATGGTAGGGGAAGGAGAACGTTTGTAGGCAGATATAAGAACCCCTGGGGCTCTGTTTTTCCCCTCAAGTATGTCATGGACTGTCATTTCATAGAACAAACTTTAGGAATCTGGACCAGGTTATTCTTAAAATAACTGTCTTCTATAAAATTTTATAATCCTGTGAAGAACTCAGGCAGTATACATAATTAACTCCTCCATTTATTGTTCCAGAAATTTTGGTTTTTATAATCTTCTTAAATCGGTGCTTTGTGTGGATAAAGAGCTTAAACCACAAGGGGGAATCTAGTAAAGGAGCAGCAGGTATACCTGTGTGGCTAGTTAACATAAAAAAAAATTACAAAGCCAAGTATTGTTTTTATTAAAGCTAAATGTCATTTTGCCATTTACCCTGAAACTTTCAGGCTTTGACAGTACACAGTGTCTGCTTTTTGATCTGGTTTTCATAGTAACTTATAATACAAAATATACTGATTTCTGACTTTGTAGCCATTTCTCATTACAATACTCTACTTAGCTACTTGCATTATGTAATGTACTGGTAATAGCTAGAAAGATCTTATGATTGTGGTATCACTTTTCTGTCCTCTCAATAAAAAATGATTTCCTAGGACTTGAAAACAGACTTACAAGATTAATGACAGAATGTGAAGGGCAAAGCCAGAGGGAGTAAAAAGATGTAAATTGAACAAATTCTTCAGCTAAAATCGATTGGAGGAACAAACTAAATGAACAAAGCTAGGGAATAGGAGGGGTGAAATGGTAGGTGCTGAGTTGGGCTCTAGCAACAGAGGTTAGACAGGGCAGAGGTTGAGCCAATACCTGGGAAAGTATGTGTGTGGGTGAAACAAAAACCAGACAGGTTCTTCTACCTCTGTGTTGCTTTTCTTCATAGATTCCTATATAAGTACCTGTTCTTGTTTCCTTTCTGGCTATTAGCAACCCTGGTCTGGGTCCTGTTTTTTGAAAAATTAGTACTATTATGGCGTAAAAACATAAATACAAATAGATTTTGTATTTACTACTTCTAAGAGACATCCTCCCAAATCTTCAAATTCCTCAAGGAATCCAGTTTCTATTTAAAGTATAATATATAAGTGTGTATTCCCTCTGTTCACAATGACAGATCTCATTCTAAATAAAATCCAAATATAAAAGATGTAGTGCCTAGTTTATTAAAACATGATTTTTAAAAATGTCCTCTGGGTTAGGTTATTTTCCTGTAGTTAAGCTCTGATACTGGGGCACTTGCAGAATCCCCCAACACTTGGTTTCTGTATAAAATAAGGCCAGTAATCACTTATCTCATGGCATTGTTGAGATTGAAGGAGCTAATACTGTATATATACTGCTCAATAAATGGGAGCTAGTATTAGGTTATTTTTATATTTTTCATATTTATATAGTGAATTTGATATGTCAGTTTTCATGTTTAACTTTACGAAGAGAAAATCTTGCAGCAGTTGAAATGTTTGGATTAAATAATATATGCTAGTTATTAGGTGAAAAATAGTTACTTAACTGGGCTGTTGTGAGTAACAGTTATAATTTTTTAATTAAAAATTTATAAATAGTAATAATTAATAGTCAATTTAATGTTAACTTGCTTTCCTTTTCAGGAGTGGACGCTTCTCTTGTGAGCCAGCTGGGGGTCTTACCTCTTTGACCGAACCACCCAAAGGACCTGGTTTTGGTGTGCAAGCAGGCCTTTAATTTATATTCAACTGTAAATATGTCACTGGAGAAATAAAATATGAATTTCCTATCTACATAAATTTTTAATATTTATTTCAAGCTGTGAACACCTTAGTGGTAACTTAGCAACTTATAGCTCTGTAAGTACCATGTCAAACTTAATAGCTCCATTTTTTTAAAAATCCTCACTTGAGAATATGTTTCCATTGATTTGAAAAAGAGAGAAACATTGATTGGTTGCCTCCACCTTTTGGTGTATGAGACAACACTTCAACCTACTGAGCCACACCGGCCAAGGCTTCAAAACTCCATTTTAAAGCCTTCTGCTAGTTTTGGCTAACTATGAAGACGTTATTCCATAATCTAGTTAATAGTAACTCCAAAACCCCATTCCCACTCCCATTTTCAACTACCAGGTTATTTTTATCAAGATTACAGTTTATTGCGAAATAAAAATTCAAATTTCAAATACATTTTGCTTTTCCATGTTTAGCCATAGCCAAGTCTTAAGTTAACATGATGTTTATATAAACTTTATGTCAGTGCACTCTTGAAATATTTTTATATTTACAGCATACAATTGTTACTGTATTTCCAACTGTGGTGATACTTCAAGTAGGCTGTAAGTGTTAGGAGGATAAGGTAGTTGTCTGTAGGTCATTTGAGTTGAATCTTGCTTAATTTTTTTGCCCATTTTTCTTGAAAATCTATTATATTAAACACAAAAGCACTGTTTCTAATGATGATGTCCTGAATAGCTTTTAAAAACATTTGGCAGGTAAAATTTCACTATAATAATCCAAGATGGTTCCAAAATGTATATGGATACAGTGAGTAAAATTTCCTTGCCAATTTCCAGGAGCTGGAGGTAACAGCTATGTCCTAGCCTATGTGTTTACCACCACTCAGTCTTTCATTTCTTCTCAGTTCTTAACTGTGCTGGTTTTAAAAAGGTACATTTGGGGAGGAAATTTACTTACTGCTATTTAATGGCAAAAATAAACTAAAAATTCAACTTTTCATCCTCCCTATTGGCAAAAAATCTTAATATGTGTTTTGGTTTTTGAGTTGCTACTGAAAGTTATTAGGGGAAAAGTTACTGATTGCTCCGATTTACTTGCTATAACTGGAAGAGGCCATTGCTCCAGAAAATTCTACAGCACATGATAATAGTTTTGCAGCCCTGGCCAGTGTGGCTTGGTTGGTTGGAGTGTTGTCCCGAACACCAAAAGGTGGCAAGTTCGAATCCCAGTCAGGGCAGGTACACAGGTTGCGGCTCCTGGGGGAGGCACCTAGATGTTCTTTCTCTTTCTCTCTCTCTCCCTCCCTCTCTCCCTCCTACCTTCCCTCCCTCCCTCCCCCCTCCTTTCTCTAATATTTTTAAAATTTTGTTTAAAAAGTACTCATTGCAAAGGTCTTACATCTGTAGAGACTAAGTCATATGATAATTTATCATCTGAGATTTTATTTTACATTGATTATATTCACCTTCCTGAAGTATGGCAGTTTTTAAAAAAAATTTTTAAAGATTTTTTAAAATTGATTTTTAGAGAGGAAGGGAGAGGGGGAGACACAGAGAGAAAAACATTGACTTGAGAGGAAACATCAGGGGAAAATCAATTGGCTACCTTCTGCACACCTCCTACCTGGGACCCAGCCAGAAAGCCTAGGCATGTGCTCTGATTGGGAATTGAATGACAACCTTTCAGAGCATGGGGAGATGTCCAACCAACGTAGCCATACTGGCCAGGGCTGGCAGCTATTTGAATGATCTAACTGGACTTACTGTAGTTAAAACATAAGGGTCATTGATGCTACAAGTGTGAAGCTCTAAAGTTGGAAAGTAGATTTTGTAGAATGGGTTCTAGTTCATATAAATCACATATACACATTTTTGGTGTCTGCTAATAATAACTACTCCTAATTATATGTGATAAAATTTTTCTTTGACTAAGAGTGATGTTTAATGCTTGAAGTCCTTGATCTCCTGGTACTGTAAGGAAAACATATTTTACCCACTTGCTGAAGATGGATTCTAGGACTTGAACCAACGAAAAACCAAGCTATACAGTTTAAAGCTTTATTAGCAGCTTACTAATCAACTAGTTTTCTTCAGGCTTCTTTTGAGACCTATTCATAATATCTATAATAAGAATTACTTTCTTGCCCTGGCCGGTTTGGCTAAGTGGATAGAGCGTCGGCCTGTGGACTCAAGGGTCCCAGGTTCGATTCCAGTCAAGGGCATGTACCTTGGTTGCAGGCACATCCCCAGTGGGGAGTGTGCAGGAGGCGGCCGATCA
>NW_006290305.1:4731927-4733922 GCF_000327345.1 Myotis davidii | reverse complement strand
GACGCAAGGGTCCCAGGTTCGACTCCAGTCAAGGTCATATACCTTGGTTGCAGGCACATCCCCAGTGGGGAGTGTGCAGAAGGGGGCCGATCATTGTTTCTCTCCCATCGATGTTTCTAACTCTCTATCCCTTTCCCTTCCTCTCTGTAAAAAAATCAATAAAATATATTTTTTAAAAAAAGAATTACTTTCTTGATTTATATTTCTAGTTGCACATCGAAAAGGAAAATAAGGTCCTCTTGCCTTCATGAGTTTCATGAGAACCTTTCAAATAACAGATTGTTCCTGATAATTTTCAAGGTATAATTTTAATATGAGCTTCATTAAAAGATTTTTTGCAACTTGATTTCTACAAATAACTTTTACAGGTAGTGTCCTATTGAGCATAGTCAATAACAGTAACTTGGATCATGATTGCCTATGAGTCTTCCTGTATTCATTGATTTTGATAAGGTTGTACATATGGCTCCTGCCATAAATTATGGTTAATGTACTTCAGCAAATTCAAGATTAGCTACCTTTCAATTTTTAAGTGAGGTACTTAGTGTTACAGAAATAGCTATTCCCATTGCAATCAATACTACTAGACCTCTATGACAGTGACTTAAATGAGAACCAATTCAATGACTTAAACGATATCAGTTATTTAAATGTTTAATGGATTTCTTTTTTCTTTGTATTTCATGCCAGAAATATCCAAATTAAATTTAATAATCTTCCATCTCTAGCCACAGGTGCTCAATTAATATTGACCCTATGTTTTAGAGTGGGGAAATGAGGAACCTAGGGAAAAAAAATACTGATCTTTAATGCAGGTTTATGCTTTATGTAGTAATTTGTTGGGATTTAGCTTTCTCTGTCAGGTCTGAAATGGCACATCTGTGATTGGTGACAATGTTGTTACTGTACTCAAGTCACAGGTGGGTGTTGTAGCTTAGAGGCCACTATTAATGATGCAAGAAGTGGTTTCACTCCAATTATAATCCCTTTGGTGGTTAAATAAGGCACGTACACAATTTCAAGAGTTACCCTTTTTTTTTTAATTGCTCTTGACCGGAATCGAACCCAGGACCCTTCAATCCGCAGGCCGTCGCTCAATCCATTGAGACAAGCCGGCTAAAGCGAGAGTTAACCTTGATGTAAATAAAGCGCCCAGAAGGAAGTCAGAATAAAATGGTTTCCTTCCGATTATGTAACCCTTTTGGTGGTTAAATAAAAGCATGTACAAATTGTCGCAGATTAAACTCAATATAAATAAGACGCGTCCAGAAGGAAGTCCACCTGCTGCTGGGAGAGGGTAAATTTTCCTCACGCACTCTTCTCCAGTACCTGAGAAGTTCCCTCTTAAATACCAAACTCGATGTAGAAAAATGCACTTAAATTTCTTTACGAAGGTCATTGGGAGGTGTGAATGGGAGAGCGTATTGAGTCTGTGCTGTCTCAGGTGCACGTTCACGTTCTTTCGGGGCGGCATTGCGGACCCACCTGGCGCTGGTGAAAGTCCGCACGCAGCGGCTCCGGCTCCGTGGAACTCCCAGGCACCGGTCGGGGTCCCGCAGGGTCCAGCACAGGTGTTGCCGCGCAGGCGCCCTGCTGTGCGGGCAAGGGCGGTCCGCCTCCCCCGATGCCCACAACATAGCGGTAGATACCCCTCCTTTGCCTCTAGCCGAGATCGCAGCATCATTTTCCCCGACCGAGCTCACAAACTTGTCCACATGCAAAAATAACGTGAATACCCTATCTAGAGCCTCTTTTTCATCGCCGTCGTCGCCATTTCCTGAAACTTGCAGTCCTATCCATTGCCCTTGTCGCCACAAAAAGCTATTGCAGATCCCGCCTGGCCCAGCAGCGTTAGCGTCAGCGGCGCCTGCGCCTCTTCTGCTCACCCTTCGATTCCTCTTCCCCGCGCCGGCTTAGGGGAAGCAGTGACAGCCGGTTGGGGTGGGGAGGCGGACGAGTGCGCCGGGAGGAGTTCCGACCGCACCTCCCACCTCC
>NW_006290305.1:4721629-4731256 GCF_000327345.1 Myotis davidii | reverse complement strand
CCCGCGGCCCCTCCCGGGGCAGCCTCGGAGACGCCGGGGGTCGGAGGAGAGGGCGGCGAGGGGAGAATCGCCACTTGCATAGTCTCAGGGGAGGGAGCGCGGCCGCGCTGCAGTCCTGTCTCAAATGCCCGTGCGGTCCTGGCCGCAGCGGGCAGTCGGCTCTCCCTGGTTTCGCGAGTGTCCCTTGGAAGGATGTTCAGAGCGCGTCCGGCTCTCGGGGCTTGTCTTGAGGTGTAATATGGTGTGACGTATCCCGGGAGATCGCAGAGCGTGGAGCGAACGGTTGTACAAAGAGGGTGCCGGAGCCCAGCTGACAGCTGTTTGGGTAATAACAGGAACAGATTCGGATGGGAAGTTCACGCTGCCGCACCAGTTGAAGTCGTAGGACACATTTTAAGCAGCGTAGTCATCGAGGCTGTCATTTCCACTGCTCACCCGCGGCCAGGAGGCGGACGCGGGTGAAATGGGTTGCAGATCCCGTGGTCTGGAACGTTTTGCAATTACTCTCTCTAATCCTGAAGTTGCAATGAATAGGTGTTTTCAATCATGTATTCCTTTTTAAAAAAATTTTAAAAACGGTTTATGTAAATAAAGTAAGACTAATAAAGTAGCTATTTTTAATGGACTATTAAAAACACATGTTAAAGTAGGCTGTTAAAAAATCTTGGGCACTGATGTGTTTCAGTTTCTTCAATCATACAAAGGCTTTCCTGGAGATTAGCTCAGAACTGGCAGAACATATGTTCTATTGGTGCCAAGTGGCTTAAAAACAAATGAGATAGTGTCGGACTGTATAAGATCAAGTCTCTACATTAACCAATCATGTTGTTGAGCAGAGTCTTTAATTTGGGCTAAACACAAAAACATTTAATGATTTGAAATGTTTCCCCAGGAGATTATAGGCAAAAGTAGAAGTATTTTACTGCTTAAAGATCTTTTATATTTGACACAAGCACTAACTAAATATCTAAAGGTCTGCATTTGTTTTGACTAAGGTTAAGCCTAACTGTTCAGAGTGTGTTCTTTTTAGGAACAGGCACGGTGTTAAAATGAAGTAAAACCCAAGTTAAGTTGTATTCATGAAAGGAAAAGTAAAACAAACAAAAAAACAGGATGCCCTTAATATCTTAATTTCTATAGTTTCCATGGTTGTTACTAGAATGGCTTATGAACAAGTAGAGCTGGGAAAGTGGGAATCTCTAGTGTGTATTCCATAAAGAATAATTGAGGAAGAGTAGAGAGAACAAAAATATTCAGACAAGGAAAAAATTAGTTAGATATATGTTGTGTGATCTCTGGTTTTTGTTCTTTAATATCAAGAAGGGAGGGCTCTCACCTCCTCTCCCCACCCCTCCTTTTATGTTTCTTTTTTTAAAAAATGTCACTTTTTTTCTATAGAATTGTTTGAAAATGTGGCATTCTTCTGAGGTAGACTGGAGAAATGGCAGTCGGTAGGGATATTTGGAAAACATTAGAAAAGAAGCTTTTCTAAATAATAATAATTTAAATTTCTTAGTTGACTAGCAGTTACATTTTCTTTAAACTGTTCTTATGATTTAAGAACATCATTTCAGTCTAAAAAGAGAATGATTAGTGAGATAACTTTTTTTTTGTTTTGTTAATCCGCACCTGAGGATATTTTTCCATTGATTTTTTTCACAGAGAGGGAAAGACAGAGAAACATCAATGTGAGAGAAACACATCTACTGGTTGCCTCCTGCAAGAGCCCTGTGGAGGAGCCTACAACCAAGGTACATGCCTTTGATCAGAATCGAACCTGGGACCCTTTGGTCCGCAGGCAGACGCTCTATCCATTGAGCCAAGCCGGCTAGGGCTAGACTATTTTCTTTATATAAACTTGGTGATACTGAAGAAACATCTATCAGATAGGCATGAAGAATTTATACAGTAATTGTAATAGGTTGCCTAAGAGATAGTGACACTACTTTCTGACTTGGAACTTGTTAAAACTAATATCAACATCTATTTGTAAAATACCTTACTGTGTAAAGAGTACAATCTTGAAGATTTATCCTTAAAACTGGAAGAAACCTCATATTTTCTAATCTCTTTTCCTCATTTTACAGATGAGAAAATAAAGGCCTAGAAAGGTGAAATGACAACATCAGCACAACTAGTTAAAACAGTCTGGTTTGGGGCTAGAGGTTTCTTTCTGTGAAGATGCTAATTTGCCTCTTTCTTTAAGAAGTAGCTTTATGGAGTAGTGGAAAGAACATCATATATATATATGCCTAAGCGACCAGTAGACCGGCCAGTAGCTATGACGCACACTGACCACCAGGGGGCAGACACCCAATGCAGGAGCTGCCGAGCTGCAGTCACTTGGCAGCTGTAGTTCTCGGATGACACCCAGAACCAGAGAGGAGGGAGACCGATTCTGGGGTGCGTCACCCGAGAACTGCCCTCTTGCAATCTGGGACCCCTCGCGGGATGTCGGAGAGCTGGTTTCAGCCTGATCCTCGCAGGCCAGGCCGAGGGACCCCACGAATGCATGAATTTGTGCACCAGGCCTCTAGTTGAAATATAAGTGAGCAGGCCAGGGTTTAAATTATTGATTTGTCACTTCCTAATTGTGGTTTTTGACAAATCACATTAACTTTCAGAACCTTGCCTTCTTAATCTATAAAAACTTTTTCTACATAATTTACAGAGCTGCTGGAAGGAACAAATGTGATTACATATGGGCAGCACATTGTATGTTATAAACTTTTTATACATATAAGAAGTGGTGATGCTATTTTTAAAACAAATACAGATCTTACTGTGTAAGAAGGTGTCAAGATCCCTTGGTTTTTGCTTAGTCTTAGCTTTTGTTTTCAGCACCTGCTGTTTTATAGGTTCTAACTCCCTGCAGATACGTTTTGTGATCCCCACTTCTAATCTTAGTAAAGCCACTTATGGAACATTTTAAAAATTGTAGTTGACTTCCTCTGGAGAGAATATAAAATTTCTTCATATAGCATTTGAAAACATTCTCCTATACACTCATGCATACATAATCAGCTTAACAGTGGTTTTTTAAAAAAGTAATAGTGAAAGTATCTTAGTTGCAATGCTGTCTGTTACTAGTTTCCAGATACAGCAATAACAGGAGATAATTTTCCTTTGTAAACTTAGCTTTGAGTAGTTCATGTTAAGGTTATCTTGTAGAACTAAAATACATTGAAATGTTAAGACAGAGGTTTTGTTTACTGGCTTATGCTGTTAAGTTTAAAGACCTTTTTTTCTAGTGCTTTAAATTGATAATATTAGAAACCAATATAGCATATTTTAGTATTGCACAGATTACTTGTAAATTTGAAGCTAAAGTTTACAATAAACAGTTGTTGAGCATCTATATATATAAAAGCCTAACTGACCATTCGATCAGTAGCTGTGATACACACTGACAATGTGGGGGCAGACGCTCAATGCCCAGGCATGGAAACATGGAACAGACTGATTAATCTCAGAGGGAAGCAGGAGGACAGGAAGAGATTAACTAAAGATCTTATAGGCATACTAGAGGCCCAGTGCATGGATTCAAGCACCAGTGGGGTCCCTCAGCCTGGCCTACAGGAATCGGGCTGAAACCAGCAGTCTGACATCCTCCAAGGGGTTCTGGATTGCAAGAGGGTGCAGGGCCAGGCCAAGGGACCACACCGGTGCATGAATCCGTGCACTGGGCCTCTAGTTTAGAATATCTGTGTTCAAAGTTTTAAGTGAAACATTCAGACAATTTTTATAACAACTTTGTAAAATGGTTACTATTGTTCTAACATATTGCTGAGGAAAATGAGGCTTTGAACATTTATGTGAGGTGTAGATATTCACAGGCCTAAAAAAGTGATATTTCTGTTGTCCCCATTCTTAATCACTTCTCTGTGTTCTGCCACTAAGAGTCTTAGCTGAAAAAGAGGCAGTTTCTTAAATTTGGGACTTAATGAAAAATATTTAGGGACCAGCTATTCTACTTTTTACTTTTGGGTCAAAAAAGAAAAAAAAGAAAAATACCTTATTAGAATCATGGAAGATAGGATAGCAAGCCTATGAGATCCTGATATAGTTGGTGGTGGTGGTTGTTTTTTTTAAAGCTTTTTATTGATTTCAGAGATGAAAGAGGAAGAGAGCGATAGAAACATCAATGATGAGAGAGAATCATTGACCGGCTGCCTCTTGCATGCTCCCCGCACTGGAGAGCGAGCCCACAATCCAGGCATGTGCCCTTGACTGGAATCGAACCCGGGACCCTGCAGTCCTCAGGTTGATTCTCTAGCCATTGAGCCAAACTGGCTAGGGCAGTGGTTTGTTCTTTTTATGTGAGCTGTCAGAAGCAAATTATTTTCAATAGCTACAGAAGGACTACAGCTAACATTTCAAGAGGCTATTCTAATAAACTTCACCTTGATATTGATACCATTGTCCTAAAGAAACATTTTAATCAGTGTGACTAAAGAAAAAGATAACTCACTAACCTCCTAAATTGTATTGGGGCCATAATTGGGGAAAATACCACAAATATTAGTGATAAATATCTTATTTTTAAGCTACCTTAATGCTTGAGAGTGGTGAAAGTTCAGATTTCAGATTGTTCTCCCTCGTACATAAGAGTTTTGTTGACATGCTGACTTTTAAAGTATTTATTTTTAATGATTTCAGAGAGGGAGATAGAAACATCAATAATGAGAGAGAATTACTGATGGGCTGCCTCCTGCAAGCCTCACACTGGGGATCCCGGGCATGTGCCCTGACCAGGAATTGAACCGTGACTTCCTAGTTCATAGGTCAATGTTCAACCACTGAGCCACGGTTGCACCTCCAAGTCTATCACACTGTAAAAGGTCAGTGTATATTTATTGATTGGCTAAGAATGTCACGAGAATGGTCTGACTGACATAAGAGGATGAACTGGGAGTAAGGGAGAAAAGATGGGTAGCAAATGAAAAAGGCAATGATTACTAGAATAAGGGGCTTAATAGAAATGAATTTCCAAAATGGGGAATGATGTAATACCATTTTTTAAAAGAAAATAATTCTAGAAGTATGGAATTCAGTTAGAAGGCAAGGAGTCTATTGAAAAGGTTTTTAGGTTTTAAAGTATTAGGTTCCAGTGCTAAGTACAAGCAGAAGACACTGCTTGTATGGAACTTAAAATTTAGCAGAAAAAGATAATTATGTAAAACAAGGATCCATAATTAGGGAGAGGTCCTATAAACATTGTAAAGTTATATTGCAAATTCTTTACTAAATAGGTGTTCAGGAGAAAGGACCTAATGACTTTCAGGCTCTGAAACAGGCCTGTCCATAAAAGATTAAGAATCACTAACTTGCAAATTTAAGTTCAGTTGTTTTTTTGGTTGTCCATGGTTTATTGATAATATTACAGCATAGCAAGAGATTCAAAAGGCTCCACGTGGTGTTTTGAAATTCATCTCAACTGTAGGCTGAGTGACCTGCAGGTTGGACAGACTGCCAAAGTCCAAGAGCTTCAGCATTTCCTTAGTGTCAGGATCAACTTCAATGATCTCCTGATCCAAGGCTGAGACCTCAGGCACATAGTTGTCTCTCCTCTCCATCTCCTCCTCTTGCAGATTGATGGAGATGCCTCTCATGGGCCCCCATAGCACGAGACCTTGTTTTGGAGCTTCTTGCTGGAATAATGGTGATCTCAAACTTGCACTTGTTGGTGTGGAAGTCGTTGCCCAAGCACGTGTAGTACTTCTCGATGATGACCCCGGCACCTTCTTCACGGTCTTGGTGCGAATGCAACCCATATTGCTGAGTCCCTGGTGAAAAAGCTTAAGTTCATTTTTTTGATGTAGAACTATACTATTCTTAAATAGTCCTAAACTTACGTTTTAGGCATTATTTTTACAGTATATTTCCTTTAATAGATAAAGCTTTTTAATATTGGTACCATCAGTGGGGCTTGTCTATTTTTTCCCCCAATTCATAACATTTGTGTGATTAAGACATGTTTTATTTTAAAAGTAAAACCAAATAATGCACATATTCTTTCCCAGTGGGGTTGGAGTTTTCACAGTTCCACTTTTTTCTTGTTACTTTCTTAACAGCTATTAGAATACAGTGAATTTACTCTGCACTGGTCCCTCATTACCATATTTCTCTTTATTCTTCTCAGCATACTTTGGCAGGGAAACAGTTTATAATTCTAAACTGGTCTGGCCAGAAGAGCTACCGATAATACATACTGCTACCCTCAGCCAGTTTAGAGCATGTTTTCTTTTAAATTCCTTGAAACATGCAGTTATCCTGAATTCGTGTGTGTACTATAGTAAGTAGATTTATGTTGGAAAGTGAGCAGGATACAGAAAAAGTGTAATAGCAGATCAGGGCTTAAACAGTTCAATCCTGGTGTGAAGTCACATGGAAGCTTTAATTTTGCCTATAATTTAAGCGGTATTATTTATAACCTACACTATTGTTGGGTTTGTGCGCAAATAGTATGGTATGCAGATTATAAATAACTTAATATTGATATTAGCATTGCTCTGTCATATAGGGGATTGATTTCAGCTACCTAAAACTGCAAAAAGAGTTTGGGCATCAATAAAGCTGATTTTCAGGATCACAGACATATTTCAAAAGCAGTGATTATGCTTAGCCCATGTGGCATGGACCCAGGAACCAAAAGGTCATAGTTCGTTTCCGGCCTCGGCACATGCCTGGGTTGAATCCCCAGTAGCAGGTGTGCAGGAGGCAGCCAATCGATATTTTCTCTCATTCATGTTTCTGTTTCTCTATACCTCTCTCTTCCTCTCCTAAAAATCAATAACATTTTTTTTAAAAAGCAGTGATTAAAAAACTATTCTGGTTTTTTATGTTATGACCTTTATCCTAAATCTCTTCTATTTCCATGTGCCACTATTAAAACTACACCCAATTTTGTAAGCAATTAAAAGTCCTTTCCTTTCATTTAAGCCTAAAGTATGTGCCGATCATTTTTTTTTTTTAACAAAAGGAGTAAAAGTGAGTTAGGGCATTATTTGGGATTAAATTTTGAGTAGTACTTAGAATGGCACCTGAGGTATATGTTGCAAAGATCAGCTGCTTGTCTTTTGAGGGCAGGAGAGGGGGCAAACTTACAATATCAAAAACTTTTTATTTTGAGATATTTCAGATAATTTAAAAGGCACAAAAAATAGCAAAGTGAGCACCTGGGTGCCTATCACCAATTAAGAATTAAACATTATAAATTCATTTGAAGGCCCCTATATACCTTTGGTCCAGTTCCTAACTCCCCCAGGGGAATTTCTATCTCCCTTTCTATGCATAAACTTTTTTCCAACAGTGACTTTTCCCTTTCTCTGTAGATGCTGTGTAAATTTGTTTCTTTCTTCAAATTTCAACTCAATGACCTTTTCATTTTAACTCTTTAATATAACAGTAAGAGTGGTCTGACTAGGGGAGTTGAAAATAAGTTGTATACATGAGGTAGAAATCTGACTTAAAATCTAGGCAAAGGAAAGTTAGACTTCAATGCTGCATAGTGCAAAACAGAATTGATAAAGTAGATGTGAAAGTAACCTAATGAAATAATTATTTTAGGATTATTAGTCTGGTAGTAGCGTGTGGAGCAGTGGATCTGAAAGGAAGTAGAGAATTGCTAACTCATTTTGACTGACCTTTTCTCCTAATCACTGTTAGATTTTATTTGGCCTCCAAACACTTTACCATTTTGAAAGGAGAAAGGAGCTGGTGGCAAAGTGATGAATTACTGGTGTTTCTAATTTTCAGGATTTGGGAGATTATTCCTGTCCCCTTTTAGAATCTGTTGACAGCAAAGTGGAAATGTAATGGCTCTTAGATTTTTTTCAGCTCTAAATGCCAGAGATACAAGTAAAACTGCCTAACCATTTCTCTGAGTTGTTGCAGCCCTCTACTGGTCTGTTGAAGCTGCACAGTGTAGAATCCTATAGAGCTAGAAGGAGGTCAGTAAACTCAGCAACTTTTTTTAGAGCTTTAGACAACATTTATGTCAGCTGTCCCAATTGGAAATGAGTATTTTATATATTCACCTTAATTCTGGAAGTAAATATAGATACAGATATAGATATTAAATACCCAGGACAAATAGATAATTATAAACACAACTGCCTGTATTACTTTCTTTTTAAAACTCTAAATGTATTGTTAGAATGTGGTTCTTTATGGTCCAGTATTTGACAGTATAAATAAATATTTTTCCCACTAATCTTTTTTGTTACCATTATCTAATGAAGTAGTGAGAATTAATTTATTAATTTATTTATTTGTTATTTTTTAGTCCTCACCTGAGGATATTTTTCCCATTGACTTTTAGAGAGAGTGGAAGAGAGAGAAAGAGAAATAGACACATTGATCAGTTGCCTCCAGTACATGCCCCAACCAGGGATGGAATCTGCAATCTAGGTATGTGCCCTGACTGGGAATCCACCCACAACCTTTTTGGTGCACAGTATGAATCTCCAACCAACCAAGCCCACCCAGCCAGGGCGAGAATTTTATTTAAAAAAAAATTGAGCCCTGGCCAGTTTTACTCAGTTGTTCATTGGACTGAAGGGTCACAGGTTCGATTCCCAGTCAAGGGCACATACCTCAGTTGCAGGTTCAATCCCCAGCCCTCCGTTAGGGTGCCAGCAGGAGGCAACCAATCGATGTGTCTATCTCATGTTGATCTTTCTCTTCCCACTCTCCCTTCCATTCTCTCTAAAAATAAATAGAAAAAATATCCTCACTCCTTGGGTAAGAATTTAAAAAATTTTTATGAGTATTGTTTAGTTATTACTATTGGAAGATAAATTACTATTTGTTATAAATTAAATATAACAAATAAATGTCAATTACTTCTTTTAAATTATTTTCAAAGCGTTTTTACTTCTTGTTGCTGGAGTCAGAAATGTGGGTGTTATTTTAGCCTACTTATTTACTGTTTCTTTCTAACACACAATGTAGTCATTGTACTTTAAGTGGTCTCCTTGTCTCATCTAATTCCTCTTTAGTCTGCCTTCACAGTTTCAGCAAGAGCATATTTCTATTCGAATTGTTACTACTTTTTTTAAAGCCTTAATTTGTTCCTTTTTTAATGTTTATATTTTAGAGAGAAAGGAAGGGAGAGGGATAGAGAGAGAGAGAAACATCAGTGAGAGAAACATCATCGACCGGCTGCCTTCTGCACACCCACTACTGGGGATCAAGCCCACAACCCTGGTGTGTGTCCTATTCTGGAACCGAACTGGCAACCTCTTGGTTCATGGGTTGACGCTCAGTCACTGAACCACACTGACCAGGCTTAATTTGCTTTTTGTCATAATGTTGAAACAATATAAGATGCTTCATGATGTGACCCTTTGCTACTTTTTTTATGCTACTTTTTTTAGCCTCATTTTCTACTGCACTGTTTTTCAATTTTCGCTGTACCTTCAGTGTGGCCTGCTTTCTTGTGGGTTGTGTGCGTTCACACTTGTGCTCATGCTCTTTCCTCTACAGCACCATCTATGTCTGTTCCATCTGTGTCTATCTCCTCATATGCCGGGGTCCAACCCCAGCAGGTCCAGGGGTCCCCAAAGGTGTGGACGGAGTCGGCGAAGAAGGAATGACATGGAGACAGCGTTCAGTTGATCATCA
>NW_006290305.1:4711151-4721537 GCF_000327345.1 Myotis davidii | reverse complement strand
CTCTATTCCCAAGGTTAGGTCGTTTCTTATCTCCATTCCAGGGAGTAAAGATTATGTAGCTTAAGCACGATTGTTCGTAGTTAAAGTGATTAACTACCCACCTGGCACTTAGTGAAGGCGTTTTATTCCCTCCCTAACTTCAGGGGAAAATCTCTACCTGGGGAAACAACCTTTCTCGGAGAGGTGACCTTGGTTAAAACACATAGTGCCAAGAAGGTGAGCAAATATATTAAGAACAGTATGCCATATATGCCAGGTCCCTTGAAACAGCAAGGATGGACCGGCTCCCAGCACTCATATCATCCTTAAGGCTCTATTTCAGTATTAACCTCTTCTCTAAATTCCCCACCTATACCCCTATATACAACACCCAAGTTGGGTGATCCCTTTGTGCTAGTACTATCATTTCTGCAGCATTTATTATTTCATGTGGTAATTAACTTATCTTTTGTTCCTTAAAAACTGTAAATTTCCTTTAGACTAGAATTGTGACTTATTCATCTTTAGTTCTATTGCTTGGCATTTAGTAAATGTTAAATGATTGAATAATTACATGAGGAAATGGGTATGATAGCTAAAGGAAATAACCATACTTGAATAATTTTAACACTAATTCTTTTTTTGGTTATTTCATACTATATATTTAGGAAAAAGAGGAGGAGATAAAGAATTGTAGAATTTTAGGACTGGAATGGACCTCATTTTAAAATGTAGAAACTGAAACCTACAGAGTTTACTAGAAAAAGTTAGAATAACCCAGGTGTTCTAGTACATTTTTATATTGCTCAATTCCTCCTAATATATTTTGCCTTAGACTTGGCTAAGATTAGTGGGTATTGGTTGTTTATATTTCAAGCATTTGGGCTATCTATATATTACTCTTTGATATCATAGGTTTACCTTTGTGGAATTTTGAAGGTGATACACTCATTTAGCCAAACCAAGTTGACCATTTATAATGTATTTACTTTGTATAATAAGTCTTGAGTTATCTGCCATGCTCAGATTCCTAAAAGATATAATATTTAGCAGCACCAACGCAAAGTGCAGCCTCTCTTTACTGGATTGAGCTTCTGTCCTGAATATTTGCGTCCTTTATATTCTGGTGGCTGGGTTATACATAAAATACCTTTTTATCTCTTTTGCTCTACCTTTGTCTGAAGCAGTCTCTTCCTTGCCATCTTATTCTTTCCCCTTGTGTTCTACCCAGAGAATTGTAGTCATCTAGAGGAAATCAAGTGTAAGTCAGCCTATTATGTATATACTAGAGGCCCGGTGCACAAAAATTTGTGCACTCAGGGGGGAGGGGGGTCCCTCAGCCCGGCCTGTGTCCTCTCGCAGTCTGGGACCACTCGGGAGATAACGACCTGCTGGCTTAGGCCTGCTCCCGGGTGGCAGAGGGCAGGCCCAATCCCTAGGTGCAGCCCCTGGTCGGGCTCAGAGCAGGGCCAATTGGGGAGTTGGGGCGCCGCCCCCTGTCATGCCCAGAGCAGGGCAATCGGGAAGTTGTGATGCCACCCTCAGTCACGCTCAGGGTAGGGCCGATTGGGGGGTTGGGGCACTGTCCCCTGTTACACTCAAGGCAGGGTCGATGGGGAGGTTGCGGCGACACCCCCTGTCACGCACAGAGCACGGCCAATCAGGGGGTTGGGCCCCTGCCCCCTGTCACTCACAGAGCAGGGCCCATCAGGGGGGTTGGGGCTCTGTAGCCTGTCACACACAGAGCAGGGCCAATCGGGGGTTGGGGCTCTGCCCCCTGTCACCCACAGAGCAGGGCCGATCAGGGGGTTGGGGCGCTGCCACTCTCACACACAGGGCAGAGCTGATGGGGAGGTTATGGCTCTACCCCGTCACACACAGAGCAGGGCCCGTTGGGGGGCGGGGGGGAGTTGGGGCACCGCACCCTGTCACACACAGAGCCGCAGGGCGATCAGGGGGTTTGGGCGCTGCCCCCTGTCACGCTGATCCCGGTGCTGGGAGGCCTCGTGGCTCCGCTGATCGCGGTGCTGGGAGGCATATTACCCTTTTACTATATAGGGTAGAGGCCTGGTGCACGGGTGGGTGCTGGCTGGTTTGCTCTGAAGGGGGTCCTGGATCAGGGGGGGGGGCCCCACTGGGGTGCCTGGCCATTCTGGGTGAGGGGCTGAGGGCTGTTTTCAGGCTGGGGTTGACTGAAGATCCCAACCGCTCCTTTTTTTCTTTTCTTTTTTTTTTATTCTGGGCCAGCTTTAGCTCTGAGGCTTGGCTTCAGCTCTTTAGGCCTCCGCTGCTGAAAGTAGGTTTCTGGCCTTTTGCTTACAATGTTGCGATCCTGCTGGCTGAAGCCTGGCGGCGGACTAAAGCAGGGTTCTGGGGTTTGTTTAGCTTCTATATTTGTTACATAGTTGCTTAGAGTTGCAGCTCAGAAGCTGGCAAGGCAGGCGGGGAACGTTGGTTTCCTCCCTCACTGAAGCAAGCAAGCCTCATGGTAGTTTCAAGCTGCCTGGCTGCCAGCTGCCATCTTGGCTGGCAGTTAATTTGCATATCGCCCTGATTAGCCAATGGGAAGGGTAGTGGTCGTACGCCAATTACCATGTTTCTCTTTTATTAGATAGGATTTTTATTTTATATTTGAAGATTATACAATACATGCTCATTATAAAAGCTAGTATAGAGCTGTATAAAATCCTATATAATAAAAGCCTAATATGCAAATTGACCGAGCAGCGAATCACTGGTTGCTATGACATGTACTGACCACCAGGGGGCAGGCGCTCAATGCAGGAGCTGCCCCTGGTGGTCAGTGCACTCCCACAGGGGGAGCACTGCTCAGCCAGAAGCTGGGCTCACAGATGGCGAGCACAGTGGCAGTGGCGGGAGCCTGTCCCACCTCTGCTGCAGGAGGGTAGTAAAGAGCAAGGGGTCCCAGACTGCGAGAGCCCCAGACTGCGAGATGAATGTCTGACTGTGGGCTTAGGCCCGGTCCCTGGGGGAATCGGGCCTAAGCCAGCAGGTGGACATTCCCCAAGGGGTCCTGGACTGAGAGAGGGCACAGGCTGGGCTGAGGGACCCCCACCCCCGGTGCACAAATCTCGTGCAGCGGGCCTCTAGTAAACTATAAACATCCGTTAAGGACTTTTAAGGACATTGTTGAGAACAGTTTATTTTAAAGGATGTGGATGTTTTATCTTCATCTTTGGCATGTTGTTGATTAAATTTGTGATTTTATTATACTAATTTCTTGGTCTGAAATTACAGCCATCATATTCTTATGGGAAAATGATATGGAATAGCTGCCAGAAAACATTGTGGTGAAAATCAACCTGGAAGGTGTGATAAAGAAAACACTCATCCTTTTCAAGATCTAAATTCTCCCTTGCATGATTTAAGTAGTTACTGTAATAGGGAAGTGGGGGCGGGGGGGGAGGGGGCGAGTGGTGGCGAGATAGGGGAATCTAGTAATATTCCAGAAGCACACCATTTATTTTAAAGTCTTTTCCATTGTTTTTTTAAAACCACTCTTTAAAGTATGATGACGGCATTAAGCTCTTCGGTGTTTGTTTAACTAGGAAATACTTAGTTTTTATTTTGGTTTATTCTTTATTCTAATCGTTTATTTTTTTCTGTCTGGGGGAGATAATAATTATTTAATAATTTAAGCTATCATTTTTGCATTCATGGAAATATAGAATTTGGAGTGAAATTTTTCTAAACCTCTTAGTCTGGAATTAGAATTTTGGAAGGATTGATGATCTTCAGTGTTAGTCATCTAACCTAACTTTACTTTTAAGAAGAAACAGGATCTATAATACTATCAACAATAAAAAATATATTTAAAAAAAGAAGAAGAAGAAACAGTAATATTGAGTATTGATGAAAGTCAACCAAAAAGCCAGTGGTAGATCTCAGAATAGAATAGTGGACTTCAAGCCCCCTGCTCAAATCCCTGAGAAAGGAATGGTCTCTTTCCTAACTGAATGACTGTTAAGGATCATTGAATTCTGTTGCTGTGATTTAATCCTTTACCAGTTGCCTTTATTCTCAATAATTTTGGAGGAAGCATTTTTTTCCCCCACAGCAACTTCAGTTCAGTGAAAGCTAGAATAGGAAAAATGTTAGCAATTTCCATTCCATCCTTATGGTTCTGCCTTGACTTTCTTTAAGAAGAATGTAAAATTGATAAATTTATAGGGCAGCATTTGAATATTTTTATATACACCAAGTACTGAGCTAAGACATCATTTTAGTTCTCATAGCCTTAACAGTTGAGCTTTATCATTTCATGACAGATGAAGAAATTAAATAACTTGGACTTTGTTTTCAGTTGTATTTAATCTAAAGAGCATGTTTTGAGGATTTCAGGACAAGAAGGCGGACTGAATGAGCTCCTTTTTTCAAATATATGGGAATGCTAGATAAAAATAAAAGGTGTAAAAAATATACAGCTCAGCTTCAAAGCAAGAAAGATGAATCTGTAGGTGCCTAAATAGGAAAGAGAAAATTCAAAGTCATAATAGAAAACAGAAATTTAAGCCCTGTCCTAAAAGGAAAATAGATACTTCTTAGTGTGTGAGCTTTAATGCAGTACTGGAATCTACAGGCCCAGGAATGGCAGGGAGCTGAGCCCAGATTAGGAAGAATCTGAATTATTCATGAATGGGGCCTTTAAAAAAAGTTAATCTTCCAACCTGGGTTTATATTTCCTGATAAAACTTCTTCCAATTATTTTACTTTTAACCTTTGAACACTCTTTGTGGTCTCTTTTACAAAGTATATTGTTGAATCTTATTTTTATACAGCCTTACAGACTTATATTTTTATTAATGACCTTAATCCATTTTCATTTATTGTAATCCTATATAATAAAAGCCTAAAATGCAAATTGACCCAACTAAGGAACAACTGGTGGAATGACTGGTCACTGTGACACACACTGACCACCAGGGGGCAGATGCTCAATGCAGAAGCTGCCCCCTGGTGGTCAGTGCGCTCCCACAGAGGGAGCTCTGCTCAGCCACAAGCCAGGCTGACGACTGCCAGCACAGCGCTGGTGGAGGGAGCCTCTTCCGCCTCAGCAGCACTAAGGATGTCTGACTGCCAGTTTAGGCCCGATCCCCCCAAGGAACAGGCCTAAGCCAGCAGGTGGACATCCCCCGAAGGGTCCCAGACTGTGAGAGGGCACAGGCCTGGCTGAGGGACTCCCCCCCAAATTTTTGTGCACCGGGCCTCTAGTAGCATATATTGAAAATTATTTATATTTTATTTACTATACTTATATTTATTTCCCATAGTCAGCTTCTTAATCTCAAATGTATGTTGTGTATACATACATATATATAGAATGTCTGTAGTTTCTATAGCATTTTTACAACAAAATGTATTTTAATGAATACCACCTTTATAATTATTCAAAGTGTGTATACATTTTTTGGGACACCCAGCATGTGTATACGTGTGTGTGTGTGTATGTATGTATGTGTGTGTGTATGTATGTATGTAGTCCTCCAAGGAAGACAAGTACTTTAATCACTTTCTCACTCATCTCTAGTCTTTTCCACTCCACCCCTTACCCCCAAGTTTCCCAACAGGCATGTTAATGTTCTGTAGAATTTTAGTTCTGGATTGTTAGGGGTGTTTTCCTCGATAATTTTCAATCAGTCCAGTCTACATTCTTTTTCATGGAATAGCATTGACAGCTTTGATGTTCTATTTCTGACCTTTTCAGAAGTAAGCAGGTAAAGTTTGTGGAACAGTGTTTATAAAGTCTGCAGTAGTATGTAGCAATGTACTAAGCCTTCACATTCATTATCTAATCACTTACCAAGAGCAGCTTCTAGTCCTGCAGGCTCCAGTCATATGTACAAGTGTACCATTGTTTATCATATATACCATATTTTTACTGTACCTTTTCTATGTTTATCAAAGTTGCCTATGGTATTCAGTACAGTAATGTGTTGTATAGGTTCATAGCCTAGGAGCAATAGGCTGCCATATCATATAGCCTAGATGTGTAGCACGCTATACAATTTAGGTGTGTGTAAGTGCACTCTATGATCCTTTTTTTTTCATGGCAAGAATTTCAAATTTTATTGTACTTTATACATGACCATTAAATATTACTGGGCTCTATGTCCAGAGTTTTGGATGGCAGCTCCTGTAAGGGTGAGGTTCTACAGTAAGGAATTCACATTTAGGGGCTGCCCAAGGAAACCAGAGACTGATAATCTAGTTGCAGTTGTTGGAAAAACCCAATCAGGGCTGAACCGAGGTCCTTGGTTGCTGTCAGCAGTTGGTCCTTGCCCAGCCTGTACCAGGGGAAATAGCAAGACCTGTTAACTCTCTGGCTCCTAACAATCGGTGGTGGGTCACAGGCAGGAAACCTGGCTGGTGGCTGCAGCTCATGTTCACAATCTAGGGAGAAACAGTAGATTGCAAAAATCTAGAGGCAGAATGGTTATTTCATGTCTTACATCCTTTCTCCACACCATCTCCTGGATGCTTCCCTCAAACGGGGCATGCTATAATCTTGACACAATATCAAAATTGCAATTAGGTTAGAAAAATAAATGAGACATATAAATCAGAAAAGAGGAAGTTGTATTGTTTGTTTGCAGAGATATGACCTTATATATAAAAAACTTCTGAAGACCACAAAAAGAAACTTAGAACTAATGAATTCAGTAGTTCATTTATGTATTCATTCAATAAATGAATACAAATTCAACATGCAAAAAGCAATTGCATTTCTTTCTTAAGTCCTCACCCAAGGGTATGTTTATTGATTTTAGTGGGGGAGAGGGGTCAGGGGGGAGATCTATGTGAGATAGAAACATCAGTTGCCTCCCTCCCGTATGCACCCTGACGGGATCAAACCTGCAACCTTTTGGACAACGTTCCAACTAACTGAGGCACTTGGCCAGGGCGCCGTTGTATTTCTGTACACCAACAATGAACTGTCTGATAAAGAAATTAAGAAAAATTCATTTAAAATAGCATCAAAAAGAAATAAGTAAATTTAACCAAGGAGGTGAAAATCTTTACACTGAAAAGTATAATACATTGATGACAGAAATTGAAGACACAAATAAGTGGAGAAATACTCTGTGCTCTTGGATAGGGAATAATCGATAATATTAAAATGCCCATACTATCCTAAGCGATCTACAGATTTAGTGCAATCTCTATCAATCTTATAATGGCATTTTTCACAGAATTAGAAACGCCAATCCTAAAATTCACGTAGAACCACAAAAGATCTTGAATAGCCAAAGCAACCTTGAGAAAAAGGGACAAAGCTGGAGGCATCACACTTCCAGATAAAATATTAGAAAGTTGTGGTAATCAAATCAGTATGGTACTGACATAAAAACAGACACAAGGATCAGTAGAACAGAATAGAGAGCTCAGAAATGAACCCATGCATATATGGTCAACAATCCTCTGATAAGAATGTCAAAAGCACAAAATGGGTCAAGAATAGTCTTTTCTGTACATGGTATTGAGAAAACTGCATATGCTCATGCAAAAGAATGAAATTGGACCCTTATACAAAAATTAACTCAAAATGGATTAAAGGCTTCAATGTAAAACCTAAAACCACAAAATTCCTACATGAAAACATAGGGGAAAAGCTTAATGATATTGGTCTTAGGAGTGATTTCATGGATATGACACCAAAAGCAAAAATAAGTGGGACTACACCAAATTAAACATCTTCTGTACAGCAAAGGAAACACAAAATGAAAAGACAACCTATGGGGGAAAAAATCTGACAATGGGTTAACATCCAAAATATGTAAGGAAATTCTATAACTCAATAGCAAAAAATAACCTGGTTTTAAAAATGGGCAAAGAACCTGAGCAGACATTTTTCCAAAGAAGATATACAAATTGCCAAGTATATGAAAGGTACTCAACATCACTAATCACGGAAATTCAAATCAAAACCACAATGAAATATCATGTTCAGCCTTTTTAGGGTGGCTATTATAAAAAAGACAAAAGATAGCAAGTGTTGGTGAGGATGTGGCAAAAAGGGTTCCATGTACACTATTGGTGGGAATGTAAATTGGTATAGCCAATATGAGAAATAGTGTAGAGGTTCCTCAAAAAATTAAAAATAAAACTTCAGTGTGACCTAGCAAGGCCACTTTTAGGTGTCTGTTAATGGATGAGTAGATAAATGTTATATATACATATGTGTGTGTGCACATATATGTATACACACATACACACACACACACTATTATTATTATTATTCAGCCATTAAGTTAAAAGGAAATCCTGCCACTTGTGACAACATGGATGAACCTGGAGGACATGTATGCTAAGTGAAATAATCCAGACACAGAAAAACAAATACTATAGATCTCACTTATATGTGGAATCTAAAAACATTGAACTCACAGAAGCAGAGAGTAGAATGGTCATTGCCTGGGACTGGGGATGTGAGAAATGGGGAGATGTTGGTCAAAAGGTACAAACTTTCAGTTATAAGGTGAATAAATTTTGGAAACCTAATGTACAATATGGTGACTATAGTTAATAATACTGTATTGTATACTTATATTTGCTAAGAGAGTAGTCTTATGTGTTCTCACCACACACAGAAAATTCTAACTGTGAGGCGATGGATGTGTTAATTAGCTTGATTGTGGTCATTTTGCAATGTATATGCATATCAAATCATCACATTGTACACCTTCAATATATACAATTTTTGTTTGTCAATTATACCTCAGTAAAGTTGGGGGCGGGGGGGGAGGGCGTGAGAGCTGACATCCTTGCCTCATTGTTGATCTCAATAGAGAAAGAAGGTACCGTATTTGCCGGCGTATAAGACGACTGGGCGTATAAGACGACCCCCTAACATTTCCACTCAAAATACAGAGTTTGTTATATACTCGCCGTATAAGACTACCCCCTCTTCCGCACACCTTCCACACACCAAATAAAAGGTAAAACAATATCAGATTTGATTTTAACATTTTAATTTATATTCAAATGCTTATGACATGCAGGAAAACTGTCACAAGGCTGTATGTAATCAAACATATACATAAAACAGTGCAAGTTTATTACCGGTAAACATACCGGTAATTCACTAAAGAAAACACACTCTATAGACTGGTACCGTAGATGCTTCTCAGGAACACAGGCAAGCAGCCCACAACCTAGAGGGACTGTCAATGATAGAAGAATCTTTCTTCTATCATTGACAGTCCCTCTAGGTTGTGGGCTGCTTGCCTGTGTTCCTGAGAAGCATCTACGGTACCAGTCTATAGAGTGTGTTTTCTTTAGTGAATTACCGGTATGTTTACCGGTAATAAACTTGCACTGTTTTATGTATATGTTTGATTACATACAGCCTTGTGACAGTTTTCCTGCATGTCATAAGCATTTGAATATAAATTAAAATGTTAAAATCAAATCTGATATTGTTTTACCTTTTATTTGGTGTGTGGAAGGTGTGCGGAAGAGGGGGTAGTCTTATACGGCGAGTATATAACAACCTCTGTATTTTGAGTGGGAATGTTAGGGGGTCGTCTTATACGCCGGCAAATACGGTAATCAAATTCTGTTCTGTTATTAACTAGAGGCCCGGTGCATGAAATTCGTGCAAGGGTAGGGTCCCTAGGCCTGGCCAGCAATCAGGGCTGATCTTCCCTGGCTGCCGGCAGCCAGCCCTGCCCACTGCTGCCACCGCCACCCTCCCTCTGTGTGTGGGTGACTGGGGCCCCACTTTCTTGCACCCGCCTTGGCGTGGTGCCACCTGCATCCACCACCACCAGCCCCAGTTCCCTGTTCTTCATGGGATGATCGAGGCCTGCAGGCTGGGGGCAGCTCCTGCATTGAGTGTCTGCCCCCTGGTGGTCAGTGCGCATCATAGCAACCAGTCGTTCTGCTGTCTGGTCAATCTGCATACTATACTTTTATATATAAACTAGAGGCCCGGTGCACAAAATTTCATGCGCGGGGCGGGATCCCTCAGCCCGGCCTGTGCCCTCTTGCAGTCCAGGAGTCCTCAGGGAATGTCCTACTGATGGCTAAGCTGCAGTCTGGCCTCCTTCTGTGGGAGATGACTGGGTCGGCTGATCAGGGGACGGTGCCGCCCCCATCACTCCGCCACTTGCCGCCGCCCAACCTTCCTCTGCGGGAGGCGACTAGATGGGTGATCAGGGTATAGTGCCACCTCCATCACCCTGCTGCTGCCGCCACCCTGCCTCTCTCTACAGGAGGTGACCAGACAGGGGACCAGGGGACGGCACTGCCCCCATCACCCTGCCATTGCCACCCGGCCTCCCTCTGCGGGAGGCGACCGGACAGGGGATCAGGGGACGGCACTGTCCTCATCACCCTGCCATTGCCACTTGGCCTCCCTCTGCGGGAGACAACCAGATGGGCCGA
>NW_006290305.1:4709543-4710971 GCF_000327345.1 Myotis davidii | reverse complement strand
AGCACTTGCTTATATTTATGAGTATACTAGAGGTCAGATGCATGAAATTCATGCATGGGTAGGGTACCTAGTCCTGACTGGCAATCAGGGCCAATCTGTGGGGTGACTGGTAGGGCAATTGAGGGGTCCCCACTGGCACACACCTTGGCTGGCCTGGCGCTGCCTGGTCGCTGGCCCCACCCCCGGACGACTGGTTGTTCCACCTTTCGGTTCATTTGCATATTATGCTTTTATTATATAGGATGTTCTTAAGAGTTTGTCATTAACACGTTTCGTACCGCATAGAAATCTCTAAGACATACGCCGGGACCGCACATTTTTGGGCAAACTGCACATTATTTAAATCATCATAACTACAGATCATAATGCACTTTAGGTGTTGTTTTTCAATAATTATGACATTTTTATTTACAAAAACAAAGTTCCTAGTACTTTTTTAACGTATGGTACTGCGTAAAACATTTTCCTCTATGAAGAGGCACCAAACAAAATTTACATAAGTATCTAGATTCGCTCCTTTTTCCATGGGCGGCACAAACTCTGCAGGCTCTCGTAGGAAATCTTTTCTTTCCACTCGCTGGAACACACATAGGTTCATGCTGCTTCATCTCACCTGACAACCTTTTGGGTGGGTCTTTATGAGGTGCTCTCCTTGCACTGTCAGGGGAAGGGCTAGACCGATTTGTCTCTGGTTCCGGAGAGCCTTCATTATTGTCATCCGTTATCCAGTCTCTCGCCACCGATAAATTGTTTATACTTCATTTTTGCTTGTGGATTGAGGACGTTGTACACTCTAAATGAATTGAGAAGTCCACAGTTTATAAGGTACAGGACTACTTTTTTTGTCCATTTCATCATTTTCCTTGGAACAACACGAAAGGAAGTGTATCAGTTTCGTTGGTTTCCTTCCTTTTTCTGAGAAAGGGCATTTCTAAAAGCGCCAGGAACTTGAAGACGAAGACTATTTGAATGACCAAAATACAACGTAACTGCAATGCTTTATGGGTTCGTGCAATTATATAGTTTTTTGTAGATGGAACTGCACGGTTTCCACCAATGAGATTGCTTCATTCGATGTGGACAAGACAGTGTGTTGACATTTAAGGTCCATAACAGATGGCGCATGAAAAAACGAGAACACTCGTGAGCAGTCCTTAACAGATGGCACGAGAAACACGAGAAAACTCGTGAGCGGTACGAAAGGTGTTAATAGGTATTAAATCTTATCAAATGCTTTTTCTGTATCTTTTTGAGATGATCATTTGGTTTAAGTCTGTTAATTTAATGAATTACTTAAGTTGATTTTCAAACATTAAGCCAACCTTAAGTTTTGGGTAAGTCCCAGTTTGTTATGATGTGTTATCCTTTTTATGTGTAGTTAAATTTTATTTGGTAATATTTTGAGGATTTCTTTGTGTATGATCATGA
>NW_006290305.1:4691599-4709396 GCF_000327345.1 Myotis davidii | reverse complement strand
TATCCTTTATGTGTTTATAGAATCTGTAATGATATTTTCTCTTTTCATTATTGATTTTGGTTATGTAGGTCTTCTCTCTTTTGTTTCTAACTAGTAGCCCAGTGCATGAATTCATGCACATTATAAGGAAATTAATTAGAAGAAAGATTTTAATATCGCTATTTGCCCTTTTTCTATAATAGAAGTGTCAACCATTCATGATCGACAATGACAGATGGAAACACGCCTGCGATTGGCACCAGCAAGAGCTTTATATGTGTCACACATGTGCGAGTCAACTTAGCCTTTTGTAGATATAGAACAAATTTGCTTAATTAGGCCTGCTTTTTGATTTAGCTAAATTTTTTTCAGCCCAGTGAAGCACCCCAACTTCTCTTTCAGATAATTGTCAGTAACACAGCAATAAATATCAACACAAAGCACATTATTATTGTAGATCACGCATGGAGAACAAAGGGTAAAATATTTGACTGCAGCAGTGTTTGACTATATTCTATGCAGTGAGAAAACCTGAAGTCATTTTCAAGGTCCACCCTGGCCAATGAAAAGAAAATAGGATTCCAATGAGTCTCCTATCTACCTACTCCAGAACTTCTGTGAGGATCAAATGAGATGAGGCACATGAAAATGCTTTACAGACATTTGGTTACAGTGTGAAGTGTTTGCACCTAGGTATAAAGCATGCCGTTTTCCTGGGCTGAAGAAACTGCAAGGAGGCTAGTAGTTGCTAGGGAGAGGAAGCCAGGTGTTGCTGCTTGATGTCATTACCCAAATGGAGGGAAACACACTTAGCCTTTTATATAGATAGACTAGAGGCCCAGTGCACGAAAATCGTGCACTTGGGGGAGCCTCAGCCTATCCTGCACCCTCTCACAGTCCAGGAGACCTTGGGGGATGTCTGACTGATGGCCTAGGCCCGCTCTCAGCTGTCAGTCAGACATCCTTACCACTGCTGTGGAGGCAGGAGAGGCTCCCGCCACCACCACTGCACTCGCCAGCTGTGAGCCTGGCTTCTGGCTGAGCAGCTCTCCCCCTGTGGGAGCGCACTCACCACGAGGGGGCAGCTCCCGCATTGAACGGGAGGATTGGGCCAAAACCGGCTCTCTAACATCCCCTGAGGGGTCCCGGATTGTGAGAGGGTGCAGGCCAGGCAGAGGGACCCCTCTGGTGCACTATCAGGGCCAGGGAGGGACATGGGGGGGCATGTCCAGCCCATCATTCTCAGTCCTAATCGGCCGGACCCCAGCAGCAAGCTAACCTACCGGTCGGAGTGTCTGCCCGCTGGTGATCAGTGCACATCATAGCGAGTGGTTGAGCAGCCTTAGCATATCATTAGCATATTATGCTTTGATTGGTAGAACTGACAACTGTACACAGCATATTAGGCTTTTATAATATAGAATTGGTCTGGCTAATGATATATAAACTTAATTGATCTTTTAAGAACCAGTTTTCAGTTTCATTGGTTTTTCATTATTTTTTAATTTGGCTATAGCCCTGATACCTTTCTATAATTGGTTCTCCTTTAACTTTTTATTGTGTGAGAACAAACTTTGTATGATTTTAATTTTAATTATTTTAAATTTATTGCATTTACGTAGGACCCATGATGCTCTATCTTATATATTCTGTGTGCCCTTGAGAAAGAAAGAGCATTCAACTGTTCTTGGACAGATTTTTCTATAAATGACAGTTTGAATCAGTGGCATTTTTTTTCAGTTTTTTAATAACCTTGTTGATTTCCTGTCTCACTGAAAGAGTAGTTGAAACCTCTGGCTATAATTATGAATTTGTCTGTTTCTCCTGTCAATTTTGTCATTTTTTGCTTCCTGTATTTTGAAGCTCTGTTGCTAGTTGGATACACAGTTAGTGAACTGGCTCTTTTATCAGTATGTAATATGTAATGTCCTCTCTGCTCCGAGATCTGTTTGTCTTATCTTTACTTTTATTAGCTTTTTCATGGGATACCTTTTTTTCATTCTTTTATTTTTAACTATATATGTCCTTATATTTGAAGTGAATTTCCTGTTATTACCATATAGTTTCATTATTTTTTTCCCTCCTGAAAATCTGTCTCATAATTGGCATGGTTAAACCATTTGCTTTTCATATAATTATATTTTTGTTATGCCTTTTATTTTCTTACTGTTTAGTTTGTCTCTTCTATTTTTTATTCTGCAAGGTGTTTTTTCCCCCTGCCTTATATTGGGTTATTTGTGCATTTAAAAATAGTTTAATTTACCTAATGTGATTTTGATTATCCCTGTAGTTTATATAGTGGTGCTCTAGTGATTATAGTAGATATCGTGGGCCCAGACCTGTATTAAATGCTTAATATTTCTTGATTGATGTAATATTTTGGAATCTAATTTTTATTTTTATTGTTAGTGCTGAAATTTCCTAAATAAAGTTATTAAAAATAAAAGTTTTTTCTAACATATAGTATTAACTAGAGGCCCGGTGCACAAAAATTTGTGCACTCTGGGGTGGGGGGTCCCTCAGCCCGGCCTGTGCCCTCTCGCAGTCTGGGGCTCCTCGGGGGATGACCACCTGCTGGCTTAGGCCTGCACCCCAGAGGATTGGGCCTAAGATGGCAATCAGGCATCCCTCTGGCAACCTGGCAGCCCTCGGGGGATGTCCACTTGCCAGCGGGGAGCAGGCCTATACTGCAGTCGGACATCCTTAGCGCTGCTGAGGAGGCAGGAGAGGCTCCCACCACCACTGCTGGACTGGCAACCATCAGCCTGGCTTGTGGCTGAGCAGAGCTCCCCCATGTGGGAGCACACTGACCACCAGGGGGCAGCTTCTGCATTGAGCGTCTGCCCCCTGGTGGGCAGGGTGTGTCATAGTGACCAGTCATTCCCAGTCTTTTGCTGTTAGGGTCAGTTTGCATATTACCCTTTTACTATCTAGGATAGAGGCCTGGTGCACAAGTGGGGGCCAGCTGCTGTGCCCTGAAGGGTGTCTCGGATCAGGGGGGGGGTCCCGCTGGGGTGCCTGGCCAGTCTGAGTGAGGGGATGAGGGTCGTTTCCAGGCTGGGAGTGACTGAAGCTCCCAGCCTCTCCTTTTTTTTTTTTTTTTTTTTATTCTGGCAAGCCTCATGTTCGCTTCAGCTGCGTGGCTGCTGGCCACCATCTTGGTTGGCAGTTAATTTGCATAACACCCTGATTAGCCAATGGGAAGAGTAGCGGAGGTATAGTTAATTACCCTTTTTGTCTTTTATTAGATAGGATATTATTGTCATGTATAATTTTCTCAATATTTATGCCACTCCTTTTTTCATCCTCATAGTCTTGCCTAGGCTATTGCCCATTGATATCATGCAGCTCAGTTTTGCTTTTGAGTAATATTTTTTCTCTTTATATGATTTATAATTCTGTAAGCTTTACACAGAGCTTTGAGGACAGTGGTATGTTTAAATGATTATATGGTAATAGTTAAAATAGTTAAATGACCCCAAGGTAATTTCTATTTCTGTGTGTAGAGTCAAAAAGTTTAAAAATGAAAGTTTCAAACTCTTTAAATTCTGATAGTTTTTGTGTTGAAATATACTCTAATTTGGCTATATCCAGATTAATATAATACAAATTAACTTAGTTAATTTAAGAGATATAGGGTTTTAATAATCAAATATTAAAGTACCATTAGAAGAATTTAAAGAACATAAAACATTTTTACTAATCCTCTGTTCAAGGTGTCTATTTATAATTCACATAGATACTAGCCCTTTGATTGTCAACCAATATCCTAGGAACTATGCTAAAATTGCCAAGGCATTTTTGCTGATTTTACAGCAGTTTAGGAAAAAAATTATGAATCGCAAGTAAATGAAGTTACATATTCAGAAACTTAAGGAAACCTTTACTACATTTGTTTTCGTCTTTGACATATATTGTTTGCTGATTGTATTATAAAATACTAGTAGGAAAAAAAAATTGCCGATAGCGCTCCCAGCACTAAGAGGGCTAAAATGTAGTGTGTTTAGACCAGCCGCGGGCAAACTACGGCCCACGGGCTGGATACGGCCCGTTTGAAATGAATAAAACTATTGAAAAAAAAGACCATACCCTTTTATGTAATGATGTCTACTTTGAATTTATATTAGTTCACACAAACACTCCATCCATGCTTTTGTTCCGGCCCTCTGGTCCAGTTTAAGAACCCATTGTGGCCCTCGAGTCAAAAAGTTTGCCCACCCCTGGTTTAGACCTATACATCCATTTATAGGAAATTTACAACATATCAGTCATTCTGCTTGTTGTTGTGGCCCAATTAATGGTCCCATTGGCCAGCAGCCTCAGTGTAGTTCATTGTTGAGCAATAGAACTTTTTGTTATAATAGAAATATTGTTATGTCTGCACTTGGTAGTCCATAATTTAATTTTAATTACTTTAACTTTCAACAACCACATGTGGCTAATAAGTTCTCAAACAGCAACCTCATGGCTTTCTCCCTTGGAACTTTCCTAAATCTCTCAAGCTTGGACATAAGCATAAGCTTATTAAACGGTTACAGTGCAGTATGATAAGGATTAAATCAGTGAATAGGTTGATAAAGTGACTAAATGCCTGATGATGTCTGGGAGTTAGGTAAAGGAAAATAAGCCACTCCAGGATTTTAAGTAAGAAGGGTTAGCCCTGGCCAGTGTTGCTCAGTTGGTTGGGCATTGTCCCATGCACTGAAAGGTTGTGCCAGTCAGGGCACATGCCAGGTTGCAGGTTTGAGGGGGGACAACGATCAATAGATCTCTCTCACATTGATGTTTCTCTCCCCTCCCTTCCTGTCTCTCTAAAATCAATAAAAAACATTTAATTTTTAAAAGAAGGGTTTATTTAACTTTATTTAACTTAAAGTAGAGTTAAATGTTGTAAAATTACCAATCAAACCTATAAGGTTCTTAGTTGGACCTTCAGAAATAACTGCCAGATCAATACAGAACTACCAGGGAATACATTAGGAGTTCCTACCTCTGGAGCCATGCTCGAATGACAAAACCTTTGTCATTGCTTCCACTCAGTTGCTTTTGTTACCCAGAATAATGGAGGTTTAATATTAGTCTAGAGAAGGTGGGAAGAATTATAAAAGTAGTTCCCTTTTTTTCTCTTTAGTCGAGTGGACTTGAACAAGAAAACTTTAATTAGAGGCACAAATTGTTTGATGAACACTTATTTTAGGTTATGATAGACTCTCTAAGAAAATAAATTATCTTATAGAGACATAGAGAAAACCTAATTGCACTAAACTGTATAAACCTTAAGTAGGTTTTATTGCGGAGGTATACACATAACCCTTAAATTTCATTCTTTATAGATCCAGAATGAGAAGACTGATAAAAGAAGAAGCTAGCTGAAGAGCTATAAAATGCCCAAATCTGGGTTCACAAAACCAGTTCAGAGTGAAAATTCTGACAGTGACAGCAATATGGTAGAAAAACCATATGGAAGAAAGGTATGATATACTAAATATTTGTTTATTGTTTACTCTTGGATCCTATATCAGTAGTGACTTTGCTGAACTCTTGGGGAAAAGAGTTGTGCAACCATCATCACAATCTAGTTTAGACCATTTCCATCATTGCTAAAAGATCCTCACACCCATTTACAATCAGTCCATTCCTACCCCAACCCTCAGATAAACCCTAAATCTGCTTTCAAAATCAGGAATTGTAAGTTTTCAAATTTCTTTTCAAAAATTGTTTTGGCTGTTCAAGGTCCTTTGAATTTTCATAGGGTTAGCTTGTCGGTTTATTTTAGAACAAAGGCCTGCTGGTATTTTAATAAGGATATTATTGAATCTGTAGATCACTTGAATGGTATTACCATATTAACAATATGTCTTCCTATCCATCCCCACAGAATATCTCTCCATTGATTTAGATCTTCAGCTTCTCTGAGAGATGGTTTGTCGTTTTCAGTGTACAAATCATGTGCTTCAGTTGTTCAATTATTCCTGTCACTATTGTAGATAATTTCATTTTGGATTTTTCATGGCTATGATATAGAAATATATTTGTTTTTTATATAGTGATCCTATATCAACAGTGACTTTACTGAACTCATTTTTTTGGTTCTAAAACTTTGTGGATTCCTTAAGATTTTCTACAAATGAGATGATGTCATTGGCATATGAAGATAATTTTACTTCTTTTTAAATATGGATACTTTTATTTCTTTTTCTTGCTGATTGCACTGGCACTTTCTGCTTTTTGACTGTAGTATTTAATCTCACATTTACTGTAATTGTTCATAAGGTGGTATTTATATCTGCTATTTTGCTCTTTGTTCTTATATGTTTTATGTCTTTGTTTCTTATCTATGCTGCCTTTTAAAGGATGTTTTTCAGTTTATTATTTAAATTTTTGTGTTTTTTAAAGAATGTTTCTTGGATTATCTTAAAATACTGATCTAGGGATTATAATGTGCATCCTAATTACTACAGGTTAATATTCACTTAATTCCAGTAAAAATAGCAACATTGCTCCAATATAGCTTCATTTTCTCCCCTTCATGTTATCTGTAATATATGTTATATCTATATTTGTTAATTAATGCGACAACAGAATGTTAAAATTATTTTACACAATCTTCTCTTTTAAAGAAATAAGAGGAGAAAAGAAAAATATGTTTTTTTACTGGTTTTTGTTTTTACCTACATACTTACCAATTTTGGCACTCTTTCTTTCTTTCTTTCTATGGATTAAGTTTACTGTCAGTATCATTTCCTTGCAGTCTCTGAGAATTTTCCTTATTATTTATTGTAAAATCTTCATCCATGATTTCTTTCCATCTTCATTGATCTAGGACTATCGTGATTTTACCATTAAGAAAACAAACAGTTTTATTGAGCTATAATTCATATACCATACAATTTACTCATTCAAAGTGTACAATGCCGGAGTTTTTACTGTATTTACAGAGTTGTGCAATCATCACTACTATCAATTTTAGAATATTTTCACCTGAAAAACACTCTGTACCCATTAGCAGTCCTCGCTGTTCTATCCCCAACTTTCATAGCCGTAGGCAGTCACCATTCTGCTTTTTATATAGATGGACTTGCCTGTTCTGGATATTTCATGTAAATGAAGGTATGCAATAGGTGGTCTTTCATGATTATTTGCCTTTATTTTCAAAGGATGGTTTTGTTGGATACTTGAATTTTTAGTTGACTTTTTTTTTTATAAGATTAAATATGTCATCCCACTTCTTTCCTGCTTTAACTGTTTCTGATGAGAAAACTGTTAAATAGTCTAACTGTAATGTGTTTATGCTCCCTTATTTTATGTGGGATTTGTTCAGCTTCCTGGATGTATAGATTAATGGTTTTTCATGAAATTTGGGGTGTTTCATTTATCTTTTTCTTTTCTTTTTGGCCATCTCATACCTGCTGTTGAACATATCTAATACATTTTCAGTTACTATTTTCAAATCCAGTATTTCCATTTGGCTCTTTTTGTAATTTTTTAAAGTTGATATTCTCTATTTGATGTCATTGTTGTCATATTTTAATTCATTAAAAATTTTTTATTGCTTTCTAGTCTTGCCACATATAATATCTGGGCTCACTCAGAGAAGATTCTATTGAATATGTGTTCCTTGCCTTTTTATATATCTTAATTTTTATTAAAAACTGGACAATTTAGGTCATATATTATAGCAGCCCTGGATTCATTCTCATTACTTCCCAAGGATGTTGTCATTGTTGATAGGGTTATTGTTTTGATTTGTTTTTAGTAAAATGTCAGGAGCTTACCTGTGGAATTTGTCATGATACTGGTGTCCATTTTTCTCTTTCTTTTTTTTAGTCTTGCTTCCTAGGGATTGCCCCTGTGTCTGCATAGATAAGTCAGCAGCCATTGATTGGTCAGAGATTGTACTCAGACATCATGAGCCAGTAAGACTTTCTTTCACCTTAATTTTTTTAAATTTAAATCATTTTTACAAAGTTAAAGTTGACATACAAAATTATATTAGTTTCAGGTGTGTACACTCCAGTGATTAGACATTATATAACTTGCTAAGTGATCATCCCAATAAATCTCATACCCATCTGACACCATACATAGTTATTATTACTATAGTCCCTATGATATACTTTATATTCCCATGACTATTTTGTAACAACCAATTTGTACTTCTTAATCCCTTTACTATTTTCACTTACCCTCAATCCCCCTCCTCTCTGGTAACCATCAAAACTTATTGTATTTATGATTCTGTTTCTTCTCTGCTTGTTTATTTTGTATTATAGATTCAATAGTTGATAGATATATATTTATTACCATTTTACTGTTCATATATTTTATCTTTTTCTTATTAAAGAAGACCCTTTAATATTTCATGTAATACTGGTTTGGTGGCAGTGAACTCCTTTAGCTTTTTCTTGCCTGGGAAGCTCTTTGTCTGTCCTTCAATTCTAAATGATAGCTTTGCTAGGTAGAGTAATCTTGGTTGTTCTTCCTTGCTTTGCATCGCTTTGAATTTCTTGCCAGTCCCTCTGGTCTGCAAAGTTTCTGTTGAGAAATCAGCTGACAGTCTTACGGGAGCTCCCTTGTAGATAACTAACTGCTTTTCTCTTTCTATTTTTAGATTCTTTGTCTTTAACCTTTGGCATTTTAATGATGATGTATCTTGGTGTGGACCTCTTTGGGTTCATTTTGTTTGGAACTGTTTGCATTTCCTGGAGTTGTATGTCTATTTCCCTCAGGTCAGGGAAGTTTTCCATCATTATTTTTTCAAATAGGATTTCAATTTTTTGCTCTCTCTCTTCCCCTTCTGGCACACTGATGATGTGTCAGATTCTTTTTTCTTTTTGCTGTTCTGATTGGGTATTTTTTGCTTCCTTATATTCCAAACCACTGATTTGATTCTCTATTTCAACTACTTACCTGTTAATTGCCTGTAAATTATTCTTCATGTCAGTATATCCTTCATTTCTAACTGGTTCTCTTTTAGGGTTTCCATGTCCTTTTAAGTTCATTGAGCATCTTTATAACCAATGTTTTGAACTTTGCATCTAGTAGTTTGCTGTCTTTGTTGTGTTTAGTGTTTGGGTTTTTTTCTGGAGTTCTTTCATTTGGGACATGTTTCTTTGTCTCCTCATTTTGGCAGCCTTCCTGTGTTTGTTTTTATGTATTGGGTAGAGCTGCTACATCTCCCTTGCTTGGTAGAGTGGACTAATGTAGTAGCTGTCCTATAGGGTACAGTGGCACAGCAGTCCCCTTCCTGAACTGAGCTTTCCAGGTATTTCCCACCCCTATGTGGGCTGTATACACTTTCCTGTTATAGTTGACCCTTGATTGCTGTTAGCACGTCAATGGGAGGGATTTACCTCTAGGCCTATAAGCTATAAGGACTGGTTGGGACCACCAAGGAGAATCAGCCGTGCAAGGGCCCACACCATAGAGCAGGATTTACTTCAGCAGGGCTCTGGTGCCACCTGAGTCCACCCCTTGAGTGTGTCTCTTGTGGAGGTGGTTGGGTGGTGCTTCAGTGTGGTCTGAAGCTGTCCACCATGTGCACTGGCTCAGATCTCCCTAGAGGTGCAGGTCAAGGTCAGCTGCCACCTGTGTTATGCCACCCAGGCCACTCAGCATGAGCTACAAAATGATTTGCAGAGGACTGCTACTTGTGCTGGGCTCAGAGGTGCCCAGGAGAGGCCAAGCTGCAAACCATGGCCAGCTGTCACTAATGACAGGCCTAGGATCATTTAGCAAGAGGTACAGGGCTAGCAGAGGCCAGATGCTGCTTGTTTGAGAGATTTTAGGAAAGCTTAAAGCATGAGCCATGACTATTTGTTCTACAATGATGGGATTGAGTTTTACCAATTTAATTTTTTATTTTTTATTTTTTTTATATATTTTATTGACTTTTCACAGAGAGGAAAGGAGAGGGACAGAGAGTCAGAAATATCGATGAGAGAGAAACATCGATCAGCTGCCTCCTGCACACACCCCCCACCGGGGATGTGCCTGCAACCAAGGTACATGCCCTTGCCTGGAATCGAACCTGGGACCCTTCAGTCTGAAGGCCGACGCTCTACCCACTGAGCCAAACCAGTCAGGGCAAGCCATGACTATTTGTAGGAAAAAGCCTCTGGAAATAATTTGGGTGGGCCCTCAAGTTGGGTGGGGTGGGGTATCTGATAATCACCAGGTCTAGGCAAACATTGTTAGCCATGATGATGGAGATACAGATATGGGGAGTGCTTGCCGGCTCTGTGGGGGGAGTTTCAGAAAAGGAGCAGTGACCTCTGCCAGCACTTCTGTCTGGTAGAAAAGTGCCCCTCCAGCTCTCACCCTGATGCTGGACAATTCAGCTTCTCCCTCTATGTCCCTGGTACCTTTTGAGCCACTGTCTCAGTACTGAAGTGGTTCTCAACCTTCTGGCCCTTTAAATACAGTTCCTCATGTTGTGACCCAACCATAAAATTATTTTTGTTGCTACTTCATAACTGTAATGTTGCTACTGTTATGAATCGTAATGTAAATATCTGATATGTAGGATGGTCTTAGGTGACCCCTGTGAAAGGGTCGTTCGACCGCCAAAGGGGTCACGAACCACAGGTTGAGAACCACTGCAGTACTGGAACTCAGGGAGTGAGTCTGAGTAAGTCTTTGGTGAACTCTTTGAGAGGAACTCCTGGGACTCTGTGGCCCTCCATCTCACTGAGCCACAATCCCTGCTGGTTTTTACAGCCAGAAGTTATGGGGACTTTTCTTCTTGGCTCTCAAACCCTAGGCTGGGGAGCCTGGTAAGGGGCTGGGACCCTTAGCTCCTCAGGGGGGACCTACTCAGCTGAAATATCCCTCCCAATTTTTATTCACCATGTAGGATCAGCTCATTTTGCATCTCTGCCCCTCCTACCAGTCTCAATTTGGCTGCTTCTTTAAATCCTTAGTTGTAGGACTTCCATTCAGGTAGATGTCAGGTGTTTCTGAATGATGGTTTTTCTGTAATTGTCATTTTGATGTGGTTGTGGGAGGATGTGAGCACTGCATTTACCTATACCACTATCTTGACTGGATAACTGTCTTTCACCTTCTGCTGACAGACTTATATGTGTGTTGAGAAGTACAGGCATTTTTCAAATCATCCCTAGCATTTTCTTTCTGCTGGGCTCACCCAGATGTTGGGTTTACTTGTGTAAAGCATCTTAGTCAACCAAGGATGTGTAGATCTCTCCTGCACATGCATACAGTCTCCCAGTTAGAGAGCTATGGGTGGAGAACTTACCCCTTCTTAAGTCTTTCCTGCACATTTACATAGCTTCCCTGTCAGCAGGGCATATGTGGCAATCTTATCAGCACCCCCTACATCTCTCATTTCTGCTATCTCCCTATTAAATTTCTGGCTTATCCACAAGCTGCTGCTCCTCTGCAGTGGGACCACAACATTAGAGTACTAGAACTATGTTTTTACCCCCCTACTTTTGTGTTCTACTGTTTGATATTTTTATTAACAATATGATTGGGTGTGTGGTTTTGACTCTCTATATCAGTTCAAGTCGGCACTCTGGCAGCAAAGATTCTGGTTTTTGTTACCAGCCCAACCCTAGCCATAATTTCCATTGCAAATTTTCTGCATATAGACGATGATACTTCTACTTCTTACAAAATTAAGTTAGAAGGGAGTTTAGGAGAGAAGACATGACAATATTACTCACCTATACATTTATAAAGCATATTCTCACAATTGTCTTTTTGTAGTGAGTGATTGGCCTTGAAGCCAGCCTCTAGCTTCTGCTAAGTTTTTCTTCCAACAACTTTTTAGAAATGAATATCCAATTGTTCTGTTATGTAAAAGAGACTTTATTTACAGTTTAATGTGGCACAGACTATTGCTATTATGAGATCCCAAATTAATAAAATAACCTGAACTAAAATTTAATTTCTTAAATGCATTTAAATAGAGCATAATTTTAAATAATACATTCTATAGTAATATACTTTTATATAAAGTGCTTTCATTGCCTCGTTAAATATGTCAGTAGTTAGAGCTTCATCAAAAATATCTACTCATACAAAAAGAAAAAATTCAATGAACCTTAAAAAAAATACCTACTCACAATTCTTGAAACATCTTCTTGTTAACCTGTGAGATTTTCCCCCCATTAGTTTTAGTTTAGAAATTTTTCCACTATAGTTTTTAGCAATAAATTAGTATTTATAGCGCAGGTGGTGTGGCTCACTGGTTGAGCATCAACCTGTGAACCAGGAGCTCACAATTTGATTCCTGGTCCGGGCACCTGCCCAAGTTGCTGGCTTGATCCCCAGTAGGGGGCATGCAGGAGGCAGCTGATCTGTTATTCTCTCTTATTGATGTTTCTGTCTCTCTCGCCCTCTCCCTTCTCTGAAGTCAATAAAAATATTTTTTTTAAAAAAAAGAAAGTGTTTTTTCTCATATCTGAAAATAACTTTTAAAGTATTAAGAATCTCACAAAACTCTTAGTTTAAGTAACACGTCCAAAAGCAGTTTTATTTTACAGAGAACAGGACAGGTTGGTGTCAATTATAAATAGTCATACCAATCATCATATTACACAGGAGAGCCTGATCAATATATTCATGTAAACATTTTCCATTTAACATGTCACCAAGTTGGTTTCTTTCCACTTGTTATATGGCACAGGTTCTTTCATTAATAACAAGATTCGTATTTTTAAGGGAAGTCTCTTGAATTTTGTTGGTGTTAATCATGCCTTTTTATTTATTAGTAGAGGCCCGATGCATGAAATTTGTGCAAGAGTAAGCCTTTGAAGCTGCGGCGACTGCAGCCCTGGCTTCATCTGGAAGGTTGTCCAGAATGATGTCCCAATGGCCATTCAGTTGATTTGCATATTATGCTTTTATTATTATAGATATTTTGACATCTGGGGCCTTGCTCAATATGGGGAGACTGTCCTTCCCAGTGCTAGTCAATTTCTAGAGATAGTTGCCAGCCTGGTCACCCCGAACTGCCTCCCCTGAAGGCCTGGTCCTCCCCAATGCCCCCTCCTGCAGACCTGGTTCCCCCAACTGCCCTCCCCTGTTGGTCTGGTCCCTCCCAACTGCCCTCCCCTGCAGGCCATCTTTGACCACATGGGGGCGGCCATCTTGTGTGTTGGTGTGAGGGTTAATTTGCATATTACCTCTTTTATTATATAGGAAGCCTAAGCAACCCTTATGGCGGAACAACGGGTCACTGTGACACATACTGAGCTGTTAGGGGTGACAGGTAGGCAGGTGGGCGAGCGGTTAGGGGCGAGCTGGCAGGCAGGCGAGTGGTTAAGGGCAAGTGGTCCTGGATTGCGAGAGGGATATCCGACTGCCAGTTTAGGCCTGACCTGGCAGTTGGACATCCCCTGAGTGGTCCTGGATTGTGAGAGGGCACAGGTCGGACTGAGGGGACCCCCCCCCCATGTACAAATTTTGTGCACTGGGCCTCTGGTATATATATAAAAGCCTAAGTGACCATTGGAACATTCGATCGTTCCACTGTTTGACCGGTAGCTCTGACACTCACTGACCACCAGGGGGCAGATGCTCAATGCACAGGCATGGAAACATGGAACAGACTGATGAATCTCAGAGGGGAGGGGGTGGAGGGAGGGCGGGAAGAGATTAACCAAAGATCTTATATGCATACTAGAGGCCCAGTGCACAGATTCGTGCACTTATGGGGTCCCTCAGCATGGCCTACAGGGATCAGGCTGAAACCAGCAGTTCCACATTTCCCAAGGGGGTCCCAGATTGTGAGAGGATGAATCCATGCACCGGGCCCCTAGTATGTGAATAATAATTAAACCTGAATTTTAAAGAATCTTTATGAACAAAATGCATGCCTGTGAAGCTCCATTTCATTGGCAGAAGTGAAAAAAACAAGTTAACAAGATTTTACTTTATAACTGGGAAATAAGCTTTTATTTTTAAGCAATCTTTACCACTTAACACATTGTTTGCGGGTAGTTTTTATCACACGCTAACAGGTGGCGCGAGCCATTTTTGCTTATTTTTTGCACAAATGGCAACATTCAGTAAAATTACGATAACTTTAGTTTACGTATTTATACGTTACCCGCATTCTACCGCTATCTATAAAAAACGTATTAATACGTGTCCCGCGCTCTACTACTAATCAACATAAAATGTATAAGAAAAAGGTATAAATACGTTTCCCGCATACAATGTGTTAAGATACAAGGTAGTCACTTTCTCTTCCTAATTTGCTAATAGATTTATTAAAAATTAATGTAGTTTATTCAGATGATATCACCTGTCACTGGTTTTTCTTTAATATTTTTTAAATATTATTTTATTGATTTTTTAAAGAGAGAGAGGAAGCAAGGGAGAGAGAGAGAGAAACATCGATTTGAGAGTGAAACATCACTGGGCCATCTTCTGCACGCCTTCTACCTGAGATCGAGCACCACAACCTGGCCATGTGCCCTGATCCTGGAATCAAACCAGCAGTCTTTCAGTGCATGGGATGACATTCAGCTAACTGAACCACACCTGCCAGGGCTTTCTTTAATATTTTGATACAATGAATTGCTATAAGATTACCTAATAATGAACTATTCTTGCATTCTTTGGCTGAATCCTGCTTGACTCTGATATACTAGTACAGTAAACCCTCAATTTTGTGGCCCTTGATTTTACGGACCTTGGACTTAACCAACCAAATGTCCAGTGCATATGTCATATGTGAAAATTAACACCCTGTTAATTTTTAAATGGTTTTAATCACAATTTGCTTATAATTAAATTAACAGATTATTTTTTTGTTATTAATTCACTATTATTTTTAACAAATTTTAGCAAATAGGCCATATGTTGGGAAAAACACTAGTAATTTCCCCTACATAAATAAATATTACATATCTACAATTATTGTCTACATATTTTAATCTAAGAGTCACCACTCCTAAACAGTGTTTGGTGAATGATTAGCATGTGATCACAACACACTGTGCACTATGTAATTGGTTCTGTTTTCCCATGGCGTGACTTCCTACAGCAGTTTTAACACATGCACTAAGCCATTCTCCAACTGTGTGCATTTTTACTTGCAGTGACTGGTGAATGCACACATATACTAGAACTATTCAGTATAAAAATAAAATTATTATAACACATATAGAAAACTGTGAAATTAAACTTTTCATACATACTTAATTTTAATTACACAAGTGTGCCTACGTAAGTAAAAAACATAAACTAACTAATTTGTCAATTTTTTAACGTATGCATTCTGAAAACCTACTTTATTATATAACAGACTTTTGGCTTTAACAGACTCCCAAATTAGTCCGATATATCAAGGTTTTACTGTATTATCTTTCTAAGATACTAATTTTATTTCAGTTTATTTAGGATAGTTTATGTTTGCATTTATTTTATAAGTAATTTAGTCTATAATTTCTGTTTTGGACTCTTCTTAGGTATCAGTTTTACTTTAGACTTAAAAAATGAATTGGGTATCATCTTATCTTTTATGCTATATAGTATTATTTATATGAAATGGGAAATAACTGTTTCTTGGATTTTTCTTTCATAAACTAATTTTAGAAATGCATGTTTAAAAAATAATCCATTTTTCAGGTCTTAAATTTTGAATGGTAGAAAAATGAATATAGTATTTTTCTGTATCTTTTTAACAACTCCTCTGGAATTGTATTTAGGTCACTCAAGTTTTATTTTCCTCTTCTCTCTCATTTTTATTATTAGACTCACTAAAAGTTGTATTCTATTACTCTTTTAGAACCACTTTTTGATATTGACAAGTTCTACATTTTAAAAAAAGTCAGTACTTTTATTTTTATGTTCCTTTTTCCCACCTTGTTCTTCCTTTAGTTTGTTTTCTGTTTTGGGTTGAAAGCTAGTGTTTTCTTCAATCTGAGTCTACTTCTAATTTGCTTCTGAGGGTCTCTACAATTATGATGTCTATTTATTATTGTTTGAAGACTGTTCTTTTAAACTCTCCTGCTAAGGTGATGTCACTTAGTTCTTAGTATCTAGCATATTTTTCACAAAAGAGTCATCATCATAGCCCAGTTTAGCTGTGCTGCACCAATTTGGATGTTAGATTATAAGAGTGACCTTGGTAATAACTGTAGACCAGGAGGGTAGGACACTTCACCTGAATGGGTGAGCACATGATATTAATAAAACATACTGTTTAATTAAATACAGAATCAATTTTTCAGATTTATATTTATTCATTGGTATTAATATATTAAGTAAAAGTATGAGAACAAATTAAAATAAGTTGTAATTGTTGAAAGTAGTCTTGAATGCATTGAGGTCAATGATGGTTTATAATACCCTCTCTACTTTTGTGTATATTTGAAAAGTTCCTTCATAAAGTGTTTTTAATACTTTATTGCTTAGCTAATATTGTTATAATTTATTCATATTTTATTTTTTAATAGAGTAAAGATAAGATTGCATCCTATAGCAGAACTCCAAAAATTGATCGAAGTGATGTGGGCAAGGAGGTGAAAGAGAAATCGTCCATGAAACGTAAACTTCCTTTTACCATTAGCCCATCAAGAAATGAAGAACGAGATTCAGACACAGGTAGAATAATTTGTTGTTTTCTGTAAAATGTTAATCATCTTTTATTCTGATTTTTCTCATATCATTCCTCTTTCACCTTAATAGAGAAATTTTCATATTTGTTTTACCGTTTTGGGGGCAGAAATTCAAATAGTTCTCACCAAACATGATTTCTAATCCAAGATAGAAAAAAAATTTCTTTTTTTCTTACTCTCTCAATGTTTATTACAAATCTCATCACTTTCAGACTTAATTTTGGGGGGCGCATTTAATAGTGAAATTTACTCAATGATAAGGGAGCATAGGATATGGTACATGTGAGAAAAAGTTGAGTTATTGTGGACATGGTTGAACCCACCAAGAAAAAAGTTTAGGCATCTTAGGTTCACAAATAAATCACCCTCTACTAAAAAAAGAAGGGGAAATTATTGAGGCTAACTTCCTAACTCATAATACTTTTTTTCTAAAAACTCGTGTATCAGAAACGATACTTGACATCAATCAATTTCAGTTATTCATAATAGATTAGGACCTTATTACCACTGATAAATTACTAGATTTTGTTTTAGCCCTGAACTAACCATTTCTTGAAACTAATTTAAACTTGAATGTTTATATATTTATCATAATCCTTTTATACCTTGCATTAAGTACTATACTAATGAACTAATCTTACCACTGTTTTAGCTTCACTCACAGAAAATTAGTGTTCCATTCTGAGTTTATGTACATAAATTATGTGCTATTTCTAACTTTGTAACCATCTTAATCAGCAATATGGAAATGATCTTGATTCTGAAATCTACGAAAATACCCTAAAGACTTTTGAAATGCCCTATATTAACAAAGCATTAGAAAATATTTAATTTTTAGTATACACTTTTAGAAGTAGGTAGGTAGTAGGTAGGTTTCTTAGCTTGAGCTATAAATTGTTCTTAAACACTCATGATATTTTTAAATCTTGAAAATTACTCTTTTTTTTGAAGTAATTAAGAACTTGTGTGCTTTGTTCATTGTAAGTTACAGTGGCTTTTTCTAGAAATTCAAAATCTTTTTGTTTTTTCTGAAATGTGATTCTCCTTATCCTTAAGCACTGTTCCCAAGCTGTTACTAAGTCACTTAGCTCAGAAGAAGGTGCTTATGTACTTTTAGATTAATAAGATTTAACTTATATTTTCTCCCTAGAGGTCCTTTTGCCACACACAGACTCTGACTCACTCTCTCTCTCTCTCTCTCTCTCTCTCTCTCTCTCTCTCCT
>NW_006290305.1:4663313-4691431 GCF_000327345.1 Myotis davidii | reverse complement strand
CGGTTTGGCGCAGTGGATGGAGCATCGGCCTGTGGACTGAAAGGTCCCAGGTTCGATTCCGGTCAAGGGCATGTACCTTGGTTGGGGATCGATCCCCACTGTGGGATGTGCAGGAGGCAGCCGGTCAGTGATTCTTTCTCATGATTGATGTTTCTCTCTCTCCCTTTCTCTCTGTAAAAAAATTCAATAAAATATATATTTTAAAAAAAAAATAGCCCTGGCTGGTGTGGCTCACTTGGTTGAGAGTCATCCCATGCACCAAAGGGTTGCTGGATTGATTCCCAGTCAGGATACATACCCAGGTTGGCTCGATCCCTAGTTGGGGGTATGCAGGAGGCAGCCAGCCAACTGATGTTGCATTTTCACATCAGTGTTATTGTTTTTTCACATCAGTGTTTTCTTATCTCTCTCAGTCTCCCTTCCTCTCTCTGTAAAAGTCAATAAAAATATTTTTTAAAAATAGAATGCAAAGTACCATTCAGTGATACTTTTCATATAAAAATAATTATAAAATCAAACCTCACATTTGACATTGATCTTTTTTATACAGTGTACTATATTTTAAATTAGCTAAAATTGTAAAGATAAAAATTCAGAAGTAAGATTTCTATTTTAAAATTTTTTATTGACTTTTTTTCAGAGAGAGAGGAAAGGAGAGGGAGACAGAGAGACACATTGATTGGCAATCTTGTGCACACCCCCTACCGGGGATTGAGCCAGCAACCTAGACATGAGCCCTGACTGGGAATCAAACAGGCAACCTTCCTGTGCATTAAATGATTCCCAACCCACTGAACCATACCAGCCAGGGCAAGATTTTTTTTTGTATATATAACAACCCTTATCTTAATATATTTAGTATTTTAAAATCTCTTAAATGTGAAAAGAAAAACACAAAAATGGAAAAATGGACAAAAGGTACAAAGAAGTAGTTTAGAACAACAAAATTACAATTGGCAAATAAATATATGAAAAAAACGTGTAACGATTGATAAAATTACTGTTGGCCTAAATCATATGAAGTGGTCCCTGGTTGGAAATAGGAACTTGCTTTATTTAGTAGGTTTAAATTATAGTAATACATTGTTGGAGGTATATATGACAGCATATATAAAAAATTTGTTAACACGACTTATTCTTTGGTAGTTAGTCTATAAATAATTATTGATGAGAGCAAATATTATCTTTAAATACACATATCTCAGCATTGTTATAATAGCAAAAACAAAAACCAGGAAAATACTGTTAAGTAATACAAGATTTGTTAAATTACAGTAAATTCAAAAAAGAAATATTATTTTATCCTTAAAAACAATATTGCAGAAGAATGTGCAGTGTGCAAAGTTGTTCACAGTATGTAAACTTAAAAATAGGTTATAAAAAATATGTACTGTTTGGTTGCATTAAAGATCACATTCTGTGTATTTATATATATGTGCATACAGAACAGGTATTAACATACATATGGAAAGAAGATTGTTTAAAAGACTGTTTCATTGTAGAACGAGATTCTACAACTTAGTGGATGTTTTATGGGTCTCATACCAAATGATTCACTGATATTGTCTAAAACTGAAATACATATATATTTTTTAAATGATTGCTTAAAATTTAAAATCCATATTCAGAAATTTTTATGTTTTTATATATGAGTTTATATTTAGTATATGATACAGAGAAGTAATTTCTTTAGTTTTTTTCTTTTTATATTGGATTAAAATAAAATTAATCATAACAGCTTTATATTTTAAAACGAGAGGCCCAGTGCACAAAAATTTGTGCACAGGGGGTTCCCTCAGCCCAGCCTGTGCCCTCTCGTAGTCTGGGACCCCTCGGGGGATGACCACCTGCTGGCTTAGGCCTGCTCCCCAGGGGGTCAGGCACAGTCTGGGGCCCGCCTGCTCGCTGCTCAGCTTGCTGCTCCTTAGCGCTGCCACGGAGTGAGGAGAGGCTCCCGCCACCACTGCTGTGCTTGCAGCTGGCAGCCATGAGTCCGGCTTGTGGCTGAGCAGAGCTCCCCCTGTGGGAGCACACTGACCACCAGGGGGCAACTCCTGCATTGAGCATCTGCCCCCTGATGGTCAGTGTGTGTCATAGTGTCCAGTCATTCCCAGTAATTCTGCTGTTAGGGTCAATTTGCATATTACCCTTTTATTATGTAGGATAGTGCATGTATATGATATTTTCCAAATCTTACATAAATTTCTTTCTGTCTCTTTCTCTGTCTCCTACTTCCTTTGACTTTACATATATTTAAAGGGGTACTCAAATGTTAACATTTTATATCCAGGATTTGGGGTGATTTGTTACTTTCTTTGTATATTTTTTATGGCTTGAATTTTTAAAATAATGAACATATTTGAATGAAACAGTCATTACTGTTTTTTAAAAAGATATTCATATTGTCCAAGGAAGGCTCAATGGTCCCAAAATCAGCAATAATGCCATCAGCGGAATGAGTCATTCTCAGTCTTCATTTGGAGATACCCTGGTATGAACTGCTATGCTAATGCCATAGCAGTTCAGTAATGCCATCAGGGACTGGGCTGTTTTTATCTTTCTCTTCTGTCACCGTTAGCTCATATATGGGGTTTGTCTTTAGCATTTTGCCTTTAGTCACAAGAAATTGCCTGCTTCTTCCTGGGCAGAAAATAGGGAGGAATGACCAATGGCAAAGAAATCTTTCTACCAGTGAGACTTTGCCTTTTTTATTGATGAAACAACTTCCCTAGGAACTTCCGCCTGCATCTCATTGCTTAGGCTACCCTAGTTGCTGGGGAGTCTGGAAAAGTCTAATACTTTTCGCTGGGCAGATTGTCATACTAATCAAAATTGGAGTATTTCTGGTAAGAAGGAGAAAATGAATATTGGATAGGTGCCTTACAACACTGCCACTGTATAGTATAAACTTTTTAGCACAGTAATTAGTAACTGATGTTTCTTCCTAAGCAAGTTTTATTCCTACACAATCAGTTATAAAATCATAGTTATTTTCTTTCCTAGTCTAATGGCATCCAAGGGAAAGCCATAATCCCTTGACATCAAGTACTGAACAGCTATCTTGAGTCTACACATGAGAGAATCTCTTCTTGACCTCCAAACTAATTTTTCAATTATTTTATTATGAGTAATGCCATAAAAAGCATTTTTCACATTGTATTTTTATTATACCGTGAATTCTTTCTTTTTTTTCAATCCTCACCCAAGGATATGTGTGTGTTTTTTAAATTTTTATTTTAGAGATAGAGGGAAGGAGAGAGAGAAACATCAGTTGGCTGCCTCCCTCATGTACCTCCATCAGGGATCAAACCCAAAACCTACGTCCTGATGATATATGCCCTGACAGGAATCAAACCCACAACCTTTTTGGTATACGGATGATGCTTCGAACAATTGAGCCACCCGACCAGGGCTTTTCTTTCTTTTCATTCCTAGAAGAACGGTTACAGGCTTAAAGGATTAACCATTTCTGTGATGTTTCTCCAAAATAATTATATTTAGTTACTAAGCCTCCAACAGTATATGAATATTCTTTAATCTCAAATAACATTGGGACACATGTTTTTCTTTAGGTTTGATAGATCTATGTTCTATACAGGTAAATGAGTAGTAATTCAGCCTTTTAGTTTATATGCTTATATAAGTGGAAAGTTATAAAATTCTTTACTTTTAAAATATTTGTTTCCTCTTATGGTGACATTTGTAGAGCATGTTCAAATGTTTTGCACTAAATCTTTTCTGCCAGCTACCCTTAGAAGCTTACTTTCCTTAAGCTTTAGATGCCATTAAAGGATTTACTTTATTTAATATGACTTAAGCAAATTTGGAAAGAGGAATTTTTTAACCATTTGTACGCCATAAGCGTCTATAGATGAAATCAGCGGACCTTTTTAAATTCAGTTCAAAATATCATGGCAGTTAACTGGTTAAAATAAGAAAACAAAGCCTGCCCTGGCCAGTGTTGTTCAGTTGTTAGAGCGTCAGCCCATGCGAGGAAGGGTTGCTGGTTCATTCTCAGTCCAGGCACCTTCCTGGGTTGCAGGTTTGATCTGTCGCATTATTGGGTGTGTGTGGGAGGCAGCCAATTGATGTCTGTCACACTGATGTTTTTCCCTCTCTCCCTCCCTCATGTTCACTCTCTAAAAATCAGTGGCAAAATATCCTCAGGTGAGGATTAAAAAAAAAAAAAAAAGAAGCAGGAAGAAAGAAAGCAAGGCCCTGGCCAGATAGCTGTTGGTTGGAGCATTGTCCTGATACACCAACATTGCTAGTTCAGTTCCTGGTCAGGGCACTGAATGCATAAATAAGTAGAACAACAAATTGAAGTTTGTCTCCCTCCCACTCTTCCTCTTCCCCCTTTCTCTCTCTAACAACAAAAAAAAACAAAAACAAAACAATAACCACAAAAAATAATAAAAATGTTTTTAAAAAAACAATTTTTCTGCTGTTAAAATAGCAAATAAAATCAATGCTTATCACCTTTTGAAGATTTTCATGGAGATTATTTACTACAGACTTACTCTCATCCCTTTATTATAAAATTTTCAAACATACAGTGCAAACCTTTTAAATCATTTTTGGTATTTTTTTCTTATTCTCCTACAACCCAAAACAGCATATTAACTTTAAAGACAGCTTTTAAAATGTAAGTATTGCTTGTCTTGCCTTGCTATGCATAACTTATCAGGGAGAGATAATAGCTCTACTTAACACTTAAGAGTTTTACAAAAACCTCAGTAGGTAGCAATAGTCTCATCACTGTCTAGATCAGTGGTTCTCAACCTTCCTAATGCTACGACCCTTTAATACAGTTCCTCATGTTGTAGTGACCCCCAACCTTAAAATTATTTTCGTTGCTACTTCATAACTGTAATTTTGCTACTGTTATACATCGTAATGTAAATATCTGATATGCAGGATGTATTTTCATTGTTACAAGTTGAACATAATTAAAGCATAGTGATTAATCACAAAAATGATATGTAATTATATATGTTTTCCGATGGTCTTAGGCAACCCCTGTGAAAGGTTGAGAACCACTGGTCTAGATGCAGTATATCATAGAAGTGGCTTGATTGAAGGAATAGGATATGGTAGCATATAATTTTCCATTCCTCAATTAAATCTTCGTAGAATACACATTCAGATGCCCCAAATATGAACATACTTTTTTGAGTAAAATCCAAGGGGTGTGTGGAGTTCAGATGTGTTGATTACTTCCAAAGGAAGATCTGGATAAACTGTTAACACTACTACATTAAATTAATGAATGTAATTGAAAGTTAAGTTTATCCACTATGCTTTTATCTATCACAATAATATGATATACTTTTGATAATCCCTTTAATTCTATTAGTTGGCACAGCTTATTGTTTGTCACTTTTTCTTTGCTATGTAATCTGTGGAGACCATTTTGAATTTTTGCTTGTCCTTAAATGAAATTTTAAATATTCTTCATGGAATTCTTCTAGTTGTTAATTTAATTGTGTTCTATTTTGAAATATAAGTGTCCATCAAAAGGCTTGTCATTCAATCCATTTACCCACTTGCTTTAGAATTGGTCTAAATGGTTTTTTTTAATTAGATTTCACTTTCAGTTGAGTGAGCCTTCTCATTACTAAACTTTGAGACTTTTAAATTTTTCAAATGCTATATTTTGGGGTTGCTTGGCCTCTAAATGGTTTTTTAAATACCGTTGTTTTTTTTTTTTTTTTAATATATTTTATTGATTTTTTACAGAGAGGAAGGGAGAGGGAGAGATAGAAACATGGATGAGAGAGAAACATCGATCAGCTGCCTCTTGCACATCTCCTACTGGGGATGTGTCTGCAACCCAGGTACATGCCCTTGACCGGAATCGAACCTGCGACCTTTCAGTCCGCAGGCCGACGCTCTATCCACTGAGCCAAACCGGTTTCGGCACCTTTGTTTTCTTATACCTGACTGAGCTCATAATGATATAATGTCTATAATGATACTGGAAAGAAAAGTATGTTTCAATAAGTTGAGAATATGAATATCAGAATAATATTATTGTAGGCTAAAATGGCATATCTGCTCTAGCCATATTACCAAAAGTCAATTCTCCATATTGTGTATGTCTTGAATTGTTAGGCAGAATTCCATATTCTTAGCTGATAAACATATTTTGATTGAGCTACTCTTCCCAAGAGGTCTTTAGTAGTGATTAGTGTAGTATTGCAAACCATTAGAAATGTGTATAATTTATAGAAAGTTCTGTGGTCTAGAATGATACTATACTCCAAAGTATTCCATTGTTTTCTGTATATGTTTGCCCTTTTAAAACAAAAATGCTGATTAAAGTCCGTTATTCAAGTTTTCTAAAGACAAATTCTAAACAGAAAAACAGTGATAGAGTACTGCATCTTTTATCATTATTCACAAATTTAAAAATGTATATAAGTTTAAAGGCCATGATATGTTTTAATAAACAGCATCAGTAATATCTACTGAAAGCTGCACGGTTGATTTTCCTAACTTTAATATTCTAATTGAAGAAACTGAAATCTTAGGTATGGGCCAAACCTGTGTTTTACTTATGTGTACTTTTGGCTTTACCTAAAAATAAACTTTTGGAAAAACAATGCATTATCATTGACAAGTGGTCTTTTGAAAAATGTTGGCTTGTTGAATTCTGCATTTCCCTTCGTGTGCTTTTTTCTTTTCTCCTGTCTCTTCTCATTCTGTAGATTCAGATCCAGGACATACAAGTGAAAATTGGGGGGAGAGACTTATATCTTCTTACAGGACATATTCAGGTAATTAGATTATCAGGGGCTCCTGTTTAGCCAGTGGTTTCTGTCACATTTAAAATTAAGTATTATACTATAAATAATTTCTTTTCAAACCAGTATATAGATAATCTTTGGTTGAATAAGTGAACTACATCATGACACCAGATTTCCCAGCTTTTGTTTGAGATATCAGTACATCACTTCCAACAAATGCTATGTATGAACATTATAAGCAGGATTACTGTTTAACTGCCACTCAGGTGTTGTGCAGTACAGCATAGGGCATCATTCACGTAGAAAATAATGTGAAAGTCAACCCCTTGTAACAGCCCCCCTATGGAAAGATACCCAAGGTGCTTAGTCTCTTTTGCTGTATACCCTTCGTAACGTATACCAAGGTTTGTTTTTTTTAGATAGACAATGTCATGTGACCCTTCAGTTATGCAGCATTTTTTAAAAGACATGTTTTAGAAAATTTTGAAGTTGAACTCTTGAATCTATAAACTTTGCTGCCTATGTTGAAATTAAAAATGAGTTAAAACACCAGATTTCCTGGAAAAATGTCATTACTATTAGCTGTATTGGAACCTTTCTATTTGGTTATGACACCAGGTATTATGCTTTATAATTGCTCCAGATAGAAGAATACAAGAGAATATATAAATAATATTATTTTAAAATAAAAAATAAATGTATATTTTGGAATGTGACAACACACTCAGTCTTTTTTTAATGGACTTGCATTTTTATGTTTGAATGTTTTTTAATATAAAATGTTACCTAGTCCCTAGGTCTCTAAGTGTCTACTTTTCAGCATATGACATTTAGCTATAAAATATGAAATAAATCATATGTTTCTGATATACTGTATTTAATAAATTTGTAGTGGTGGTCTAGAACCAACTAATTATTTTAAAAATTATTCTGAAAACTGTTAATTGAGTTGATAAGTCAGTTTTATGTGATTATCCAAATTTGGGGGTGAGGTCATGTTTATAATCGGCATTAAATTTAAAAGACCTACACTTACTGTAGTGTTAGGTGTACTTTTCTAAAATGAGACTCCTAAGTGCCAGGGTGCATCTGAAAGAGCTGTATGTGATGAAGCCATTCGTGATTTAAGTATCTTTGATGGAAATCCAAATATATAGGCACCCAGCTGTTAGAGATTTGGGTAGATAGGTTAGAACCAAAGAGTAATGGCAACATTTTTTTCCTCAGCCTTTAAATATACACATTCCAGACATGATTCATGTAGTTATGTTCATCTGTATTTGAATTGTTGTCTTACACAGTGGTTGCTTAGTGGAAAAATGCCATATTCTCTAGGTTTTGAGACACTGGTAAATTTATCAACCAATTTCCAAAGAAAAACACATTTTTTTACGTATTCTCACCAGAGGATATGTGTTAAGAGAGTGAGGAAGGAGGAGGAGAAAGAAAGAGAAACATTGATGTGAGAGAAAAACATCAATCAGTTGCCTCCTGTATGCACCCCCACCAAGAATCAAACCTGCAACCTTTTTGGTGTATGGATGACACTTCACCTAACTAAGCCACCCAGCCAGGGCCCAAGGAAAACAATTTTGTCTCTTTTCCTTAATATACTCTACTTAATTTGGATGTGACAGTGTTGAGCTTTCTATTCTGACAAGACCTGGGGGAAAAAGCATTTTTGAGATTATTAGACTGAAACATCTCCATATTTCTAAAGATCCTCTCTGAACATTGAAATAGTGTTAGATTGCTGAAAAGTTTATTTTTCTGTTTTTCTTTAGTCATAAGTGAATCACTTGAATTAAAATATATAAATATAAGGTGGCTGACTGCAATTTCAAGTCTATAGTAGACTGTACCTTAAATGAGTACATGTGTCAGTATTCCTGTGTTTAAATTTTTAAAACGCTGACTGGCTGTTCAGATATATAAACACATACTTCAGTTACTGAAACTTGAGAAGACAGGTCAAAGGAAACAGGTTTTTCACAAGATAAATCCAAAATAGCCAAAGTTTTATTCAATGCTTTAAACTTGAAAAATCATCCTTAGAGACATATTAATGTAACACTTTTATAAATTTGAAGAATGGTATATAGTTATCTTTAACCTAACTGTTTACACCTGCTACTGTTTACTTACCTTCTTCTTCTAGCTCATTTAAACATGAACTCAGACAAATGACTAGAGACTCTCAAAGGAAAAAAACAGAATTCAGATTGGATGCTAGTATCTAATTTGAATATTTGCTTGAATATTTGGAGTATATCCAGTTTGTGTATTCTTTTTCAAAATGTAATGATTATATTATTGATCACTTGGCAGCATGGAATTCTAATAATGAATTTGTAAATGTCTCATGTTTTCTCTAAACGGAGTGTATATCACTTAAGAGCATTTTATTCATTTATTTTTAAGAGCATTTTCTTTTTAAAACATTGTATTAAAATGCAATAAAAAACAAAAATAATCAATTGTTTTGCAAATGAGAAAATAAAAGTTTCCCCCAAAATTTTAGAAATTATTTTTAAGGCCAGATATTATACATTCTTTATTTTGTTTCCTCCAATTACTAGCTTTAACTTTTAGGTGAAAACAAAATATTTTAAGAATAAAATATTTTGCCCTGACCAGTTTGGCTCAGTGGATAGAGCGTCGGCCTGGGGACTGAAGAGCCCCAGGTTCGATTCCAATCAAAGGCATGTACCTCGGTTGCAGGCACATCCCCAGTAGGGGTGTGCAGGAGGCAGCTGATCGATGTTCCTCTCTCATCAATGTTTCTAACTCTCTATCCCTCTCCCTTCCTCTCTGTAAAAAATCAATAAAATATATTTTTTAAAAAAAGAATAAAATATTTTACAGTGTGAAAATTTTATAGAAAGTAGAAAAGATATATTAAGGGAAATAATACAAGAGAACCAAAGTGAACAGAACATTAATAGGAGAAAGTATATCTTTCGGAAAAATACAGGCTTCTCTAAAAGACCTGTTTAGTACTTTATAAGATACTTAGTAAGTTAGATGAAAGCTTGCTGAAACTGGATTTATACTAAATTGGATCATTAATGATAATGAAATGAGGAAAATTAAGATAATATATTAAGAACTCAATAAAGACTGACTTAAATCTTTTAAAAAATTTAAATATTTGTGTGTGTTTTTTATTGATTTTAGAGGAAGGGAGAGGGAGAGAGAGATAGAAACATCAATGATGAGAGACAGTGATCGATCAGTTGCCTCCCACACCAACAGGGCTTAAGCCTGCAACCTGACCAGGAATCAAACCATGATCTACTGGTTCATAAGTTGACGCTTACCCACTGAACCACACCAGCCGGGCTTGAAATGTTTTATTATAGAAAATCAAATATCAACAAAAGGGCCAACTTAGGAACTATTGAATTTTGAGTGATTTGTGGGCAGAGGAGTTTAAATATTAGGAACTCGAATTGTTCTAGATCATTACAATGCCAATATATTTTAATTAACTGGTACACTGTAAGAAGTATTACTTTAAGTTCTATGCTATTAATAATATTTAATGTTTAATATCAAGCTTTTATTGGTTTCTTGAAACTTGCTAGATTAATAAATGCTATCTCCTAAAGTAGTTTAGCTGTTGACTACAGTACTTATGAATAAGCCTTTTCTTCCACTCATTTTTGCTGCTTTTAAGTTTGTTTTTAAATTTTACTTATTTATTTATTTTTGTAGCCCCTCTGCAAGACCCTCAAATCTGGATCAGCAAATCCCAGATATTTGTTTAGGGTTTCCCAAGAAATACTAGTAGATGCCTCAATAGTTAATAGGCTGACCATCAGCATTAATTCTTTTTAAAATACATACATATATATTGTATACATACATTTTTTTTATTTTATTGATTTCAGAGAGGAAGGGAGAGACAGAAACATCAATGATAAGAGAGGATGATTGATTGGGTGCCTTTTGTATGCCCCACGCTGGGGATTGAGCCCACAATCCAGGCATGTGCCTTGACCTGGAATCAAACTGTGACCTCCTGGTTCATAGGTCGATGCTCAACCACTGAGCCACACTGGCTGGGCTGCATTAGCTCTTTTAGGACCTCCTGAATTAACTCCCAGAGAAGTCCAAAAAAAAAAGAACAGACATCTGTATCTCTTTGACCTGTAGAATCCAGTTCCATCTGATTTTTCTCACATCTTAATTATTGGGGAATACTGTCTGTATTGCCAAAGAATTTCCAAAATAGCTAAGTTTAGCGCTAACTTAAGACAGATCAAGTTGCTTTGAAAAATCTTTAGACATTTTTGAATTTTTGCCAGATCTCTCGTAACCCCCCGCCACACACATACACACAGAATCTTTAATTTGTTCATGTTTAACTTTAATATTTCTTGTTCAACTTTCCTATGACTGGAATAAAGTGATTCATTGTTTTTTAAATGAATAATAGGTCTGTGTGATGAGACTTGTCTCCTGTACTTATCTTTTTAGAAGATTGTATAAATCATTAGTGAAATTCAGGAAGTAATTTGAAGGAGCATTGCTATGTAGACTTCCCAATAATTAAAAAGTGTAAAATTATAGTGAGTGAAAGAGACGTTTCAAAGATGTAACACTAAGGAATGTTGGAAATGTTGTTGAAGTTAAATTTTAATAGAACAAATCATTAAATACAAATTTTACTTGGAGTAAATTTCCAAATGTTATTAGTTCTCTGAAAACAATAGAATTAATAACATTTTAAAAAACATTCAGTAAGAAAATTGATTGTATAATATAATAAAAGTATGGTACTCTTTCATCTGCCTATTGTTGGTTCATACACACGTTCCCATATACATGTATAACATCTATTTTTAAAAAGTCATTTTATGTTTTGCTTTTTTAATCTTTATTGTTGTATTACAGATGCCCCCCATCCCCCCCTGAGTTTTGCTTTTGAGTGCTTATATTTGTTTCAAATTCTTATATACTTATTAATAATTGCAGAGAAAGAAGGTCCAGAAAAGAAGAAAACAAAAAAGGAAGCTGGAAATAAGAAGTCCACACCAGTTAGCATTCTTTTTGGTTATCCACTCTCAGAGCGAAAGCAGATGGCACTTCTTATGCAGATGACAGCAAGAGACAACAGTCCAGGTGAAATTTACCATCACTGAGTTCATGTTTACTCTTAGTTTTCCTCCAAATCCAGTCTTGTCTTAACCAGTTATTTTTAACTACTTTAAATTTTTATTCCTAGATTTAGTCAGAATTTCTTGTAACATAAGTTTGTAACTACATTTAATTGTGTGACAATTGTTTATTGTCCGTCTGTATCCTCCACTAGATGAGAAACTACGCAAGAGCAGGGATCATTGCATTAGTGGACATTCAGTAAATACTTGTCAATTAAAATGAGCAATTTAGAAATTGGTCAGTCAGCTTGAGAAATCTGTTGCTGAACTGGGTGCTTTTACCTCAATGAAGAATGTCTTTACTCCTGTTTCTATAAAGCTGCTTCTAGGTTTATAGTTTACTTTTCAGTTCACTAGCATCCTGGTGATAAACTGATGATCTTATCATATTATTCCTTTTAGGAGTAAGAGTTTAATTCATGTTTTGTTATTTTATTGTTTAAGATCTAGGTAATTATAAAAGAAAAAATACCTGCAGTATATTGTATAAATTTATCTCATATTTCATTTCACACTTCCAGTTAAGGAAGTGTGTGTTTTTTCATGTACTATGTCCCCCAGAAATAACTGAAAATGGCTTACCAGCAGGACCAAAGCAAAATGGAACAAACAAATCAACCTGTTGATTTATTAAAAAGAACTCAGATAGCTGGACTGATATAGTTATTACTTTGAGCATTGAATTTTGCTGTGCATTCTGGCAGTAACAACACAAAAGAAAAGTTTTGAGTTGTATAATTCTCATTGAGTGATACAAGAAAGTAAATCTCTTTTGTCTATAGAAAAAAAAATTATTTTAGCTCTAAATTCAAGGCATCTTTGCGTAAGACTTTGGGTAACATAACAGACCCTGTTGAAGTGCATTGAAAAAGACACAATTTTTCCAGTGAACTTTTCCTGTGTTGGCTCTTTTTTAAAAAACTGAGACAGCATGCTAAAATTTCTAGAGTTTGTGTATCAAAGCATGTGTGTACCTAATATCTTTCACTAATAAAAATGTTAGGGCTTTCTGCCATTTTAAGTAGAATAGATTTTGGTTATTGTCCCACCTTTCCACCCCTACCTTGGTAAAGAATGTAGCCAAGTTAAGGATTTTTTACAATATTAAAACTTGAAATGTTTCTGTAAAATATTGACTTTGAATCATATATAATAGTTAGATGGAAAGACTTTTAATTTTTAAAACTGATTTTTTTATAGCATGAACTTCTATCCTTAGAATAAATTAAAGAGTTAATACAATAAGGCATTAAGTTAAAGTCCTTCCTTATCTTAATAGCTTCCTATCTTGACAGACAATGACTATTATCAGTTTCTTCTAGAAATGTACTAGCCATAAGCATATAAATATATTACATCTTTTATTATAGATTGTTTTTAACTATAAATAAGATCATTTTTTAATACTGTTCTGCAATAGGTTCTTTTTATTCAAGGAAATATCTTAGTCAACTTATTAATATTCTAGAGTCCCGGTACATGAATTTGTGCACAGGTGGGGCCCCTTGGCTTGGCCGGCGATCAAGGCCTGTTGGGGGGCCAGCCAGCCAGGGAGAGGGACCCCGGAAGGTTGGCCAGCCAGCCCCCCGATCGGGACCTAATGGGGTGGAGGGGAGGCCATACGAGGTTGGCTAGCAGGGGGGGTTGGGGGCGGGGGAAAAGGGCCATGGGAGGTTGGCCAGCTGGGGGGAGGTGCCACGGGTGGCTGGCTGTGGGAGCGCACTGACCACCAGGGGGCAGCTCCTGTGTCGAGCGTCTGCCCCCTGGTGGTCAGTGCACATCATAGCGACTAGTCAATTGGTCATTTGGTCATAACGGTTGCTTAGGCTTTTATATTTATAGAATATAGAATTAGAGTGCAAAGCTTTAGAAATATCAAACTGTTTGCCAATATCATATTGATATATTGTTCATTGTTTTATCTGTTTCATAATTAATTTTCCATTTTTTTGTTATGTTTAACCTGATTGCCATTATGGATAGTACTACTTGTATGTGTGATTACTGTTTTGGTATGGCTAACAATATTTTATATAAATTCCTTGCAAGTTGTATGAATTAAAAAGTATGTTCTTTTGTTTTTAAGAAGTTCAACAATTAGTTTTCTTAATAAATAACGTGACTATAAAAATTATAAAATACATTTATTCATTCAGCAAATATTGCATGAGTACCATGTACCAAGGAGTCTAAGACATCAAGATGTAGTGATAAATACGATAGACAAAGTCCTTGCTCTTATGGAGAGTATGTTATATATACAGATCGGAAGCTTATAATGACAAAATATACTTTAAAAGTCAAAAGGTAAACTTTAACCTTTTTTCTTATTGAGAAAAGGATGATGTTATGTTAGTGCTCTAACTACACTAGAAAATAATTTTCCATGGACTTTTCTCTTACAGCAGGTGTTTCTTTTAAATAGTTGTAAATTTTAGAATTAATTACTAATGTTATACATATGTCTTGAATCCTTAACTGATTAAGAAACTGGTTTTTGTTTTTCCTCCCAATAGTTATAAAATGTGGAGGAGAGGACATTGGACCTCATCTAGTTTACCATTCTTGTTTTTGATAGAGAAACTGAAACAAATCAAAAGATGGGAATCATAGCAAAGCACTTTTTTTCTCTTTAAAGGCCTTTCCCCAGCCTCTTCTTATTTCTTATAGTTAAATTTCATTTTCATACTAAAATCGTCACAGCCTTAGTTTGCACTTAATATCCAAGTACAACTCCAATGCTTTGTCTGAGTCAGAGGTGTGTCTCTAGTCTTAATGTCATTTCATCTAGGTCTTAGAATAATAGCAGTTTTATCAAATTATTCATTGAACAAACACTTTTAGTATGCATACCTGATACTTTATTATTCATTTTAGACCAATTTTATGAATAGATTGAATAAAATATTTTTTCTAAATTGGTTCATGCAATATTTGATAACCCTAAAGGAAAATCTACTCCAACTATTTGGGTAAAATGCAAGTCAAGTTTTGGATTGTGAAGGTGAGAAGATATTCTTCCTGTTCCAGAAATTAGCACATTATCTATAAAAGCCTTTAAATGAATATACAAAATATTTAGCCTAGAATTTTTAACTTTCTCCTTTCTTATAGATTCCACACCAAATCATCCATCACAAACAACACCAGCCCAAAAGAAAACTCCCAGTTCCTCATCTCGACAAAAAGATAAAGTTAATAAACGAAATGAACGTGGTGAAACGCCTTTACACATGGCAGCTATTCGAGGAGATGTGAAACAAGTCAAAGAATTAATAAGTTTAGGAGCAAATGTGAATGTGAAAGATTTTGCAGGTAAGACTTGTAATTAAATACTAATTATCAGGAACTAAAATTTAAAATTTATCTAAACAGGTTTTGAATACAATTTAATCTACATTTTTTTATTATTCTTGTTTTAAAAAAAAGAATTCTAAAACCTTACTTTATTACAGAACTGTTTTGGATTGTGTACATAAAACCCTGATCTTTACTACAATTCCATGTCAATAATTAGTCAGATTTTTAAATGTTAAATTTTTTTTTAGTTGACAGATTATAACATTTTAAAATCTTATTTAGGTTTTATTCTAGGTGAATTAGAGTTATATGATGTTTTCATAGCAGTTAATTTATAAGTCAAGATATTAACTTGAACATAAAGGACTATAAAGAGATGTGGTGGTGTTTTATTTTTTAATCCTCAAAAGTTAGGTTTTTCTTGAGAGAGAGAGAGAGAGAGAGAGAGAGAGAGAGAAACCTGACCAAGGATCAAACTTGCAACCTGGGTTTGTGCTTTGACTGGGAATCAAACCCAAGACCTTTTGTTGTTTGAGTTGATGCTCCAACCAACTAAGCCACACTGATCAGGGCAGCGGTGGTTTATTTTAGTTACTCAAATACATCTATCAGCCTTCAGTTCTACAACCTGCCTTTTTTTACTTAATGCGTTACAGATATTTCTGTCAGTACATACAGATAGTTCTACTTCATTCATTTGAACAACTGTATGGTATTGTATAGTATAGATTCTATGGACAATACTTTAGTGAACACTTGTAGAAATATCTTTGTGTATAGTTATGGTGGAAGGATTGTCAGTATTCCTGTTAGAAGGAAAACTGTTGAATCAAAGGGAATGCATATTTTAAAATATTTGAAATAGAGGCACATGACCCTCCAGAAAAATCTTTTATCAGTTTACCCTACCATCAAGAGTACTATAGAAAGAGCTCTTTTCTTCACATCTTCACTAAAAGTGGATATTATAGATTTAATTATTAGCACTCTGGCAATTGAAAAAAATATCTTTAATTTGGACTTTCTTAATCAGTAATGACAGTGAATATTTCTTGTATTCTATGATTGTGAGATTCAGTTCTTTGCCCATTTTTCTTATGTTTGGTAGTATTAATATGTAAGAGCCCTTCATTTTAGTGTAGATTTTAATGATTGAATATGTAAAGGTTTTTACTTTCTGTGGCCATGTTTGAATTTTCATTACAGTGTTATTGTACTAAAGTTTTTAATGTAATCATATAAGTTATTGTTTTCATTTTTGGGTTCTTTGGTATTTTATTTAAGGCGGCCTTTTCTGCCCCTAAATCATAAAACCATACCCTTATATTTTCTTTCTTTCCAAATTTTATTTTTGTTTTGCTTTTACACATAGCCCTACTAAAATACATCTGGAATTTATTTCTCTATTGGGTGTGAATTAGGGGAAGGGTGATATAAAATATCAACTTTAAAGAATGAACTTAAACTTGATATCTATCGGAAACCAAAAATTTGTACTTTTTTTTGGTCTAACAAATCACTTCCTAGCATTTATCTTAAATGTATAATTATGAATGTGCATAAAAATCCAATTGTATGGTTATTTGTTGCAGCATTTTTTCAAATTTTTAAAAATTAGAAATAATTTAAATGTCCAGCAATAGGTACTTATTTAAACAAATTATGGCATGTTCAATCAATGTGATACTATATTGTAGAAAAGTGACATGGGGGATTATTTTCATTGTAGTAAGTAAAAGAAGCAGGTTAAACAATCTTCCAAGTTTTGTTTTAAAATTATAGATATGAGAGGGAGAGAATCTAGTAGGATTTATGTTAAATTATTGAAATTATTGTATCTAGGTGTTGGAATTATAGGTAATGCTTATTTTGTGCTTTGTAGATTTTTGTTTCTTTTAAATTCTCACCCTAGGATATTTTTCCATTGATTTTTAGAGAGAGTGAAGAGAGAGGGAAAGACAGAAACATCGATGTGAGAGAAACACATTGATTGGTTGCCCTCCTGCATGAGCCCCAACCAGTCCTGGGCCGGGAAGGAGCCTGCAAACGGAGGCATGTGCCCTTGACCAGGAATCAAACCCGAGACCCTTTAGTCTGTAGGCTGACGCTCTATCCACTGAACCAAACCAGCTAGGGTTGTGCTTTATCGTTCTTATGTTTTCTAATTTTTCTTTCATAAACATATAACTTTATTTTAATATAAAAGTAATTAAAATGATAAATTTATTCCAGTTTAAATAAATATTAAATTCAGAAAATATTGTATTGATTTAACAGATGAAAGCCCTTAAAACAAAGGGGTTTTTGTTTGCTGAATAAAAGACCCTTACAAGGTTAATATTTTGCCTCTTTTTCTATTTTTTTTCTATTTTTTTCTATAGTCAGTTGATTATAAATTTTAGCAAGTTTATATTTATTGGATAAGCTTAAATGTTTAATATTTTGCCAAATAATTTAACTTTAATGGAAATAATATTATCACGAATAAACCTTCTATAAGATTAGTGGTGTTCCCAGGTATTTATTTCTTGTTCGTCACTCCTTTTTCTTTCTGTAGTATGTGCATTTAAAATCAGTATGTCACACATGCTTATGTATATGGAAATATATATATATACACACACACACATATATATATATATATATAATTATTTTTATTACAAGGCCAATCTGTCAAATAGCTAGATGTAGTGGTTAAAGTAGATGTTATTTACAATAAAAATTGCACAGTGTCATGCTCCCTATCTTTTTTTAGACTTGTTAATATTTAATGATCCCTCTATATATATAACATTTATTCCTGCATTTTAGTGAACTATATGCTTAAGTTAGTACTCTAACTTTAGGTTGGACACCACTGCATGAAGCCTGCAATGTTGGATATTACGATGTTGCTAAGATACTTATAGCAGCTGGAGCAGATGTTAACACACAAGGATTAGATGATGACACTCCACTCCATGATTCTGCTAGTAGTGGGCATAGAGATGTAAGTATGATAGAAAAATCAATAATAATTTTCAAAATATAAATTCAACCCAGAGTAATTTCGTTTCCTTCTTAGTCATGCGATCTCCTGTCATATTTCACTCATTGCCTTAATCAGCTTATCTGTATTTTGTTTCCTTTTATCTGCCTTTGAACTGTTAATTCCTATCATAGTCAGGTTTAGTATTATACTTACATAAAATTTATTTAATTTGATAATTAATTATATAGGTTGGCAAAATTTTATTTCCAGGCCATTCGCCACACAACTAGATATAGTGGTTAAAGTGGATTTTTCTTAGAATAAAAATTGTAGTGTCATACTGCCTATCTTTTTTTAGACTTGTTAATATTTAATGATTCCTGTATACATAACATTTATGCCTGCATTTTAGCTGACATTATTTTTCAGATGGTTTATTTGTATAATAATAATAACATGATATTATAATCAAATATTATAAATGCTCAAAATTAATGGTATCTCTAAACATCATGTTAGTAGTTTTGCTGTAATATTATGAACCATACTGGGTTGTAAGTTTCATTTGCATTTTCAACCTTTGGCATGTTGATATCAAAGCTAAACCATTCTTGGTGTGGGCCTCTTTGGATTCATCTTGTTTTGGACTTCTTGTCCTTCTTCGACTTGTGTGTTTATTTCCCTCACCAGGTTAGGGAAGTTTTCCGTCACTATTTTTTCAAATAGGTTTTCTTTTTTAAAAAACATATTTTTATTGACTTTAGAGAAGAAGGATGAGGGAGAGATAGAAACATCAGAGATAAAAGACAGTGATTGGTCAGCTGCCTCCTGCACGCTCACACTGGGAATTGAGCCTAGGCATGTGGCCTGACCATGAATCGAACCCCGACCTCCTGGTTCATGGGTTGACACTCAACTACCTAGCCACACCAGCAGGGCAGTTCTTTCTCTCTCTTTTTTCTTTTTTGCTCAGTCCCTTTACCCCGCAAGCCTCCTCACCCCAGAGCTGTCAACTCTTCTCTATTTATGAGTGTCTCTGTTTTGCTTGTCAGTTCAGTTTGTTCATTAGATTCTAGATGAGTGAAATTATATGGTAAAGGATAAATTTTTCTTCTTTTTTATAGCCAAGTAATATTCCATTGTGTAAATGTATCATAGCTGTTTTATCCCATCATCTACTGATGGACACTTGGACTGCTTCTAAATCTTGCCTATTGTAAATAACTGCAATGAACATGGGGGTGCATATATTCTTTCTAATTAGTGTGAGTTTGATTCGGGTTTCTTTATATGAATTCTCAGAAGTGGAATTGCTGGGTCATAAAGCAGTTCCTTTTTTAATTTTTTGCCATAACTTCATACTGCTTTCTACAGTGGCGGCATCAGTCTACATTCCCACCAACAGTGCATAAGAGTTCCCTTTTCTGCACATCCTGGGCAACACTTGTTGTTTGTTGATTTATTGATGATAGCCATTCTGACAGGTGTGAAGTGTTATCTCATTGTGGTTTTATTTTGCATTTCGTAACATTGAGCATCTTTTTGTATGTTTATTGGTCATCCATATCTCCTCTTTGAAGGAAGTGTCTATTGAGGTCCTCTGCCCATTCTTTAATTGGGTTATTTTTGGGGTGTTTTCTTTTTTTTGGCGTTGAGTTGTATAAGTTCTTTATATTTTGGATATCAAGCCCTTATCAGATGTATCAGCAAATAATGTTCTACCATTTAGTGGGCTGTATTTTCATTTTGTTGATGGCTTTCTTTTTTGTGCGAAAACTTTTTAGTTTGATGTAGTTCCATTTATTTTTTCTTTTGTTTCCCTTGCCAGAGGAGATATATCAGAAAAAAAATACTGTCTGAGAAATGTCAAAGATTTTACTGCCTGCCTATGTTTTGTCGGATATTAATGATTTCAAGTCAAACATTTAACTTTTAATCCATTTTGAGTTTATTCTTATGTGTGGTGTAAGGTGATCTAGTTTTATTTTTTTGTACATATCTGTCCCTTTTTCCCAGCACCATTTATTGAAATCTTTAGCCCATTGTATGTTTTTGCCTCCTTTGTGAAATAATAATTGACTATAAAGGCGTTGGTTTATATCTGGGCTCCCTGTTCTGTTCTCTATATCTCTATGTCAGTTCTAGTACTTTTTTGATGGAATCTTTATAGTTCTCTATTAATAGTATCATGTCATCTGCAAATAATGACAGTTTTACTTCTTCCTTTCCAGTTTGGATGTCTTTGTTTCTCATCCTTATCTGTTTACTGTGGTTAGGACTTCCAGTGCTATGTTAAGAATGATGAAAGCAGACACCCATCCCTGTCTTATTCCCGGTTGAAAGAGGAGCACTTGCAGTTCTTGCTTATTGAGTAGTTTAGTAGTAATTTTGATAAGGTTGTGGGAGGACAGCAGTACCACATTTTCTTTCGCTGCCAATCTTGACCAATCCTTATGATTTTCTTAATAAAATTTTATTTTTTCTGGCTTACTGTATGATAAGAATACAGTATGTAATATACAAAATATGTGTTAATTGATCATTATTGGTAAAGCTTCTGATCAACAGTACACTATTAGTAGTCAGGATTTGGGGGGTCAAAAGTTATATGTGGATTGTCAGCTGTGCAGGGCTGGCATCCCTAATCCCTGCATTGTTCAAGGGTCAACTGTATATGTTCCATGAAGCCAAGGAACTTGTTATGCTTGTTTATTGATGTATCTTCAGAACTTGGAGCAGTACTTGTTAATAGGTTCTCAATAAATAATTTATTGAATGTATGATGAAAAGGGAAGAAACTGATGAGATTCACTGCTAAAATTGCCCAGTTTACATTTTAAGGAGGAAATTTCTTTGTAGCAGGTATAATCATCAGATGGGGGGGGGGGCAATGAAAATGAAACTTGAAGAGAGTAATCATGATTTAGAAGAGACACACTGTAAGGAATGGAGGCAGAATAAATGAGGCAGAATGATGTTATGAATGTTATCAAGAGAATGGTTAAAATGATAAAAAATATGAAGTGACTAAATCTTCCTACTATTTAATTCAGATAGTGAAACTGTTACTTCGTCATGGTGGAAATCCATTTCAAGCTAATAAACACGGAGAGCGTCCAGTGGATGTTGCAGAAACAGAGGAGTTGGAATTGCTACTAAAAAGAGAGGTGCCTTTATCTGATGATGATGAAAGTTACACAGGTTTGCTTCAGATAATCTGTATTCAACTATTTGTTTGACATGATGTTTAGTAGGACGTTTTACTTCTACTTTATAGTACATAAAATGTTTGAATACCTTACAATAATGCTAGCTAGCTAGTAAGACTGGTGAATTTAGTAACCTAGTTATTTGCTATATGTCCTCTGTGTAAATGGAGTCATGATGCCATTGCCCTATTTTCATGATTTTCTTCCATAAATTGCTGATATTACATTCAAGCCCATTGTAGAACCTTTCCCCATTAATAGCTACCACCACTGCTCTTCTGATTTCTTTACATTCTTTCATAAATTAGAGATACACTAACCAAACCCTTTCTGTCTTTACGTGGCATTAATGAATTGTCTTTACATTTTTAACTTTTGTCATTTAGGTGGTTGAACTCTGGTCATTGTTTAAAGGTAGGGGCACAGTTTCACAAACACAATTTTTAAAAGGAAGAGCCAAAATAATATTTCAGAAAACTTTTGGTGTACTCAGAATTTTTTTAAAACGCATAAACAGTTTAAAATACAACAGAAAAAACTTCCTTGTAATTGAAGAAAATCTTTTGTGTACAGACTAGAAACATTCACCATGTTTCAGGTAAAAATCCATTAAAAAGAATTTAGTAGGTTTCATAATTGACCATATGTCCAAAATATCTAAAGAATTCCTAGGAACAGTTAAGTCATATTGCTATTATATTGTTATATGTAAGGGAATAAAAATCAAACCACACTCATTTAATCTCAGTCACTGCCCAAAGGCAATAGAATGACATCTATAGTTTTGAGGCAAAAAAGGTCTATGATATAAACATCTGTACTTTTTTTTCCTTAATTGAGGAAGAAGTGAACATTATATTAGTTTCAAGTATACAACATAATGATTCTGTATTTACATATATTGTGAAATGATCACCACAATAAGTCTAGTTAACATCCATCATTATACATAGTTAAAATTATTTTCTTTTTCCTTGAGATGAGGACTTTTAAGATCTATTCTCTTAGCAACCTTCAAATATGCAATATAGTATTAATGGTAGTCACTATGCTGTAGATTACTGCCCCATAAATTATTTTATATTTAAGTTTATACCTTCGATGCTCTTCATCTGTTTTGCTCACTCCCACCATCCTCAACTCTAGCAACCACCGATCTGTTCTCTGTAACTGTGAGCTTACTTTTGTTTTTAGGTTTCACATATAAGTTAGAATATACAGTACTTGTCTTTCTCTGGCTGATTTATTTCACTTAGAATATACCCTCTAGGTTCATTCATGCTGTTGCAAATGGCAAAGTTTCATGGCTGAATATATTCCATTGTGTATATACTGTATACTACACCTTATCTATTCATTCGTCTATGGATACTTAGGTTGTTTATCATATCTTGGCTATTGTAAATAATGCTGTTCTGAATATGTGGGTGCATATATCTTTTTAAATTAGTTTTTGGTTTCTTTGGAGAAATAACCGAAATTGCTGTTTTCTATATGGGTATACCAGTTTAAATTTTGATCAGTAGTGCACCAGTTTTCTTTTATTTCACATTCTTACCACAACTTGTTATTTTTTGTCTTTTTTTATAATTGTCACTCTAACAGGTATGAGATAATATCTGATTGTAGTTTTGATTTGCATTTCCCTGGTGCTTAATGATGTAGAGCATCTTTTATGTACCCATTGGCCATTTGTATGTCTTCTTTGGAAAAACGTCTATTGCAATCCTCTGCCAGTTTCTCAGTCATTGAAATCTTCTCTCAATTTTTCAATTGAATTGTTTGTTTGCTGTTGAGTTGAATGAATTCTTTATATATTTTAGATATTAACCCCTTATCATATATATGATTTGCAAATATTTTGTTCCATTCAGTACATTGCTTTTCATGCTATTGATGATGTCCTTTGTTATGCAGAAGTTAAAATCCCAATGTTTTATTATGAAAATGGTCAAAAATACTGCAAAGTACAAAGAATTGTACAGTGAACACCATGTACCCACCAACTACATTTTACAGTTAACTTTTTGCTATAGTTCCTTTACTACATTATCACATATATCTCTCTCTACCCTTCAATCTATCTTATTTATTTTTATTTGTTAATTTCTCTTTATTGTTGAAAGTATTATAGATGCTCTCCCCCTTTTTTTCCCTTTGACCCCCTTCACTCTGCACCCACCCCTCCCAGGCCTTCACCACACTATTGTCTGTGTCTGTGGGCTATGCATGTATGCATATAAGTTCCCCATTTAATCCATCTTAATTTTTGATGCATTTCAAAATAAGTTGCAGACCTCTAAGTACTTTAGCATGCATTTTATTCATTAACTAGTTTCAATTTTTGTGTATGAATTTTTTAGGTAATATTTATATTTGAGAAATTAATAATTTTTTTTTGTTGTTGATTTATTTTTTTTTTAATTTTATTATTTATTACAAAGGATATTACATATGTGTCCATTTTTTCCCCCTGCCCAAATAATTTTTTTATTTACTAAAACATTCTTTTAGTTTTGAGAAATTCATAGACCTATATAATTCAGTCTTATAAAGATACAGACTATATCATTCCAGCAAGTTTCTTTTTTTATTTTATTTTATTGTTTTCTTATGCTGCCCCTTCTTACTCAATCCCTGCCCCTACCTGATCATGTATACTCTTTATGGTAAATAAAGATTAGGCAGGAATCACTAATAGATAAATCTAGTTGAAATTTTTTTATGAAAAACAGGAAATTTACATTGTCTTCTCCAGTTCTGAGAGAGGAAAGGATAAAAACCAATGGTTGTATAGTGGAGAAATCAAGCAGCACCTAAACTGTGATCAAAATTAACATCTTCACCCCTGGCTGGTTTGGTTCAGTGGTGGAGCATTGGTCCACGGACCAGAGGGTGGAGGGTTCAGGGTTCTATTCCTGGTCAAGGGCATGTACCTGGGTTGCAGGTTTGAGCTCAGCCATTGTCTGGGCTTGTGCAGGAGGCAACCAATCTGTGTGTCTCTCTCACATCAATGTTTCTCTCTCTCTCTCTCTCTCTCTCTCTCTCTCTCTCTCTCTCTCTCTCTCTCTCTCTCTCTCTCTGTTTTTCCCTCCCTATATTCCTCCCTTCCACTCTCCCTTAAAAAAAATCAGTGGAAAAAATATCCTTGGATGAAGATTAACAAATAAAAAAAAAAAAACATCAAAGGAGAGACAAATGCGCATCATGTATCTCCATATATGATTTCATGAAAAGGGTACATTATCACTTTTGTGGCTTTCTGAGAATGCATAATTATGAGGAATGTTCTGGGTTTTTTCTTTTTAAGACTGGTGAAAGAGTAAGAAATGGCAATGTCATGAAAAACTAAAAGGGCAATAGAAATGTTCCAGACAGAGATAGTAAATTAAAGGCAATATCTGTTCCAGACTGGATCCTGTACTGGAGAGGGAAAATGATTATAAATAACATTATTAGATCATTTAACAAGGAATATGGACAGTAAATTAGTGTTGTATCATTGTAAATTTTGAAGTTGACAACTGTATTTTGTTGACAAGAGAATATCCTTATGTCTTAGGAAATACTTATTTCTTAGGAGTTACTCACTGACGTAAATAGGGGTAAAGAGCCATGATGTATATAATTTGACCTCATCTAGTTCAGGAAAAAAATATTTGCATATATAGTGCAAGTAAATTATAAAGCAAGAGAATGAAAACATTAACAATGGGCAAAGCTGGATAAAGAATATAAAATTTTTAGTAGTTTTTATTTTTTAATTTCTGTGAGTTTGAAATTATTTGCAAATAAAATTTCAAATATATACAAATACATAAAATTGCCTTGCTTTGTCCATTGAAAAGATCTAAAAGCATTGATCCCAATTCCAATAATCTTTCCTAGTGCCCAGATTATAATCTTGACATGCTTTCTACTAAAAGAAAACCAAGGCTTTTTAGAAAAAAATAGGTGATTTTAAGTCTGGGATAGGAAATATATAAGATGAGCTGTCAACATCTTGTCATTGCTGATTACAAGGAAGCTATGAAAGATTACTATAAGGTTTTGTCAAAAGGCCTTAGGAGACAACTTAGATCAGTTTCCAATTGACCAAAGATGGGATAGTTTGAGCTTCAATAAGGCTATTAATAATAAATATTTGAAATTGATTAAATAAGTTTAAATCCATAGTCCATGGTCATAATTATTTTAATTAATTTATCATAAGAGAACCAATTTATTTTAAAAATTAGGCATAAATAAAAGAAAATAATAAATTATTTATCTTTTCTTACATGAACTCTGTCACTGGGTAACCTCATTATAGGTGAGAAGTTTTTGGTTTTGGTCTTGGTTGTTCTTTAATATGTTTTTATTGATTTCAGAGAGAGGAAAGGAGAGGGAGGAAAGATACAGAAACATCAATGATGAGAGAATCATCAATTGGCTGTCTCCTACATGCTCCCTACTGGGGATCAAGTCCGAAACCCTGGCATGTGCCCTGACCAGGAATCAAACCATGACCTCCTGGTTCATGGGTTGACCCTCAACCAGTGAGCCACATCGGCTGCGTGAGAAGTGTTTTTTAAATAAGGTTAATGCAGGTAAAAAAGAAAATAGTTTGACCATTTTGTAAACCACATATCAGTTAATATGTGTAAGCTTTGAGCATCAACAGTTGCTAACATTAGATTTTTTAAAAAGAGGGGGAATAAAAGCATTGCATGCTCCCTGCTGAAAGAACACATTACACTACTATTCTTCACTCCTCAGGATCCAGCTGCCATTTTCAGAAAATACCAAAGTCAGAGGAACATGCTGCTGAACTGCACCAAGCAAAATCTAGACTGTGGGAAACTCAAATGGCTTTGATTTTTCAAGAGATAAATTGTATGGGAATGAAAAAAGAAGAATCGGTAGGGGAAAAAAATGTTAATGTTTAAAAGTCATACCAAAGTTGAAAAATAGGCAACACTAAAAAAATAATGTATTTAATAGGTGATTTATACTTCTCTGGGGGAAATTTGTACAAAATTTAGTTAAAATAAATGGCACATACAAGATCCAGAATATTCTTTAAAAAATATGTTTTTATTGATTTTAGAGAAGGAGGAAGGGAGAGGGATAGAGAGATAGAAACATCCATGAGGGAGAAATCTCAATCTGCTGCCTCCTATATGTCCCCTACTGGGGATGGAGCCGGAAACCTGGGTATATGCCCTGACCGGGAATCAAAACATGACCTCTTGGTTTATGGGTCAACACTCAACCACTGAGCAACACTGGCCAGGCAGGATATTTTTTTAATTCAAAGAAATTCTTATGTTAAGGGGAAACCTAATATGTTGGGGGTTTTTTAATCCTTGCCTTAGGATATGTTTATGGATTTTAGGGAGAGAAGAAGAGAGAGAAACATCGATGTGAGAAAGATCTATCTGTTGCCTCCATATGTGCCCCAACTGGGGATTTGAACCCACAACCTTTTTGGTGTATGGGACAATGCTCCAACCAACGGAGCAACCCATTGGGGTCTGCTAGGTTTTTTAATAGTTTTGAGAAGGGTCCAGCAATAGTGATAGTTCCTTTATTTTATCCAAAAGTGGGACTAATTATAAAATGAGGAGACCAGGGTTGGAAGGGTGAATAAAAAGACAAAAATATAACATTGGTTGAAGCAGTATTTATTAGTGGTAATGTTAACAAATGGAGCAACATCCCTTTTAGTATATATTTTCACCTTCCAGTAAATGTAAATAAACTCCTTAAGTGTTTGGTACAAAGATATTGCTCAATAAATATTTGTTAAATTGGTGGAGAGTGGTTACTGGTTCTTAGGGATTTTTTAGGACTCTCCAAATTCCACAAATCCAAGAAATAACTGAACCTGTAAGCTAGGCTCATTCATTACTGAGACTGTAAAAGTTTGAGAAGACCTAGAATCAAACAACCGGAACGGTTCCTCCTGGTGCTTCAGCTGCTGGCAGTCACAGGTGTGAAGGCCACTTTACCTTCTACCTCCAGCAGGAGGGCTGCCTCTTAGACTACTCCAATATGGGGTTTCAATGAGTTATCGAAGAAAGACAACACTCCAAGAACCTAGAAACCTAAGAAAACAATCATTTGAACAAACAGAATGTTAACCCAGATCGTTCAGCAAACAACAGAAATGAATACTTAAGAAAATTCAGTTATAGCTCAAAAGACATTTTGGAGCTAATAAAAAAAACAAAAAACATGATTATACAACCAGACAACTCAGTGGATGAGTGAGAAATGATCATTGTTTGGACTTAAATTATTATTGGAAAATCAAGTAAAATAAGTCCTCACAATACAGCAGTATTATAGAGAACGACTTCTTAAAGAAGATGAAAAATACTTAGAAAATAAATCAAGGAGACCTAACAGATCTCACGTGAATAATTTTTATGGGAATTTAAAAGGCAAATAAAGGTGGAATATAGTCCACAATTATACAAATAGAAATTTTTCCCAAGCTGAAGAAAGCCTAAGTTTTAGTGGCAGATAAGATCCCAAGAAAACAGAAACACCATTCAGAAAGGATATATGCACGCCTATGTTCATAACAGCACAATTCACCATAGCTAAGATTTGGAAACAGCCTAAGTGCCCATCAGCAGATGAGTGGATTAGAAAACTGGTACATCTACACAATGGAATACTATGCTGCTGTAAAAAAAAAGAAGGAACTCTTACCATTTGCAACAGCATGGATGGA
>NW_006290305.1:4662698-4663281 GCF_000327345.1 Myotis davidii | reverse complement strand
GGGGGCAGGCGGGGAGAGGTCAGGGGGAAAAGGAGACATGTAACACTTTAAACAGTAAAGAAGTGAAATTTTTAAAAAATTGGGATATAATGAACAACATAAACTGATGAGCAAAGATAGAATCAGAGTCATAGAAGTATCAAACAGACTGTCCAACCTATGAGGGAGGGTGGGGGTGGGGGGGAGGGAATAAGAGGTCAACCAAAGGACTTGTATGCATGCATATGAGCATAACCAGTGGACACGGATGGGGGTTGAGTTCAGGGGATAAGTGAGGACATGCACTGGGGGGTGGGGGCAGGCGGGGAGAGGGCAGGGGGAAAAGGAGACATGTAACACTTTAAACAGTAAAGAAGTGAAATTTTTAAAAAATTAAATGCTTAAAAAAAATCAAACTTGCCAAACCGGTTTGGCTCAGTGGATGGAGCTTCGGCCTGCGGACTGACGGGTCCCGGGTTCGATTCCGGTCAAGGGCATGTACCTGGGTTGCGGGCACTTCCCCAGTGGGGAGTGTGCAGGAGGCAGCTGATCGATGTTTCTCTCTCATCGATGTTTCTAACTCTCTATCTCTCTCCCTTCCTCT
>NW_006290305.1:4661888-4662639 GCF_000327345.1 Myotis davidii | reverse complement strand
GGGAGGTATGCAGGAGGCAGCTGGTCCATGTTTCTCTCTCATCGATGTTTCTGGCTCTTTGTCCCTCTCTCTTCCTCTCTGTAGAAAATCAATGAAATATATTTAAAAAAATAAAAAAATCAAACTTGGAGAAAAAAAGTCCTCTACCTGACTAGAGTATTATTCACCTGTCAGGATAAAAGAAAAATCACTGTAGACATTAAGGATTTAAAGGTATATCAATATGTATATATTCTTATACATTTTAAAAGAAATAATGGAGCGAGGAGGTTAGATGGAGGAGGTGAAAAAAAATGAAGGGATTAAGAAGTACAAATTGGTAGTTAGAAAATAGTCATGGGGATGTAAAGTACTGCATGAGGAATATAGTCAGTAATCTATAATAATAAAAGCATAATATGCTAATTAGGCCAGACAGCCAAATGACCTTCCAGACAAAGCTGGGACTGCAAGGGCCAAGCCCTTTGCATGAATTTCATGCATCGGGCCTCTAGTATGATAATAACTGTATATGGTGCCAGGTGGATACTGGAAGTATTTTGTAAGTATATGATTGTCTAACCACTGTGCTGTACACCTGAAACTAATCCTATATAATAAGAGAGGAATATGCTAATTAGCCATTATACCCTGAGGTGTAACAACCAAGCACATCATGACCAGATCACAGATCTGCAGGAGAGTGGGCCAGTAAGGTACTAGCGGGCTGTGGAGAGCTACAGGAGGGGGTAGGGCAGCAAGCTATGGGGGG
>NW_006290305.1:4655086-4661851 GCF_000327345.1 Myotis davidii | reverse complement strand
GCGCAGGGGGAGCTACAGGAGGGCAGCAGCGACCTACTGGCTACAAGTGGATGGCAGAGAGCTACAGGACGGGGCAGGGCAGCCAGCAAGCAGGAGGCAGAGAGCTACAGGAGAGGGCAGGGCAACAAGTTATAAGGGGGTGCGGGGGGAGCTACAGGAGGACGGCAGTGACCTACTGATGCACAGATTCGTGCGCAGAGCTACTAGTATAAAATAATATTGAATGTAAGCTGTCATTGAAAAATTTAAAAAAAAATAATGGAAGAATAAACCAACAACTTAGAAACTTGGTTACCTAATAGGAGAAAAGGGTAAAGGGAGGTATGTGTGAATTGTTACAGTCTTGAAAAACAGTCTGACAACAGCTGGTGAAATACAAGAGCTCTTATCTTTTGAAGATACATGCTGAAATATTTCTAGATAAAATAACTTGAATGGGGATATGCCTCAAAATGATAAAGCAGTAGGATGAATAGAGAGTATGGATTGGCCAAAGATTGATGCCTATTGGAGCTGAGTAATGGGTACCTCGGGGTTCAATATAACATAACATTCTGTCTACTATGTTGAGTTCAAAGTTTATTATAAAACATTTTTAAAGATACTTACACACTTTGAACTATCAGTCACTTCTGGGAATATCCAGTGTTTATTATAGCGCTGTTTTGACTAGTAAAAGCATAAATATATAGTCAGATAGGGCATTGGTTGTATAAATTGATGTATATAGCCACACCATGGGTTATTGTACAACTATGAAAAAATATATTCTAATGCTATACCAGTTACTTGGAAGGATTTTCATAAGAAATTGACTTAAAAATTAAGATGAATAATTATATCTAATTTTGTAAAATGTACTGTTTTAAAAAGCAATATATATGTTCATATATGTACATATATTTGTGCAAAATTTTATAAGCATGGAGAAAATCCAGAAGCATGTATATCAGGCTACTAATAAGGCATGTGTCAGGTGAGGGGTGGTGAGTGGCAGAGAAGGGGGTAATCTGGGTGGAAGGAAGGGAGCTGAACGCAATCATGTGATAATATTTTTGTATACATAAATATACAACTCAGCAGAATCTTCCCTTACCCTGCATCCCTGTTTATTTAACCTCTTATGCCCTTCCCTTCACAGTGAATCTTCTTAAAGTGCATTGTAGTACACTCTATTGAATCTATGTTTACTAACATCATTATTACTAACACTAGAAGCCCCGGTGCATGAAAATTCGTGCACAGTCCGGGAGCCCTCAGGGGATGTCCTACTGAGGGCTGGGGAGCGGGCCTAAGCCACAGTCTGACCTCCCTCTGCCAGAGGTAACCAGGCTGATCAGGGGAAGGCGCCGCCCCCATTATCCCGATGCTGCTGCCCCTGTTGGCCCTCCTCAGCTCTCGCAGCCACTGCAACTATACAGTCTAATTAGCATATTACCTTTTTATTAGTATGGATGATCTAACTGCCAGATCCCTTAACTGTCTTCTCGGTCTCTCTGTAGAATTTGACAGCGTTGACCATATTCTTCCTAAAATTCTGTCTTGGTTTTGAGACATAATTCTCTGGCTTTCATTTAGCTTTCCAGACTGTTTCTTCTCAGTTTCCTTCTAGAATCTCATCTTCATTTTTCCCCTCATTCCCTTCACATACTTCCATGTGTTGATTTTTCTGAAGATTTTACTTTCTGGACCCTCTTCTCTTACCACCCACACTTACATTCTCCCACCCACACTTACAGTTCTAACTGCCATCTATATGGTGAAGCCTTCCAAATATCTCTTTATCCCATACATTTCTCTTGAGCTTTCAAACCTATATATTTAGCTGCCCCTCTGGCTATTACCACTTAAGATTTCCACAGAAATCAGAGTACCTGAATGGAACTTGGTTCTCTATTTACAATCCTCTTGTGTTTTGTTTTTTTTCTCTCAATGGTAATGTAAATCAGCTATACTTATGTCATATGCTTGATAGTCATCCTAAACTCCTCTTCCTCCTTTTCTTTCAGCTCAATTATTTAGCGACTATTTTTGAGCACCCATTATGTGTTGGGCATTGTTTATGCACTGGAGATACAGCCTATTAAGAAAATGTAGATAATAACATAATTATCTACTAATCCCTGTCATTCCTACTTTCAAAGAATTTACAAATCTATCTAGCAGTGACAAGCTGAAGGTCACTTGAACATCGTTGTATAAAATGAGGATTATGATAGCTGAAATTACATTGGCTTCCATAAGAAAGCAAGAAAATACGATTTGAAAAATAGAAATTTTATATGGTATGTTAATTTTTACATGTTTTGTGGCTACAAACTCTAATTCTGGTCTCTTTAGAAAGCAGTAGCTGTGGAAAGCAACCTTGTTATAAAACTTTCTTTTAAAAATCTGCAGCAGATTTTTCCCATGGAAGAAGAAAGCTGTTTTATTTGAACTTACATATTTAATTAGAGTGGAACACGACCTTCTAGAACCTTTTTTGATTTTCATTTATTTTGATTATTTCATGTGTTCATTAGCTATCTGTTGATTTTTCAGAATATTTATTTTCTACATGGTGAAAGTGCCTGAATTATTGCTTGATCAAAGTCCTTCAAGGAATGATGCAAAAATCATCAGTAAGTATCTTACAAAGATTTTGGAGTTGCTAAAAAAGACTGATGAAAATACCCAAATTTATTGCTTAATTTACATGAGGTCCTTGTTAGACTTAACTTTATCAAACACCATCCAATCTAAATTCAGAATATGTTAATATTTAATAGAGAATTAACTGCCCAGAGATGTTTGTGTATAAAGTCTGATAGCATTGTTACCCATCTGGTATATCATGTCATCCATGTGACAGATACACTTTAAGTGTTGCAAAGTTAAAGAATAAGGTCAAGACTATGAATTTCAAAGAAGTTAATACATTTGGAGTAAATAAAGGGTGTTATATATGTAGCATTTAAGTGTGGTTTATTCCATTAGGCATTGCGCTATGCTTTATGACAGTGCTACTCAGAGTAGCTATTCCACAAACTATTGCTGTTTCTCATGATAAAGAACTTTTGCCAGAATGTAAATGTACTGCTTTCTTCATCAAAAAGGTAAAAATGCTAAAAAAAAAAAATTAAAAATTAAAAAAAAATGTTAGCTGAACTCAGTGTTCTAGTGACTAATTCCCATTTCTGGTACAAGATCCTATTTCATCATGGATTTGTAATAAACAATATGCAGACTGGCCTCAGTTCATGAGCTACACTGCATAGCAGTTTTATGTTGTGCATATCAAACATTTACGCTATTGTTGCAGGAATACATGTCCTGGTTAATACAGCTTATTTGTATACAAATGTGTGACACTTTTAAGTTTGCATAATTCTTTAGTCTTTTCCCCCCTTAACTTCTGCCCTTTTCCCATGGTTTCATTTCAATTACATTCCTATACAGGAATTCCATTTAATAATAGTATTTGCTACAGACAATTGCTTCTTGCTATTCTGCTGAGAATTCAGTTATTCAGAGATTGTGCTCATAAAGCATAATTATGGTAGTAGAGATGAGGGTAACTCTGTGTCACGTAGTATCCCTGCCCATACTTTCAGACATTCATTAATTGCCAGAGTAGAGATTCTGTTAAAGTTTGCAAACACTGATTTTATTACTTAAACAGAGCTCTCAGTGTACAATGTTGAAAATGCCAGTCATTGTCAGAATTATTAACCTTTTTCTTATCTTACTTTGACTGCTAATAATCTGGCCTTATTTATTAAGCAGCTGCTATAAACTTCCCTTACTTGCATACTTAAACTTAACCTAGGAAATGCTCAAATGCTCCATCATAATAAACAGACAAGCTACTTTTAGATACTGATATAAAATAGATTAGGAAACTGGTGCTTACTGAGAGCATCTGTGTGTCAAAAAATACACAAAATGACCAATATTTTGAAGCCTTATTTTCTTAATGTTAAAACAGTAAATTGTAACTATTTTAAATATATTGTCATAATTTATTAAATTCACTTCCTCAGTTTTATATTTCAGGGATTGTGAAATACAAGTGTTGATGCATGCATATATTGAACTATAACATTTAATAATTCAAGAGCTCCAAAAACCAATTATTTAAACCAAAATATACCATACATTTTTACTAAATGGATTATGTGATGTTAACAATTTATCCATAAGGAAGAATCATCACCTTAAAAAGTTTTAAAGCAAACCAAACTTAGAAGTATAAAAACTACAGGAAGAAGTTACATAGGGTGTTTTCAGAGCATTAAAATCTATATCAGGGGTCCTCAAACTACCGCCGCGGGCCACATGCGGCCCACCGAAAACATTTATCCAGCCCGCCAGGTGTTTTTGTCACTGCTGCCTGTTGCTTAGCAGCCGACTAGTTTTTTTTTAAACTATAATCCGGCCCTCCAACTGTCTGAGGGATAGTGAACTGGCCCCCTGTTTAAAAAGTTTGGGGACCCCTGATCTATATCATAATTGATCATTAGAAATTTAAACTTGATAGAGCATTTTATAGGGTAAGGAGTTTGTGTACTAGTGTATACCTAAAATTCAAGATTACTCCATTTAACATGTAAAAAATATTTTATCTTCTTGCTTTCAAAATGGCATTTTAAAATCAATTCCAGTGTCTATGTTAGATAACAGATTAGGCCTTAGTATGAAAAATTATAATCCATTTATAACCCAAGAACCTTATTTAATTTAACTAGTGCTGTAAACAACTTATTTGATTAAATCTATTTCTCAACTTGTTGAGTAGCAACAAGCACCATGTTTGGTACTTATCACTTTTATTTTTCACATATCCCTGTGGTATCAGTACTTAGAAGAAATGAAAAGGCAGTTAGATGTCTGTGATGTGCAGAGAGGTGGCATACAGCACGGATAGACAATGAGATATTCTTTTATTTAATGACCAATTAAAAGAAATTCCATTATAGTGTTTTGCATTCTCTACTTTTTCTCCTCTGCTTTGTGATTTATGGTATACTTTTTTCTAAATATCTTAAACAAACCTGAATCTTAAACAAAACCTCTACATTTAACTTTTTTTGAAAGTCAATACTTTTAAATCAGATTGTATCATGTGTTTTATGTGTATTAATTATATCAACCTAGTTCCAAAGCTTAAGAATTTTTAATTCTAGGTGGAGTGTTTTTTAAAGAGAAATGTCTATGTCAAATTTTGCTAAATGGAGAAAAAGGGAAAGAAGTTAATGAATACCTAAATTACCATATATTGTAAACATTCACCCTTTATCAGTATAAAAATTATATAGTTCTATATTTTTTACATGCTTATATATCAGAAAAATAAATAGAAGATTGTGGTTGCATCTAAAATGTTCTTTGGATGTCTGCAAATTAATATATGTCTTTACATTTTGTATGTTACATAAAACAGTAGGCTGCCAAGTATCTCTCTTTGAAATTAATATAAATATAGTAGTCAAGAAATTTCAAGTGTATTTGCCCAAAATATGTAAAACTGTTTATTGCAAATACCAAAACTAACGGGTTTTTCATTTAAGTATGTTAGCTTGATGGTTTTCCTTAAAAATTGAATTTCTACTGGTGCCTAACAACTTAAAGTGAGTCTGTCACATAATTATAATAGTTGAGATATTGCTGAATATTTAAAACTAAAGCTCTATAAAGGGTACATTTGGGCAGACCCTTAAATAAAGAGATTTGAATTAAAAATATTAATTATATATGTGTACATTTAAATGAGTTCGGCCTTAGCTATATCATCCTGCCTGCAGAAAAAAATGTTTTATCTAGCCATGGTTAAAAGGACCTCCATGTAATATCTATATTTATGATGGAATAGCTAAGACTGGGTGATTTTGTCAGTTTCCTTTAGTGACATCAAAATTTTTGTAGTGATACCACTATTATCAGAGGAGGATTGAATATCTTGATAAATTTATATTTTATAGAATCAGTTTCTGTTACTGGTATTTTAGTAGAAAGACAGTGTAATAACTAATTGAGGGAGTATACAGAGTGCTGTGGTACTTTAATTCTTATGTAGATTTTCTTTTAGACAGTATTTTCAACTTATTATATTCTCTTCCCTCCCCAGCTTACCCCTAAATTAACTTAATTATCTACCTATATCTAGTATTATAGAAATAAAGTGGAAATATGTTCTTATATGGCATATTTATTTCCAACTAGATGTATAACTTCTCTTCTCTTACAAAATAGAATTAAAATACCTAATCTTTACTTAGGAAAATTGAGGTAAAGAAATGAAAATTTAGACGAGACTGTATAAAATTACCTAATATTATATTTCCCTATCTGTGAGCTACATTTCTCAATCAGTTTAGGAATATGAAACCTATAAAGTTTTGTTTCTGAAAATTCAAGTCTTTTTCTAATGTTACTTCTTTGCCTAAGTAACATAAATAAGTTATATTTGTATAATTCTTAAATATATTAGTTGTGTTAGTGAATTACTGCAGAGCGAAGGAACAACCCAAAATAGACATGAGAGGCCTGCAACCACTGTGAAATATTCATCCCAATGAAATCCCAGAGATCCTCTGAAAGTAAGACTCAGCTTGTTCAGGTAACGGTCTTAGCAATAGGCTGAGATTAGAGAGAACCACAGATCACTATGAACAGGCCTCTAACACAAGGGTGAAGCCTGTTTTAAAGATTCTCCATAAAATGCTGAAGAAACTAGTTTCTCTATTAATATGAAAAGAAATCCAGATATTTTAGGAAAACCAACTG
>NW_006290305.1:4654416-4654887 GCF_000327345.1 Myotis davidii | reverse complement strand
TGTTTGTAGATCAAAGGGGAATGGTGTAAAAAACAAAAAAAAGAGGGTAGCAGGAGTAGGAAACCTCACATCTTGATAAATCACAACCTCAAGGATAAAAATTTTTTAAAATACTACAAGCTTCCAGAAAACATGGTAATTAACTGTACCTCCGACACGCTTCCCATTGGCTAATCAGTGTGATATGCAAATTAACTGCCAACCAAGATGGCGGCCGGCAGCCAGGCAGCTGAAGCGAACAGGAGGCTTGCTTGCTCCAGTGATGGAGGAAGCCAAGGTTCCCCGCCTGCCACTGCTGGCCTCTGAGCTGTACTTTAAGAAACAATGTTGCAATTATAGAAGCTAAACAAACCCCAGAAACCTGCTTTCAGCCAGCTGGGCGTCAGAGCTGGAGTTGAAACAGGGTTTCAATTATAGAAGCCAAACAAACTGAGGTCTCAGAGCTGGAGCCGAGCCTCAGAGCTACAACCA
>NW_006290305.1:4649647-4654255 GCF_000327345.1 Myotis davidii | reverse complement strand
TGAAGTGGGAGCTATTTTAGTAATCATTTTGCAATATATGAGTATCTAATCAATATTCCTTGAACACTTTAAACTTATACAACATTTTATGTCAATTATATCACAATAAAACAGGCGGGGTGGGGGGATGGGACAGGACAAATTGTGGCATCTATAATAATAAAAGCATAATATGCTAATTAGATTGGACGACCTTCTGGATGAAGCTGGCTCTGTGAGGGAAGCCCAGGACCCGGGTGCCTGCCGGTGGTCGGGGGGGATGCCCAGATCCCGGGTGCCAGAGGGAAGCTGGTGCCAGCAGCCAGGGGAAGGAAGGCCTACTCTTGCACGAATTTCATGCATTGGGCCTCTAGTCTATATATATAAAAGCCTAAGGGACCAAATGGCAGGTAAACCAGTTGTTATAACGTGCCTGTGAGGGAAGCCCAGGACCCGGGTGCCTGCCGGTGGTCGGGGGGGATGCCCAGATCCCGGGTGCCAGAGGGAAGCTGGTGCCAGCAGCCAGGGGAAGGAAGGCCTACTCTTGCACGAATTTCATGCATTGGGCCTCTAGTCTATATATATAAAAGCCTAAGGGACCAAATGGCAGGTAAACCAGTTGTTATAACGTGCACTGACCACCAGGGGCAGATGCTCAATGCAGGATCTGCCCCCTGGTGGTCAGTGCACTCCCCAAGGGGAGCGCCGCTCAGCCAGAAGCCAGGCTCACGGCTGGCGAGTGTAGCGACAGTAGTGGGAGCCTCTCCCGCCTCCACAGCAGCGCTAAGGATGTCCGACTGATAGCTTAGGCCCGCTACCCCCGAATTTCCTGCACCGGGCCTCTAGTATTTAAAATAAAGCTATTAGTGCCCAGGCTGACTGGCTTGGTTGGTTGGAATGTCATCTCATACACCAAAATGTTTGCAGGTTCAATTCCTGGCCAGGGCACATACTTTGGTTTCAGGTTCCATCTCCCATTGGGGCACATATGGTAGGCAACTGACCAATGTTTCTCTCCCTTTCTCTCTCTCTGAAAATCAATAAACATCCTTGAGTGAGGATTTTTTTTTAAGTTAAAATTTGTTGCAGCTTTCAAGTAGACAATACAGTATTATTAATTATAGTCACCATGCTGTACATTATATCTTCAGAGCTTTTTCATCTTATCACTGGAAATTTGTACCCTTTGACCACTACCTATTTTCCCCTTACTGGACTTTTTTATTTTCTATAAATTGAATTGCTTTATAGTCATGAATAAGGTGTTTTTAATCTATGTTATTTCATGTACATATGGAATATATAAATCAAGGTATTGTGTATCTAAGATGTGAATATTTCAAGATCAAGCAAAGAATAGACAAATAGCACGTTTATATTTGAAATTCAACTGTAACCTCAGGTGGGTATGTTTAAAGCATTGTTACTGCTTTTTCTTTTTTGTTCAAAGCCTTTTATATGTAAACTAACAATAAACCTCATTTAATACCATACTTTATTTTAGATCCTAGATATTGTGGCAGAGTTGTTTATTTAATCGTGAAATAAACATAGCAGTGGAAGGTATTTATTGAGGTCTTATGAATGATCACAAATTATGGCTTTATTTTCCTGGGTGTTTGTATAGTTCATCTTGACTACATTTAGTGTCTTTTATGTACTCATAAGTAATATGGCATAATGGTTGTTCAGCACCAATTTTGGAGTAAAAAAAAATTGGATTTGAAGACCTTGCTCTGCCACTTACTAACTGGTCAGGAAAAAAATTTTTAACATTATTACATAGTCATATTCTGGGCCTATAACAGTGATAGCGAACCTTTTGAGCTCGGCGTGTCAGCATTTTGAAAAACCCTAACTTAACTCTGGTGCTGTGTCACAGAAATTTTTGATATTTGCAACCATAGTAAAACACAGACTTATATTTTTGATATTTATTTTATATATTTAAATGCCATTTAACAAAGAAAAATCAACCAAAAAAATGAGTTCGCGTGATACCGGTTCGCCATCACTGGCCTATAAGGTAGATACAAAGATGAATAAGACAACTTACAGACTCGCATAAATATGATGTTCATTTTAAGCTTTTGCCAAGGATAATTTTCTTCCACAAAAGTTGTAGAAACTCTTTTTAAATCATGACATAATGGCATTTTATTACAGTTAGCACATAAAATAGAGTTTATGTAATTGTGTCCCCTCTTCACTATCTCCACTCCCATTTCCCTTCTCCCTTCTTTGAGGAATACTAAAAAATATTTTCTGCAAGTGGTCATCAATTATGACTAGTGCTTTTATTTATAAAAATAAAAAATTCCACCAGACATTAATATAAGAAAATTATTTCTTGGTTCGTTCTATTTCTTCTCTCCCCTCATTACCTTTCCTTTTCCCCTCCATGAAAAGTCCATATTTGTATATATGCTTTTTGTTTACTTGAAAGACTAATGTTTTGCACTGTCCTCAGTCTAAAGGACCACTGCCTTCCATTGTAACCCTATAATAAGTGAAGTGCCTAGAGTTAGCTTGAATCTTCATGTCTTTAATCTTCTGGTACAAAGTTAAGCAAATATGAAAAATTCTGGAATTCAGCTTTGGCATTTTTAAATTAATGTGTGCTTTATTGAATAAGGCAGTATTTGATGTTAAACATATATTTTATTTAAATATCTTAATTTAATGATAACATTTTTCTCGGCAGTGAGTTAATATTTATCACATTCATGGTATGTGTCAGGATATGCTAGGCACATTACATTAATAAGTTCATTTAATCCTCACAATAACCCTATGAGTTAATCCCTCATAACAGATTACTGACCTATTAAGTGACAGAGCAAAGATTTGAACCTAGAGTTAATGGCAGAACCTGTACACATTCAGAGTCAGATGACCCTAATGTCAGCATATACCTGCAGTATGAATTTAGTGTGTGTTTATTTGACTTAATGATACCTGTTATGATGTATGCTGAGACTACAGTCTTCATTATATTTGAGTATAGCATCTTTTGTTGGGCAAAAGGGTTCTGAAAATGAAAGAAACTAGCTGGTGGGTTTTTTGGGGTTTTTTGCTATAGAGCCTACCATTAACTAATTTAAAATCTTTGATGAAATGATATGTGCTCATATATAATGTATTTCTGAAAATATTTGGCATCTTTCCTGATTTTGTCCAGAAAATTAGGAAAATTGTATTTAAAACTATAGTATATGTATTTAAGGGTTTTTGTTTTATTCTGTACAAATGTTTTTACTTTTATTATAGAAACCTTCTAATATATGCAAAAGTAGAAATAGTATTGTAAGCCCACATATTTATTATTCAGTTTTAGTAATTATCACCATATGTTCAATCTTGTTTTGCCCCTCACAAGTCTACATACATTTTTTCTACATTGTTAAATATCTATGATATTAAATAATTAGAGGCAAACCGAATGTCCTGTGAGTAGAAAAATCAGTTTAAATGATTACATATTAATTCAAAGTAATACACGGCCCTTAAAAATAGTAATAAAGAAATGTAACTTTAAAAGAAAATTTCTATGATCTGTTAAATGAAAAGAAAAATACATGAAATGGTATACATGCTGTAATTTGAGCTGCTTGTTTATACCCTTAAGTTCTACCCGAAATTTTTATATATCCTTTATACCTTAGTTTCAATGCTATGTTTTTGAGAAGCCTGCTTCATTCTCCAGTTCTCCCAAGCAGACTTTCCCAGGTACACCCTTTGGACCTAGTATCTACTGCCATTTTAGCAATTGGCAGATTATATAACTGTTAAGGGGCAGGATTGGGTTTTTTCATCTTTTCACCCATATCTCCTAGCACTGTGTGCCTGGCAGAGCATAATTAATATTTAAGACTCATGCTTAGTGTAGAACTGATATTTTATGGGATATCCAAAGAAAAAAATTATTCCCAATTTCCAGTAAAACTAATCATTTGATGAGAAACAGAATGTAAATAGGATAGTTATATATAAACATAAGAATTAAATCCTTGAAGACTGCAAGTATGGAAGTCCTTAAGAACAAATTATAATTAAGATGTTAACAGTAAAAAATAACATCTGCTGTATAAGTACATATTTTTGTATTCATTTAATCAAGGACCAAAATAATTACTCCCAAAATAGTTGTTCCTTTTTTGCAACATAAAGTTTTGTAGTTTGGTATTATGTATTGCAATATTGGTAATTGGGAATGAAAAATTATATTTTTTTACATATGAGTAGTTAAAATCCAAAAATGTTCTTTTTTTATATCATGTGTCAGTATAACTATATCACTCATTGGCATTTAGTAATAATATTGTCTTAGAATATTACCATATCGTCTCCAAAAACAAGGTTGTGATCTGTCTAGAGCTCCTCTATAGTAGTGCCCAGAAACTTTATAGATTCTCTGAAATACTTCTGGAATTTAAATTTTCTTTTTTTTTTTTTTTTTCCTTTGGTAAGGTGTTTTGCCCATTTCTTAATTGGGTTGTTTATTTTCTTTTCTTTTTTTTTTATGTTTTCTGTACATTTTGTATATTAGTCCTTTATCAGGTAAGTCTTTTGAAAATGTTTTCTTCTAGTCTGTGGCTTGCTCTCTTGTTCTGTGCAGAAGTTTTTAAT
>NW_006290305.1:4636365-4649464 GCF_000327345.1 Myotis davidii | reverse complement strand
GGTGTTTCTGGTTTCTTGGGATATATTCCTAGAAGTGGGATCACAGGGTCAAAAGGGAGTTCCATTTGTAGCTTTTTGAGGAAACTCCATACTGTCTTCCATAGTGGCTGCACCAGTCTGCATTCCCACCAGCAGTGCACAAGTGTTCCTTTTTCTCCACATCCTCTCCAGCATGGAATTTAAATTTTCATGTGAAGCAAATATTTGAGAGCTAGATCACTTTAGAAGAAACAATATATTACAATAAATTTTTAAATTTTTTAATTAAATACTTAGCAAATGAAGTTTTATCATATTTGGAATGATTTTTTGTATTCCCTTCCCTTGGTCAGAGGCCTCAGTTTTCTTTTTTTTAGTTAGAGACCTGGGTTTTGTTTTCAGTTAGAGGCCCATGTATACAAAATACATTTCAGCTAAGAAAAGGTGCTTGCCCTGGCTGATGTGATTCAGTGGTTAGAGCATCAGCCCACACAAGGAAGGGTTGAGGGTTTGATTCCAAGTCAAGGGCATGTATCTGGGTTGCAGGTTCAATTACTGGCCCCAGTCAGGGCATGTGCTGGAGGCAACCAATTCACCTGTTTCTCTCCCTTTCTCTCTCTCTCTCTCTCTCTCTCTCTCTCTCTCTCTCTCTCTCTCTGTTTTTCACTCCCTTTCTCCATCCCTCCTTTCTTTCCTTCCTCTCTTTCTTTCCCCTTCCTCCTCGCCCTCCTTCCCTTCCACTCTCTCTAAAACTTAATGGGAAAAATACCCTTGGGTAAGGATTAACAAAAACTATGCTATGAAGTAGAATCTAGCAGTGCTTTGGCTATATTAATGCAAAAGTTTGGATGCAATTAACTTTTCACGCACTTAATATAAATATATATTTAAAAACAGGAGTTGAGCCTGTTATTTCCTTTATTGTACATATATATTATTATTATCAAGATTACTATAGATAAGAAAATTAAGAAATAGAGTAGCCTTTTCGGATTGTGTATTTATTTGTCATACTCTTGATTATGGGGATATAGTTCTTTTAATTTTTCTAATTTTTTAAAACTAGATAGTCATTTCTTGTATAGTCAAAATGATCTACTTTTACTTAAGTTACTGTCCTTTGTGGGAACCACTTGATACCTTTATTAATAAAAATTCTGAAACATAAAACAATCTGTGATATTTACATAATTAAACCCTTTAAATCAGTGGTTTTTAATCTTTCTTTGCATCAAAGAATATTAAGGTAAATATCCTTTCCAGAAAAACAGTACATATATGTAAAAATTTTATATAACATTAGTAGTCAATATTTCCCCTGAAACCCAGTCCCCTGCTTTATATTACATATTTCTGACATGTATTGTAAATTCAGTATATCATGTGCTTTTAGATGTATTAAGGAATCCTATCCTGAAGTAGATTCTCTATAAAGCTTTTCCATGACACTGTAGCAGAGTTCTTACATGTTTTTATTGCATTATTCACATGTAATTCTGAAATTTTTTTCTGAATTGTTTGAAATGTTTATTGTATATGCTGTTTTTCTTGGTCTTATTTTTCTGACATTTGTCTTTCAACCAACAATAGATTTTTTTTTCTTATTCTAGATTCTGAAGAGGCTCAGTCTGTAAATCCTTCCAGTGTTGATGAAAATATTGACTCTGAGACAGAGAAAGACTCTATCATCTGTGAAAGTAAACAGATAATTCCCAAAGCACCTCTTTCAACTGCCCTTGATGAGTATGAGTTCAAAGATGATGATGATGAAGAAATAAATAAAATGATTGATGATAGGCATATTCTTAGGAAAGAGCTCCGAAAAGAGAATGAATCTGAAATAGAAAAGAATAGCTTATTTGCAAAACAGGATAAAGCTTTCTACCCTAAATCATTTAAAAATAAAAAACAAAAGCCATCTAGGGTTTTGTATTCAAGTTCTGAAAGTTCAGATGAAGAAATTCTACAGAACAAAAAGGTTTCTACTCCATGCTCTATACCTGAAACATCAAATTCCGACACACAGACCAAAAAGGAATATGGAGTTTCAAATGAGCACAAACAGAAAGGTAAAGTTAAAAGAAAATTAAAGAACCAGAACAAAAATAAAGAGAACCAAGAGTTGAAGCAAGAAAAAGAGGGGAAAGAAAATACCAGAGTAACAAATTTGACAATTGCTACAGTAGATTGTTCAGAAAAGACAAGAGAGGAGGGGAATTTTCGGAAATCTTTTAGCCCTAAAGATGATACTTCATTACATTTATTTCATATTTCCAGTGGTAAATCTCCCAAACATTCTTGTGGACTAAGTGAAAAGCAGTCAACACCACTAAAACAAGAACACACTAAAACATGTTTATCACCAGGAAGTTCTGAAATGTCATTACAGCCTGATCTTGTTCGATATGATAATACAGAATCAGAATTCTTGCCAGAAAGTTCAAGTGTAAAATCTTGTAAGCATAAGGAAAAAAACAAACATCAGAAAGATTTCCACTTAGAATTTGGTGAAAAGTCAAATGCTAAAGTAAAGGATGAAGACCATAGTTCAACATTTGAAAACTCAGATTGTACACTGAAAAAAATGGACAAAGAAGGTAAAACATTAAAAAAGCATAAATTGAAACATAAAGAGAGGGAAAAAGAAAAACATAAAAAGGAAATTGAAGGTGAAAAAGAAAAATACAAAAACAGGGATGGGGTTAAAGAGCTACAGCGGAGTGTTGAATTTGATAGAGAATTTTGGAAAGAGAATTTTTTTAAAAGTGATGAAACTGAAGATATATTTTTGAGTATAGAACATGACCCCCTAACAGAAAAAAAATCAAAATTGGAAAAAAATATAAAAGATGATAAATCAACCAAGGAAAAGCATGTCTCAAAAGAGAGGAACTTTAAAGAAGAACGAGAAAAGATTAAAAAGGAAAGTGAAAAATCATGTAAGGAGGAAAAAATAAAAGATTTAAAAGAAGAAAGAGAGAATATACCTATAGGTAAAGAAACAGAATTTAGTTCTTTAGGTATAAGTGCCAGTGAGGAATCTATAGGGTTACATTCAATGGAAAAGGAAATAGAAATTGAAAAACAAGAAAAGCACATAAAAGAAAGTAAGGAAAAATCTGACAAACGATTTCAAAGTAAAGAAAAGGACATTGAGAAAGCTGAAAGAAGAAATTCTGAAAAAGAGAAGAAAATAAAACATGAGCATAAGTCAGACAAAGACAAATTAGATCTTAGTGAATGTGTTGACAGAATAAAAGACAGAGACAAACTATATTCACATCATACAGAGAAATGTCATAAAGAAGGCGAGAAGATAAAAAATATTACTATTAAAAAACCTGATGACAAAGAAAAAAGTAGAGAAAAAACAGACAGAAGACATGACAAAGACAAACCTGAAAAAGAGAGGCACCTAGCAGAAAGCAAAGAAAAGCACATGATGGAGAAGAAAAGCAAGCAGTCAGATAATAGTGACTACACCAAATCAGAAAAAAGCAAAAATAAAGACAGAGAGGTAGATAAAAAGGAAAAATCTAGAGATAAAGAAAGTGTAAATATAAGTAATTCCAAACACTTTCAGGAAGAGAAGAGGTCAAGTATAGCAGACAGTAGTAAAGCACAACAGGAAAAAACATCCCTTAAGGAAAAAACAAAAGATGAACCTTTCAAAACTGATGGAAAGGAAAAAGATAAAAAAGATAAAGACATAGACAGATACAAAGAAAGAGATAAACATAAGGATAAAATTCAACTGAATAGTTTATTCAAACTAAAATCTGAAGCAGATAAGCCCAAACCTAAGTTATCACCAGCATCAAAAGATACTCGACCTAAAGAAAAGAGGTTGGTGAATGATGATTTAATGCAGACAAGTTTTGAACGAATGCTAAGTCTTAAAGACCTAGAAATAGAGCAGTGGCACAAAAAACATAAGGAAAAAATAAAGCAAAAAGAAAAGGAACGGTTGAGAAATCGTAACTGTTTAGAACTTAAAGTAAAAGATAAAGAAAAAACAAAGCATACACTAGCTGAGTCCAAAAATAAAGCACTTACTAGGTCAAAGAGTTCAGAGTTGACTGAGCCTTATACCAAGGAGAAACAGTCTAAAGATGCTGTAAGTAACAGATCGCAATCTGTTGACACCAAAAATATAATGAATTTAGGGAAGTCATCTTTTGTCTCAGATAATAGTTTAAACAGATCTCCTAGATCAGAGAATGAAAAGCCAGGTCTCAGCTCCAGATCTGTATCCATGATTTCTGTTGCTAGTTCAGAAGACTCCTGTCATACTACAGTAACCACGCCAAGACCTCCAGTTGAATATGACTCTGACTTTTTGTTAGAGGGTTCAGATTCCCAAATGTCCTTTTCCCAGTCACCTTTTCTGCCAATTGCCAAATCTCCTGCACTTCATGAAAAGGACTTCGATAGCCTAGCTGAACTGCCAGAGCGGATTAAACCACCATATACAAGCAGACTTCCAACATCCCATCTCCGATCATCTTCTGTAGAAGATGTTAAACTTGTTATAAATGAGGGGAGAGCAACTGTAGAAGTTCGAAGATGTAGCATGCCATCTGTCATTTGTGAACATACAAAACAATTCCAAACAACATCAGAAGAAAGCAATCAAGGTGGCTTAGCTGTGCCAAGAGATATTTGCCCTTCTCCCAAATCTGAGGTATCCTCAAATGTGCCTGAAAGAGAACTTTCAAATGTATCAAACATACATTCCAGTTTTGCCACCTCTCCAACTAGATCTATAAACAGCAAATATATTTCAGCTGATATAAATGTTATCAAGAGTTCTGCTCCAGTGGGCACTTCAATGGACAGTCCTGTTCATTTAGAGCCATCTAATCAAGTTGGTGTGATCCAAAATAAATCATGGGAGATACATGTAGATAGATTGGACTCATTAAGCACCAGTGACTTCATCGGCCCAAATTCTAGTACTTCCAGTCAAGATTCTTCTGTTCAGGTTTTTTGTAATTCTGAAAACAAAATACTGAAAGAACAGAATACTGACTTTTTATGCCTGCACCAGACTGAACTGCCAGTAAACCCTTGTGCTCAGGATGCAGCATCCCTTCTACCTTCACAGCAACCAGGCTCTTTCCACAGCCAATCACTTTCAGATACTGAATCAATTTCTAAACATACGTCTTCGTCATATGCTGCCAATCAAGATCCAGGTATTTTACAACATAAAAATGCAGTTCAGATTATCAGTACTGTTTTAGATACTGATAATGAATCTACAAAAGATACGGAGAATACTTTTGCCCTAACAGATGTTCAAAAGACAGATAACTTTGTTCCAGTGTACTCTGAAAACTCTATTCAAGAAGTATCACCAAATTTTGAGAAGGCTAATACTTTGCCTTCACCATTAGAGAAGGACTTTAATGGAAGTGATTCCTCTTCCCAGCTAAATATACATTATGCATTTAGCAAACATATATATAAGTCTTCCAATAGCCATGAAGTTGAAAATAGCACTTCTGATATTCAGGTTATTTCACACGAAAAAGAAAGCAAGCTGGAAAGTTTGGTTTTAACTCATTTGAATGAAAAGTGTGATTCTGATTTATGTGAAATTCATGCAGGAATGCCAAAAGGAAACCTAAATGAACAAGATAATCCAAAGCTTTGTCTTGAAAGTGAAAAGTGTTTGCTTTCCATCGAAGAGGAAGAATCACAACAAAGCACTTTATCATGTCTGGAAAACCATTCACAGCAACCAGCTCAACCAGAAATGCATAAATATGGGCAATTAATTAAAGTAGAATTAGAAGAAAATGCTGAAGATGATAAAACTGAAAACCAAATTCCTCAGAGGATGACTAGAAACAAAGCAAATACAGTGGCAAATCAAAGCAAACAGATTTTTGCTAGTTGTACAATATTATCAGAAAAAGACAGTGAATCTTCATCTCCTAGAGGAAGAATAAGATTAACTGAAGAAGACGATCCTCAAGTTCACCACCCACGGAAAAGGAAAGTGTCACGTGTGCCTCAGCCTGTGCAAGTGAGTCCCTCTTTACTACAAGCAAAAGAGAAAACTCAGCAGTCTCTGGCAGCCATTGTAGATTCTCTGAAGCTAGATGAGATTCAGCCATACAGTTCAGAGAGAGCAAATCCATATTTTGAGTATTTGCACATAAGAAAAAAAATTGAAGAAAAGCGCAAATTGTTATGTAGTGTTATTCCTCAAGCACCTCAGTATTATGATGAATATGTGACATTTAATGGATCATATCTCTTGGATGGAAATCCCTTAAGCAAGATTTGCATTCCCACAGTAAGTAAGATTACTTGATATACATCTGCAATGCTGTACAATAGAAATAATAATGCAAGTCACATGGAGTTTTAAATTTTCTGGTAGCCTCATTTTAAAATGTAAAAATAAACTGGTAAATTAATTTTAATATTTAACCAGCTATATACATATTTCAAAATATAATCAATATGGACAAGTTATCATTGAGACCATCGATATTCTTTTTTTGTTATACTAAGTATTTGAAATCTGGTGTGCTGGTGTATCTACAGTACATCTCAATTTAAACTGCCCACATTTCAGTAAGTGGTCAGTAGCCATATGTGGTTAATGGCTGCCTTAGTGAACAACACTGAGCTACAATATTTTGTTTCCTATTACCTGCTTTTCTTTCTGTCCCAAAGATATGTTTTTATTGCTTTAAAGGGTAATTCCTTTATATGTGCTTTTGATTCCATTCAGTCCACTCTTCTCTGGAACCTTCGTCTATTACAATATTTCTCACTAGTATATTTTTCAATTTTCCTTCTACATTGGCCTATATCCACCCATTTCGAACATATTTGAGTCTCCTTCATCCAAGGGAGAAAAAGTTACCCTTGGTAACTCTGCCAGGTTGTCAAGCTCGCCCTCTCTTTCCTTTATTGCTGCACTCTAGGAGAGTAGTCTGTGCCTCCTGTGTCCTCTGCATCACTTCCTGTTCCCCCTTGACTGTTAGGTATTGGCAGAGGTCACCGGTGAGCTTGCAACTGCCAGATCCATTGGCCTCTTTCTTTTTCTTTCTACTTGACTTCAATTATTGACATTGTGACCATCTTGGTTTAAATCAAATTCTCCCTCTCCCACTCCCATCCTGGTTTTTTGGTGGCACTCTTTTCTAATTCCCTTGCCCCACTGATGAATCCTTTCTCTTTTAATGTCTCCTCTACCCACCCTTTAAACATCAGAGTTCTCTAGGAATCAATTATTTTGTCAGCTTTTTGCCAGTGTGGTCTTACATATTGCTATGGTTTCAGTAATTTTTCATGTGCCAGTTAGTCCCAAAAAATTATTATCTAGCTACATATCATTTTTGTTGACCTCCAGAATCAAATATAGGTGCCTCCAGGCATCCTTACCTAAATGACTTTCATATACCTGTCATAGGAAGCTAACTTGCACATAAGCTAACTATGGAATTGTGTGCGAGAGACTTATTAGTGCTATCAGGAACAATACCTATAAGTGTGTGAGGGAAGCCAAATTGGGCAGAGCAAGAAATTAAACTGAAATGCAGTTGCAATAGTGACCTCAGCTGAAACCACAAGAGCTCTACAGGGATGGCCTTCCTGATACGTAGCCTGCGCTCAGAGAAGAAACATAACCTTGGCCAGGCCAATTCACTTCCCTGAAAAGTAATTCTTATAGAGGTACTCCAATGAGAGCTGTCAGCCAACACTCCTAGATGCTGGGGGATGAGTGTCTCATTGCTGAAGCAGGCAGAAGGGGAAGATTTAACCATGCACCATGGCATTCACTCTGACCTCATACTTAACATAGACTACAAGGAATGATTTCTCTCTCCCTCAAAAACACATCTTTATCCATTAGTGATGATACCAAAGTAGAAACCTACCAGTCACCAAATTCTAACCATTCTATCTTAGAACTTTCTGCAGAATCTATACCTTCTTCTACCACTGCCCTCGCTTAGGGCCCTCATCATTATCTGTCATTTAGAACATTACAAGAATTTTTTCACTTTTTTTTTTTTTGAGAGAAACATTGATGTGAAAAAGAAACATCTATCGATTGGTTGCCTCCTGCATTCTTCCTGACTGGGGATTGAACCCACAATCTGGATATATGCCCTGACTGGGAATTGAACCCATTACTTTCTAGTGTATGGGACAACTCTCCAACCAACGGAGCCACACCAGCCAGAACTTTTTACTACTTTTTTCTCTTCATGTCTTTCTGCTGGAGCATTTTCTTTTGTTAAATTTATATTTCTTTAAAAAAAAATAGAAAGCTATTTTTTTATGTAAAGATCTCAGCTGTGATTAGCTGACTTCCCATCTTCTACAGCTTAAAATCCATATCTAAGTATAGCACAACCATTCATTTCATATACTGACCCCAATCTACCCATCTGGCTTCATTTTCTTACTGCTACTTCCAAACTCACCCACTACATCAGCCAGTCTGAACTCTTCTATGGAAATCTCTTGTTCATTTGTTTTGGTAGTTTGGCAGTGTTGTTCTCCCTGCCTGAAATGTTGCTCTCTTCAGGTCCCCTTTGTTAAGCCTCTTTCATGCCTTTGTTTTAAGCTGTGATGTCACCCTATATTAAATCTAGTCAAGGCAGAATTGCTTGTGTCTTCCTTATACTTCCCCTATAATATTGTAGGTAACTGTTTAGGTGTCTGTCTGTGCCTCTCAGTGATAATTTTATTAAGGGCTAGGGCACTATCTCTTGTAGAATAGTTCCGAGTTTATCTTCAGCCATGAATACACTACTGATTTCTATAACCATATTTCTAGCTGCTTCTAGACAGCTGAATGCCCCACACTATCCTTAAAATCAGTATATCTAGCCCTATATGTAGTGTTTCTCAGTGGTTAGAGCATCAGCCCACACAGCAAAGAGTTGCGGGTTCGATTCCCAGTCAAGGGCACATTCCTGAATTGCAGATTGGATCCCTAGCCCTGGTCAGGGGGTGTGCAGGAGGCAACCAATTGATGTGTTTCTTTCATATTGATGTTTCTCTCTCTCTCCCTCTCTCTCTCTCTCTCTCCCGGACACTCCTCTCTTCCTCTCTCTCTAAAACAAAAATATAAATGGAAAAAAATATCCTTGGAATGATTAACAAAAAAAGAAATCATATCTAATACCAAACTTGTCTTATCTCAGAAGTGCTCAGAGGAACATATTTTAAGAAAAGCTGGTTACAATTGTAGCTAGACTACAATCTTTATTACTTTGCCCCTGCTGATCTCTCTATCCTCATATCCATCATTCTTTCCTTCCTGTTATGTTCCTGGGACTCAAGCCTGCTTATAATTGCCTCCAAGCTCCATACTGTTTGTTTCATGCATTTGATTATACCATCCTCTCTTCTGGGAATTACCTCCCTCTTTTCTTTCTCTTTCCTTTTTCCCCACAACTCATTTCTCTTAACTCTTCTTTTAGGTTAAGGCTCAGGCATTACCCTCTGAAAGAAGCTTTCTCTGACACTCCAGCCTCAAAGGAATAGATACTTTTCCTATGTGTTGCTTGAAAGAGGCCTGCATGATTGCAAACTACAATAGCACCAAACACTCCACTTAACTCTTCTTGTTACAAATTTAAAGTTTACAGGACACAGAAATCAAGCAAATATATCATTGCAATTAGAGGCCAGCTCATTAAAAAGTGATCAGCCCCCCAAATTTATGTCTTGTATTTTCCATATTGATTCGACTAATTGAATCTGTATGATATTTAACAGGTTTTTCAGTCTTCCATAATTCCTGTAAACTGTTTACTGATTATAGAGTCTTGATTAGATCCAGGTTTGATTCTTTGGCAAGAGCTTTTCATATATGGTGTTGTTTAATTCCTGTTGTACATCATGAAGCACACTATCTGTTTCTCTTAACCTTCAGAAAAGTCAAAAGAGTCAACTAAGTTAGTATACTGTGCCAATTATACTGAGGTATCCCACTTTGTCCTAATAATGCTGACAATATTATAAGCTGGGATGAGAGAGGAGGAAATATAGATTCTCTAAGGCAGCAGTTGCCAACCAGTGGTCTGAAAGTTTGGTGACCTCTGTTCTAAGGTATCTAGTGGAAGAATATTTAGGGTTTCAAACAGGTGAAATTGAAAAGTAATTGTATAATTGTTACTATATTATTTAATTCAGAGAACATCTGAATTTATATCTTCATTTTAAGTTATCTACTAACAGGTTTTAATTTTATAAGTGTAGCCCATTATTATAAATAAAACCTAATACTTTTAACTATTACATTTTTAAAACTAGATTACACCACCCCCTTCACTATCAGATCCGCTCAAAGAGCTGTTTCGGCAACAGGAAGTTGTAAGGATGAAACTACGTTTGCAACACAGCATTGAGAGGGTAAGAGATGTTTACATTTACATGTATGCTAAGAAATAACTTTTAACAATATATTACAATGGCCTACAGTTTTTTATTAGTCAATTTTTCTTATTTAGGTCCATTTTGAGATATGGTTTGTTACCTTGTGCATATCTGATTAGATGGAGAATTTGTAAGCCTGTTTTAGGGTAGCTGCTCCCATGTTATGATTTATGTTCAGTATATTTTTAATTTATAAAAATTTCTAATAATTTTCTCTTTTAAAAAAAATACTTTTACTGATTTTGGAGAGGGAGAGAGAGAGAGAGAAACATCAATGATGAGAAAGAATCATTGATTGGCTGCCTCCTGCAAGCCCCACACTGGGGATTGAGCCCATAACCCGGGCATGTGCGCTGAATGGGAATTGAACTGTGACTTCCTGGTTTGCTCAACCACTGAGCCACACCAGCCAGGCTAATTTTCTTATTGAATTTGCAGAACTATAACAGTGAATTCCTAGTTGGACATTTGGATTTCCACATTTTAGAACTGTTGCTTGGTACCAGTTAGTTTAGTGCAAAATACTTACAGAGGCTGTGCTTACTGATCCTTACTTCAGTATTTCAGTTTCGAGTGGTTAGTCTTGGCATGATATGACAGGGGGGAAAACCTATGTAATTATTTATAAAAAGCATAAAAGGCCCTGGTCGGTGTGGTTCAATTTGTTGGAGCATCGTCCCATGCACCAAAGGTCACAGGTTCAAACCCAGTTAAGGGGAGAGTACTGAGCTGGGGTTAGGGAGGTGTATCCAATTGATGTGTCTGTTTCACATTGCTATTTCTCTCTCACACACACCCTCCCTTTCTGAAATAAAAAAACACCTTCTTAATCTTTTGGGATGGTCAGGGACTTCTGCAAATGTGATATAACATAGTTATATACAAACAAAACCTTGTCTACAAGTCTTTGATTCATACATGATTAATTCCTGAGGGCAGAGCTTAATCTTTTTTGTGCCATGGACCCCTATAACAATCTGGTAAATATAAGACCTTTTCTCAGAATAATGTTTTTGTGGGGGTTTTTTTCAGAATAATGTTTTAAAATTAATAAATTGATAGCATTACGGTGAGAACAAATAAAAGAAGGAAGCACTGATACAGAATTTTCAATGCATGACCCATGTGATTGAGCAGTAAGTTAGATCATATAACACATATATCAATAGTTGTTTTAACTATCAGGCACCTACTACAGAAGCCATGCTTTTTACAGACAGTTAAGAATTGTCATTTGAACTGTGCAACTTGCAGAATCTTGATAGTGAAAATGACTCTTTCTCCTTCGTATTGACCATCACACACTTTAGAATTGCATAATACTACCAAGCAATTTAAATGTCTGACCAATATGAAGACAAACAGCTTTATCATTTGTTGGCTGAATAAACTACTGGCTACAGAATTGCTTGATAGTTGGCCGCTGTGTTGCACAATTTACACAGAAAGCTGCTGTCATGTGTCATGAAGACGCAGGTCTAGTAACTATAGAATTTCAAAGAAGAAGTGAGTATAAAAATATGGGGGCAGTATCTGCAACAACTGTAATATGAATTGAAAATATTTGTGATTTTTATGTTGGGTTTTGTTTTTGTTTTTAATCCTCACCAAGGATATTTTTTTCCTTTGATTTTTTTAGAAAGTGGAGGGGAGGGAGAAGAGAGAGAGCTATAAAAGAGAGAAACATCAATTGGTTACCTCTGTCATACACCCTAAGCAGGGATCAAATCTGCAACCCAGGTATGTGCCCTTGACTGGGAATTGGACCCACAATCCTTTGGTATGCAAGCTGATACTCTAACCACCGCACAGGGCTAGAATGGCTGTAATTTTAAAAGACAGATAGTGAGTATTGGCAAGGATATGAAAAAATTGGAACCTTCATACATTGGTGGGGGAATATAAAATGGTACAACTGCTATTTAAGACAGTGTGGTAGTTCCTCGACAAGTTAAACATAGAATTACTATGTGACCTAGCAGTTCTCTTATTTACCCAAGAGAAATAAAAACATACATTGAAACAAAAACTTAAGCATGAAATATTCATAGCAGCATTATTCATGATAGCCCAATGCCGGAAACCACCCAAAAGTTCGACAACTGATAAATGGATGAATAAAATGTGGTATGTTCATACAATGGAATATTATTCAGCCATAAAAAGGAACAATGTACTAATTAATACATGGTATGACATAGATGAATCTTGAAAACATGTGACATGAAAGAAGCCAGTTACAAAAGATCACACATTACATGATTCCATTTATATAAAGTGTTCAGAATAGATCAAATTCATAAAAGCAAGAAACCAAGATGGCAGCATAGGTAAACACCTGAAATTGCCGCCTCACACAGCTACTTCAAAACTACAATTAAAAGAAAAAATGGACATCATCCAGAACCACAGGAAGGCTGGCTGAGTGGAAATTCTACAACTAGAAGGAAAGAGAAAGGCACACTGAGACTCAGAGGAGGTGCAAAGTAAAGTACAGAGGTACGGAGGCACACGTGGAAAGGGCTGGCAACTGAGGACACAATTGTCTTTTTCAATCAGGAGGGAGTCTCAAGCTCCTGACTGCTCTGAACTCCAGTTCTGGGCGAGTCTCTGGGGACCCATACTCATACGGGAGGAAACTGGACTGTCTGGCATTGGGACAGGACCATGAGGGCAGCTTTCTTGCAGAGGTGCGTGCAGC
>NW_006290305.1:4635099-4635612 GCF_000327345.1 Myotis davidii | reverse complement strand
GACTAGAGGAACCCAAGAATCAAGTCAAAGATTTGAAATATGAAGAAGCAAAAAACACCCAACTGGAAAAACAGAAAAAAGAATCCAAAAATATGAAGTAATATGAAGATAGTGTAAGGAGCCTCTGGGACAACTGCAAGCCGAATTATGGAGGTTCCAGAAGAAGAGAGCAAGATATTGAAAACCTACTTGAAGAAATAATGACAGAAAACTTCCCCTACCTGGTGAAAGAAATAGACTTACAAGTCCAGGAAGCACAGAGAACTCCAAACAAAAGGAATCCAAAGATGACCACACTAAGACACATCTTCATTAAAATGCCAAGAGCAAAAGTCAAAGAATCTTAAAAGGAGCAAGAGAAAAACAGTTGGTTACCTACAAGGGAATACCCATACAATTGTCAGCTGATTTCTCAACCAAAACTATGCAGGCCAGAAAGGAGTGGCAAGAAATATTCAAAGTGATGAATAACAAGAACCTACAACCAAGATTACATTACCCAGCCGAAACCGG
>NW_006290305.1:4632357-4634647 GCF_000327345.1 Myotis davidii | reverse complement strand
AGGGTAAATGGGGAGTAGCTTTGCTGATGGGTATGGGGCTTCTTTTTGGAGTGATGAAAATGATCTGGAATTAGTGGTGATGATTAAACATCTTGTGAATAAACTAAAAGTCACCATTGTACACTGTACAAGATCATTTTTAAAAAGAGACTGCCAGTTTTAAAAAGAGAAAGTTTACTTACACTTTTCGAACACTAGTTCTCAAATTTCTCAAGCTTACTATAAAGAAAAAACTACTCGGAGATTAAAGTTCTTTAGCATATTTTAAGTGTTTTATATTTTATTTAAAAATAAGTAGTTAAAGAATTATTATTTTTTTTTAATTCTTTGGTCAACTAGGAAAAACTCATTGTATCCAATGAACAGGAAGTTCTACGAGTTCATTACAGAGCTGCAAGAACACTGGCAAATCAAACACTGCCATTTAGTGCGTGCACTGTTTTACTGGATGCAGAAGTCTACAGTGTGCCATTGGATGCTCAGGTACAGTGCTCACTGAAATAGAATGTTCTTAATATAACTTGGGGTTTTTTTGTAATGTATTTCCATTGAAGAAATTTGAATTCAACAATCAGTAAAGGTCAAATGAGAAAAACATTTTCTAAAGTCCTCTAATATAGTAATCGCCAACATTTTGGACCTCACAGACCACCAGTGGTCCACAGAAGCACTGGTTGATGACCGCTGTGCCAAAGGTTTCCTTAAACCAGCGGTCGCCAACCTTTCAGACCTCATGGACCACCAGTGGTCCGCGGACCACCGGTTGGCGACCACTGCTCTAATATAATACCATGTCTAATAATGTTTATAGCATAAAAGTTTATCCTATATAATAAAAGGCCAATATGGAAATGGTCCCCTGAGGACTTCCAAGGGGAGACCAGGAGATCAATTGCTTGCTGTGATGTGCCCTGACTACCAGGGGACGGCGTGGAACATGGTGGGCAACCAGCAGCAGTGGTGGGGCGCTGAGGGAGCAACGGAACGAGGAGGTGGGGAAGCTGATCAGCCTTGATCGTTGGCCAGGCCCAGGGACCCTACCTGAGCATAAATTTCGTGCACCGGGCCTCTAATGTATTATATATACTAGAGGGGGTTCCCTCAGCCCAGCCTACACCCTCTCACAGTCCGGGAGCCCTTGGGGTATGTCCCCACGGGAAGCAGGCCTAAACCAGCAGTCGGACATCTTTAGCACTGCCGTGGAGGCAGGAGAGGCTCCTACCACTGTTCCTGCACTCATCAGCTGTGAGCTTGGCATCTGGCTGAGCAGCGCTCCCCCTGTGGGAGCACAGTGACCACCAGGGGGCAGCTCCTGCATTGAGCGTCTGCCCCAGGTGGTCAGGGCACATCATAGTGACCAGTCGTTCTGCCATTCGGTCAATTTGCATATAAGCCTTTTATTATATAGGATATAGGGATGGGCAAAAGTAGGTTTACAGTTGTTCATATGGAAAAATGTAATCTATAATAATAAAAGCATAATATGCTAATTAGACTGTACAGCGGAACAACTGTTAGATTACCATCCGGGACCACTCTATGACACCAACTGGCACCAGGCCAGCCAAGGCAGGTGTGATGCAATTGGTCAGGGGCCCAGCCATTGCCTCACCCCACAATCACTCCAAAGAGGGAGGCCCAGGCCACTGACCAGCTGCAGCAGGTGGGTGGTGTCTCCCTCTGCAAGGAAAGCCGGGTCCTGTGTGCCTGCCAGTGGTTGGAGGGAAGCCCAGGTCCTGGGTGCCAGAGGGGAAGGAAGGCCTACTCTTGCATGAATTTCGTGCATTGGGCCTCTAGTACAATAATAAATAATAATACAAGAATAAACTGTTCCATGTACTCACAACTGTAAACCTTCTTTTGTCCACCCCATATATAAGGATATACATATATCTTATCTAATAAAAATGGAATATGCAAATTGGCTACCACACATCACAAAGATGGTAGCACCCATAGCCACAAGATGGTGGCGCCCAGTACCCTCAGCCCTCCTGGAATCCCCCAGTCCTTTCAGCTCAACTGGGGGAAGGGGCGGCAGGCGCACAGTGCCTCTCAGCCCCCCAGCCGGCCAGGGCCAGCTCAAGGTGCAGGCAAGCCTCAGATGTCAGCTGCCCAGCCGAGGGTCAGGTAACCAGGGCCAGCCGAGCCTTGCACTGCCAGCAGTGGCAGCAGCAGAGGTATGATGGGGGCATCGCCTTCCCCTGATTACTGGGTCGCCTACCACCCCTGAGGGCTCCTGGACTGTGAGAGAGGGCAGGCTGGGCTGAGGGCCCCCCCCACCCCCCAC
>NW_006290305.1:4622645-4632233 GCF_000327345.1 Myotis davidii | reverse complement strand
TTGAGGGAACCCCTCCAGTGCATGAATTTTCATACACCAGGCCTCTAGTGTGTGTGTGTGTGTGTGTGTGTGTGTGTGTGTCTTAAACCTTTATACCATGAAAGTAGATAATTACAAAACAAAATATGTGTTTAGGATAGTGTCCCTATAGGTAATTTATAATTTGGTTCTAAAGTGAATACTTATACATTCAGTCTGGCCTTCAAGCAGCTGGAAAGATACTGTAAGCTGGAAAACAGTACAGGCAGACCGAACCTCTAAGTTGCGACAGTGTTATAATAGGGCCAGGTTTTGTTTTGATCTCGGATGTCTTTCGAATAAGTTAATACTCGGTAAGTCCTCACTTAACATAGTCAACAGGTTCTGCAACTTTAAGCAAAACAACATATAATGAAACTAGTATTACCATAGGCTCATTGATACAAACAAGGGTTAAGTTTCTATGGCATCTCATCAGCGTTATAATGAAACACAGCACAGAACAAAATATTATTCAAGGGCCTACTATAATTGAAAAACTGTAGTTGTATCTTGAACAAAGTTTACTGCTGCATATGAATTACCTGAATTAGACATATCAGTTGTCAGTATATTTTTGTTTCATAAACCAGAATGAAATTCATGGGTCATAAGAGAATATAATGATTAAGATAAAAAGTGTAAACATGGACAATAAAATATCATTAAAAAAAAGAGAGTAGGAAATGCTGTTTTAAATTGGACAAGCTAGAAATACAAGGATATAAAGTATATTACAGAGAAAGTTACTGATTTCGCTCTGGTTTTATTTTATTTTTTATTTTTCTCATGTGCTAAAAAGTACATTAAACAAAATAAGTAGCTTTCTAACTTTCTTAAGCCACCAACTGTTTTATTCAAATGAGAGCATTCAGTAACAGGAACTATTATTAAAATGAATGATTGGATCGATCTTAGGAAAGAACTATTTGACCCTTAGTAAAATAGACATTCCTACAAAGGACTTTACATAATTTTTCCAATTTTAAAGGATAGAATGAATAGTTTTTAATAAAGTTAAATGAACAGTTTAGCCCTCTTGCTAAAGTCCGGGCTCTAGACCATGTGGTATCTTGATGACTTTTTAAGTTTCATGCAATTACAGAGTCATGTATCAATTTTAGAACTTTATAAATCAAGCTATAAGGAAAGTCTCTGAGGATTTCTAGTTCAGAATGGTAAGTAAACACATCTGTTTACTTTTTTCCCTCCCAAAATTCATTGAAATGACAAAGACATGTAAAATAGAAACAAATTCATAGGCAAACTGAAAGTAGAGATTGAAAGCCACTGGACCAGAACATTCAGACTTTTCTGCTGAAAGACAGATGAAAACATATTAATACTGAACAAATACAGCATTATTGAGAAATCTATAGCCCCAGATGGATTATAAAGAGAATTTCAAAAATAAGTGAGTTTTCCCAGTAAACCTTAAGAATAATTATAAAATCATTGAAAAGGAGGATCAGTCTTAATAGTTAAATTAAATCTGCCTAATAATTAAAAGGCAAAGTAAATTCTTATTCTTAAGGAAAACTATAGAACCTATTACCCATCATTTTACAGCTGACTTTAGAGGAGAAGGTCTGAGTAACAGGTTTTTTTCATATGAGAATAACCTCTGAGGAGCTAAGAAAAAAAATAAATCTATCTTTCCTGAGTAAAGGCTTGGATCATTCATTAGCCTACTCTCTTGCTACACTTCTTTCTTTTCAAAATAAACTTGTAATATTAAAAAGAGATTCAACAATAAAATGTAAAGTAGTCAAAACATCTTACTTGACCAAGGAGGAAGTGATAATGGCTAAATATGTGAGTGTGAAGCTACCTGATGCGTGGATGTCATTTTGATAGCACCAGTAGTAATAATAGTAGTAATTATAGCAAACTAGAGTCCCGGTGCATGACATTAGTGCATCGGGAGGGTGGGGGGATCCCTCAGCCTGGTCTGCACCCTCTCTCAGTCTGGGACCCCTTGAGGGATATCTGCCTGCTGGGGATTGGGCCTAAGCCGACAATCAGACATCCCTTTCACAGTCCAGGATCTCTTGCTCCTTACTGCCCACCTGCAGCGGAGGCAAGAGAGGCTCCTGCCACTGCCACTGCACTCACCAGCCATGAGCCTGGCTTCTGGCTGAGTGGCGCTCCCCCAGTGGGAGCACACTGACCACCAGGGGGCAGCTCCTGCATTGAGCGTCTACCCCTTGGTGGTCAGTGTGTGTCATAGCGACCAGTTGTTCCACCATTCAGTTGATTTGCATATTACACTTTTATTATATAGGATTAGATTGAGTGCTTCCTGTATGTACAGGTGTTAAGAGAGACTTACATTCTCAAGAAAAGATTAAAAGAGCTATTTTTATCCTATTTTACAGAATTGAAAATTGAGAGAGTACATAATGAGTTCAAGATTACACAGTATGATACAAAGCTGACAGTTGAATATAGCCTACCTCAAAACTGGTATATAAAATTTCATTATGAGCACACCAAAATACTGGTCCTGTAAAAAAAACATCTGCCTCAAAGGATTGTCTCCCACCTTAACACTTTTTCTCCCTACATTAATGTTGATGATAAACTTTAACATTAAATTAAATATGAAATAAGTTTTACTTTAAAAAGAATGTCACAGGCATAATACTTGATATGGCATGCCTTTTGGAGAAACATCTTTGACTCACAGAGCAATAGAATTCTATTTATTTAATAACTAAACCCAGCATCCTAAGAATTCTAATAACTACTCTGTCCACTCAATATGGAAATAAATGCTTTATCAAATTTTTAAAATATTCAGATAATATTTTATCCTTTTTCAAAATATATTTCCATCATTCCTTAAAAAATGGAATATAACATGAAAAGATATGACATAATAGATTTTAAAGTAGGTTTTGTATTTTATTATATTCAACTATATTTAATGTTCTCTTTCAGTCTGATGACAGTAAAACTTCTGTGAGGGATCGCTTTAATGCAAGACAGTTCATGTCTTGGTTACAAGATGTGGATGATAAATTTGACAAATTAAAGGTATGTATGTTGAGAAGTTCAGTTTAAATGGATGCTTTCCCCTTCTCTTTTTTTTCATTTTTAAAAATATATATATTTTATTGATTTTTTACAGAGAGGAAGGGAGAGGGATAGAGAATTAGAAACATCGATGAGAGAGAAACATCGTTCAGCTTCCTCCTGCACACTCCCTACTGGGCATGTGCCCGCAACTAAGGTACATGCCCTTGACCGGAATCGAACCTGGGACCCTTCAGTCCGCAGGCCGACGCTCTATCCATTGAGCCAAACCGGTTAGGGCTCATTTTAACTTTAAAAAAAAAGATTGATTTTTAGAAAGAGAGAAGAGGGGGGTATAGAGAGAGAAACATCAATTTGTTGTTCCATTTATTTATGCATTTATTGGTTGATTTTTGTATTTGCCCTGATCAGGGATCAAACCCACAACCTTGACGTATTGGGTCAACATGTTAACCAGCTGAGGTACCTGGCCAGGCTGCTTCTTTTAGATCTTCAGTACAAATCACTTCTCCTTAGATTTTCTTGATTCTTTTGTTAATTTGAAATCTCATTATTTGAAGCAACAGTTTTAAATATTAAGATGTGCGTGAAGTTGAAGACCCAGAAATAGTGGGGATATGGATACAGACAGGGTAAAACACTTACCCTGTATAACTCAAAAACTTTTTATACCTCTGCTATGTCCCTGAAGTAAACAAAGCATACTTAATAGAATAATCGATTAACTTTTCTCTTCTATTTTAATAGACCTGTCTTTTAATGAGGCAACAACATGAAGCTGCAGCTTTAAATGCCGTTCAGAGATTAGAATGGCAGCTCAAACTCCAGGAACTTGATCCTGCCACCTATAAATCTATCAGCATTTATGAAATCCAGGAGTTTTATGTTCCCCTTGTTGATGTTAATGATGACTTTGAATTGACTCCTATATAGCAGCCATTACTTCCTCATGTGTCATCTTAAACTGATGAAGACTCGAGTGTTATATTATGGAAAATTGCTTTTTGACAAAAATACTGGTATCATGCCTTTACAATTGTTGGTAAAGTTCAACTAAAATTGGTTATGTAGCAAACACTGTCATTTTATAAAAAATGAAAAGAAATATTTTGGCTCTTGGGTCCAAACAGTTTCTAATTGAAAACTATTATTTATATCGGTGAAAGGTCATGATTACATTTGGCAGACTGTGGTAGATATTAAAGTTGAGAATCTGCTAATGGCGCTGGAAGTTGTTAGCACTCTAAGTAACGAAATAACCACTAGTATGCAAATCTTTTTCAAGTTTTATTAAAATATATCAGTAAACTAAAAGGTTCAATTCCTACCAAATAGTTTCTAATGTGGAAGCAAAACTTGGCACAAATTTTCTTCAGTTTATTATATTTGTAAATTGTACAGTTTTCTTTTCAAAAGTTTGATATTGTCTTTCTTTTTAATAACTTATTTTATACATATTGTGCAGATGTAAATCTTGTAATTAATGGTCAAAATGTATACAAAGGGATTGGTAGTCAAAACATGTACAAAGGAATAATTGTAAACCTGTTTTGTCTGATGTTTTATTGGACCAAAGTTGTAGTTTGTATGGAGTGTAGCAGTAGTGTGGTCAGATAGCAGAACTTTTAAGTAAGGCATGCATGTGTTTGAGTGAGCTTGTTTTTATCACCATAACTGTAAAGTTGTGACTTAGTTGTATTGCATGCTTCTTCCTATAATTTAACTCTCCATAAGTGATGCCTAAAGTAGTGTAAAGTGTTCCATACTAATCTCCTGGCATAGTACCTATGACTTACTATGTTGGGTGTATTATTTAGAATTAGTCATACAACGCAACAGCTCTGTTTTTCACCTCATAGTAGAGCTTATTCTCTCCTCCCACCCCCAAATGCCTTTGAATGAAAATTCTGGAATTGTAAATGTCTATTTTAATACTCAAGTATGATGAATCTGTGAATATATGTAAAATATGTTTAATAAATTTTATTGGTCATGTTAAATCATTGTAAAACTTTTTTACTTGCTAAAGCATAATGTTTTAAGCTTAATAACCTTTGCACTTTTAAAATAAAAACTGAGTACTCAAATGAAAAAAGATATTTGGTAGTCAAAATGAGTAAAAGAAACAGGCATATTCCAATTGATCTCTACAATGTTTATGAAAAATTCATTAATATGCTGTATTTTTTTCCTTGTATCAAGATATAAAGCAAAATTTTCATAATTTTATAATTAAGATTTGGTATGCTGTTTTTAATAAAATAACTAGCAATATACTTAGAAAAAGTCCAGCCCCTCCTATACCATGATACAGATTAAATATTCAGGAATATTTCTGATCTGAAACCTGCTGCTAAACTTATTAAACATTTTTGAAAGGAAAGTTAGGTTATGTGTAAAATTGATTATAAGTGTATGAGATTAAAATTTATAGAACTTTCCACAATACTTTCTTGAATTATAAAATAATACTGGACATTTTTTATTCCGATAGAGCAAAGTAAAAAGAATATATGAGAAATAAAGTGTTTAAAATTTAGCTTGCAAGTTGGAAATTCCAGCTAATGGAAAAATTGAAGTTGTTGAGTGCAAAGGTACATATTAAGCTTAGGGATTTTTGAATTTTTACATCAATTTATATTTAAATTCATATTGTACTTGGCATGCGCAATAAAGAAGCACGTGTAAAAAATACACAGTGCAAGGACTTTAATATAGAGGTTGGATGTAGTAGTGTTTAGAAATTTAGATGAGATATTTTGGCCTTTTTTATTGGATAAATGGGGCCAAGAAAGGCAGGGTAGATTTTGAAGCACTGGTTTTGTTGAAGTTAAGTTTATTAAGTCTGGGAACATTAAAAGCTAATTTATAAAAAGCAATACTTTTTAATATGAAAAACTTAATGCAAATTTTGTGTATTCTGTTGCCTAAACAAAAAACAAACAGATTTTTGAGCATTGAAGTCATAGAAAATATGAGAGGGTAAGTTTGTAAGCATTTTGTGCTGATGGTCCAACCTGAGAAGTGGGTGTGGGAGAACAGTTTAGCAAAACAGAACAAGCTGCAGAAGAGAAAAAGCACGCAGGAATCTGGCATGTTTTAGTCATCCCAGCTTTTTAGCATTAACCACAGTTCTCACCCTCTACAATGGTACCTCAAGTCGCTGGAGCATCTCTGCCATGATTCTGCTTGTGCAAATTTCCTTTGTAAAATGACAAAGCTAATCAGGATAGCTTAAAAGAAAAGTGAATGCCTTTCCTGGAAACATACTTAAGTAAGTAGCTAAGGGCTTATGATATTAAAAATATTCTGAAGCCCTGAAATGCTAGAAAAAACTTGGAATGTAGTATATATATGTTTAAAAAGATTTAGGATCTGAAAGAGGAACAAAGGATGGTTAATTTAATCAGTGGTTTTTTTCTTAACTATTCAAATATCATGAACAAGATACTAAATTGTACCTAAGGATTTGTATTTCTTTAAATCTTGTTCTAAATCATATCTGTTTAATAAATGACTAGATATTTGTGCATGTTATTTAATAAAGAGTTATATTTTTATAGAAAAGTGAAATGTGTGCTAATTTTTTTTTTTAATTTTCCACTCCCATATGACTACACCAAACACTAATATTTACGTGGGCAGCTAGCAAAATCGAAGAAATAATCATTTTGGGGAAACAAACAGCATCTGAAGAATTGGTCTTTCAAGTCTATTCAGTAATGAGATCTCAAAAATGAATTTTAAATGTTACACATGCTGCAAAACTTCATAACTGCAAAAACCTTATGGAAAGACTCCATGAAGCTCATTTTAATGGACTTATGAATTACACAATTATTCTAGAAATTGGGTACTGTACTAAATATTTTCCTTATTCAACATGTGAGCAGTATTTTTTATTCTATGGTATCCTGACATAAAACCCCAAAACTTGATACAGAGGAACTTACCCATTTGAAACTCATGATACAGTTTTATCTTGTATTTTAAAGAAAGCATTTTCATATTTTAAAAAAATCCTTTCAAACATTCAAGGCAAAAAGATTATTACAAGAGATACTAATCTTTGGAAAAGCTTGTTTGAAGTTTAATTGGTTAAAATACCTTGTAATTCATTTCTTAGTGGCTTCTTGGGACCATAGTTTCCTTTGTACCTAAAATGGTGATACAAAACCTCCACCGAAGTAGTTATCCAAAAAAAAACAAAAATCAGAAAGTAAACTTAAGAAAACTACAAACTAACATTGGTCTTGAACATATTCATGTCTTAGTGACATTCAGTTAGGCAACAATTCCTTAATTAGGACAGAAAAAGTACAAACCATAAAAGAAAAAACTTGATAAATAGGACTTCGTTAAAATTTAAAACGTTTTTTCTTTAAAATCACTTAAAATGAAAATGTAAGCCACACTGAGAGAAAAGATAGGTTAAAAACATATCTGGTCCTAGCCAGTTTAGCTCAGTGGATAGAGTGTCCACCTGCAGACTGAAGGGTCCCGGGTTCTATTCCGGGCAAGGGCACATGCCCGGGTTGCGGCCTACGTCCTCCGTAGGGGGCGTGCAGGAGGCAGCCAATCAGTAATTCTGATGATTGATGTTTCTATCTCTTCCTTCCTCTCTGAAATAAATAAAAATATATATTTTTTAAATATGATAAAATATTTGATTTGGGAAAATGTAAAGATAAAGTTTTCAACTCAAAACATTTTACTAAAGATATATGAATGGCAAGGAAAAAAACACATAGCAAAGTGCTCAACATCATTAGTCATTAGGGAAATCAAATTAAAACCACAATGTTACACCAGTATCTCCCAACTAGAATGGCTAAAATTAATGTTTAAAATATCAAGAATTGGAGAAACTGTTGAGCAACTAGAACACTTCGATTGCTGGTAAAAATGCTACCACCATTTTGGATATCCACTTAGTAGTTTACAATATAAAAAATACACTTACTATAAAAAATACCATCAACTTCACTCAAATATTTACCCAAAGGAGAAGATAACTTTGTATTAAAATAAGAATTTTTTGTTAAATTTACTATTGCCAAGTACTTTTTAAAATTTATTTTTATTGTTGATACTATTACAGATGTCCCCATTTTCTTCCCCTTTACCCACTTCAACCCAGCCCTGCCTCACCTCCCCTCTGGCCATCTCCACACTGTTTTCTGTGTCTGGGTGTCATGCATATATGTTCTTTGGCTAATCCCTTCACCTTCATCCAGTAACCCTTCTCCCACCCCTCTGACAGCTGCCAGTCTGTCCCATGTATCCATGCCTCTTTTTCTATTTTGTTCACCAATTAATTTTGATAACAGGATTCCACATATAAGGCATTTAAGACTGCTTCTAGCTTAAGACTTTAGCACTAGGTCAGTATTTCCAAGGAGAAATACCTTGTGGATGATAGTCCAATGGGCTCCAACTTAATCTTTCTGGAATCTTTTTTAAAATACATTTTTATTGATTTCAGAGAGGAAGGGAAAGGGAGAGAGAGATAGAAACATCAATGATGAGAATCTGCCTCCTGTAGCCCCCTACTGGGGATGGAGCCTGCAACTGGGCATGTGCCCTGACTGGGAATCCAACCGAGACCTTCTGGTTCATAGGTCCACCCTCAACCACCCAGCCACACCTGCAAATTCTCAGTGCCAGGGTTGTGGGAAGGAACTGAATACAATTCTCCATTGCCTTTATCTACATGCTAGCTGTTGTTGAAATGAATTCACTTTCTTGAAATAGGGGCTGCAATGAGTTCTGGCCTCCTGCTTGCTAGGTCTGCCCGCTCCTACTGAGGCTTGGAGTTATGCACTGTAGCCATTTGTCGAGCTGTCTGTCCGTCTTCTCCGCAGGCCAGTAAGCTTTTTCTTGGCCTGCTCCTATGGCATGTCCTCACTTCTATTTACAATGCTAAGGACGGTGCCAGGCACTCCCTCAGGGCACAGCAGACTTTAGTGAGCTGCTGGAAGAAGGCTCTGCCCTGGGGGATCCTTATTCAGTCGGTCTCATGCAGATCCCAGAATCCTGTATTTTAACAACCTGGACCCCTGATGTCAAAGAGCAAGGTCAGCTCCACTGATCACTCAGTGCCTCAGTCTTGCATCCCGCTAGTCCAGCGGTTCTCAACCTGTGGGTCGCGACCCCTTTGGGGGTCGAACGACCCTTTCACAGAGGTCGCCTAAATACATCCTGCATATTAGATATTTACATTACAATTCATAAGAGTAGCAAAATTACAGTTATGAAGTAGCAACGAAAATAATTTTATGGTTGGGGGTCACCACAACATGAGGAACTGTATTAAAGGGTGGCGGCATTAGGAAGGTTGAGAACCACTGTTCTAAGAGGACATGTAACAGCTGGCTGCCTCACAGGGTTGCTGTGAGGATTCAGTGCGCTCAGTTCCATGACTAGCACATAAGTGCAGAGTTTGGGCCTGACAGTAGGGCCTGCGAAGCCTGAGGTGGGGCAGGGAAGAGGGATGAGAGAAAGCGCGCGTGGGCGTCAGGGTGGGTGTGA
>NW_006290305.1:4609524-4622337 GCF_000327345.1 Myotis davidii | reverse complement strand
ACGAGCCGCGGCCCCTCTGCGCCCCTTTTCCTGCGCCGCTGGGGCCCGCGCTCCTGGCCCGGTCCTCCGCGCGCCGGGAGCTGGGGGCGAGGGCCAGGGCCTCCGCCGCCTTCCCCTGCGGCACAAAGGCGGCTGTCAGCGCCGTCTCCCCTAGCAGCAGCTCAGGGCCGGCGGAGACCGTTGTGATGGGGCTTGTTCTTAACTCAGAAAGACAGCAAGGAGCCGCTTAGATCATGCTGCTGCTTGCTTTGTGTATGCCCTGTTTACTCGAATATCTTCTCAGTCAGATTTTGGGAGTAGAATGAAGACAACCGTAAGAGACGAAAAAATTAAAACCCCCTTTTTGGTAGCTGTAGGATGAAAACTAGTTCTAGATAAAATCAGTTTTCAAATACCTTCCTCGGCCTCCACTGGTGGCTCCAAAAGTTATTCCACTTGGTACGTGTTGTTAAATAAATTAGGTAATTGGGTTGCTAACGGTCTTTAAGCAAACCTGTGGCCTCGGGAGCAGTCACCAGGGCTTTCTCTTTCAAAATTGAGTCATACTGGGTATGAAACCTTCTATTCTTTCACCTTATTGTTTTTGCTTTAATTGTACTTCGTAATACTTAGTATAAAAATTTACGGTAATTATAAAGGCCCTATAAACGTACCTTTTTATCCCTCTTACATCAGTAGTCATTTATTTTAATTGGTTCTATTGGGGGGGAGGTGTTTTAACCTTAAGAAGTTATATCTTCTCTTTTTAAAATTTTTAATAGCCGCATTGGTTGTTTAACCACCAATTCGTCCTGATTTTGTTTTTTTCTTTCTTTCTTTGAAAGTGTAATATCATTTGATGATTTTGAAGAATCTATGGTATCTGTGGTATAGAATCAAAAGAAGAGCTTCACATACTGCAGTTAATAATTTACCATCCCTTTGTTACTTGCTAAATTAGATAAGGAATGACTGTCAACTCCTTTCTTTGAGCTGCTTCATTCTGATTATGTTAAGAAACAATGAAATAATCATTACTAGAATTATTTGCATTTAAGATCTTTGTTTTAATTCTAAGAATTAAAATATCGTTAAATGTTTTTAGATTAGAATACAATACTAATAGTTTTTTATACCGGCATAAAGTTGAATAATAGGCCTAAAACTAAAGTTGAATAGTATCCGTGTAGTTTTAAAATTAGTTATTTGCTTGATATACTCTTGTTACTGATGACCTATAAATACCTATGTGTGTGTGTGTGTATGTGTGTATATATATACACACATACACACACACACACACATATATATCCACTTTAACAGTCACTGTTTCTAGGTAGTCTGAGAAATTTAAGTATTCTAAATCTTTGAAGATGGCCAACAAGACATTATTATATAAAATTGTAGGGTGTTTTTTCATGTTTAATCTTTCATTGAGTGACCTTTAAATGATCACTCGAAAGTCTTCTAACACAATGAGTTTGGTTTATTTGTGTTGTTTTTCATTTTTGTATTTTGTTTTTACCCTAGCACTTGCCTTTGAATTAAAGTTTTTTGTTTGTTTGTTTTGGTTTAGCTTCCTGGGAATTACTGATTGTCTTTGAAGAAACATGAAGTCACATTCTGTTGTTATGCTTACTCTAGCCATCTTGGTGTTCCTGACATGGATCCCTGTGTCCCTGAGTTGTAACAAAGCACTCTGTGCTAGTGATGTGAGCAAATGCCTCATTCAGGTAGGACTAAGAATATTATTATTAATATTAAAGTGTATTGTAGAGCAGAGATAGAGCACAGATATATAGATATAGAGTGTACATGTAATACAATGTATTAGGTAAGAGATGAGGTACTGAGTTATGACAGAACAGTGGTCTGGGTTTTTGCCCCTTTAGTTCACGTGCATATAAGCAAGGTTAGATTCAAGAGGTTTAGTACTAAAAATAATATCCAGCTTTATAAACATGCTGTTATAAGGTGATGAGCACTCTGTTTAGAGGAATTAAAGGGTTTCTCTTGTATACTCTAGTTTGCATAGCAAAGAGACTAAATAACTATATTTAGGGGGGAAATTTAGCTAGTCAAATAATAGACAAATTGTACACTACACGTAATGTTGTTTATTCTATGTTGTCTATTCTATGTAAGAAATTACCTCCAGCCCTGGCCGGTTTGGCTCAGTGGATAGAACGTCAGCCTGCGGACTCAAGAGTCCCAGGTTCGATTCCGGTCAAGGGCATGTACTTTGGTTGCGGGCACATCCCCAGTGGGGAGTGTGCAGGAGGCAGCTGATCAATGTTTCTCTCTCATCGACGTTTCTGACTCTCTATCCCTCTCCCTTCCTCTCTGTAAAAAATCAATAAAATATATTTTAAAAAAAAAGAAATTACCTCCAAATGTAGCAACTTAATTTAGTAGATACTTATTATTTCATGCAGTTTCTTTTTCTTTTTTTAAATATATCTTTATTGATTTGAGAGAGGAAGGGAGAGGGAGAGATAGAAACATCAATGATGAGAGGGAATCATTGACTGGCTGCCTCCTGCATGCCCCCTACGGGGGATGAGCCCACAACCCAGGCATGTGCCCTTGACCAGAATCGAACCCTGGACCCTTCAGTCCGCAGGCTGATGCTCTATCCACTGAGCCAAACCAGCTAGGGCTCATGCAGTTTCTTAGGGGTGGGAATCTGGAGCAGCTGATCTGGGTGGTTTTGGCTTAGGGTTCCTTACAGGGTTGCAAGCAAGTTATCTGGGATTGGGAAATCAGCTTCCAAAATACATGATAATTAACTTTTTTAGTCATCAAAGCAAGCCTAGTGATGTAGCTACCACTGTCATTTTCTCATTTCAAGAGAAAAGTGAGGTTAAGTAATTTGGCTCCGTTCACATAGCTAGTAAGTGGCTATAGAATGTGGGTCTGTGTTTGACTCCAAAGTCTGTGGCCTTTCCCCTAATCATACTGGTTATTACTCTTCATAAAGTTGTGTTCATTAGTGATGAACTTCATATCTTATATAGCTGTTCTCTCTTTTCCATCCTATTAGATCATCAGTAGTCTTATGCTCTTTGTGTGTTTATTAGCCTCCCTTCTAATTATTGGCTGTTGGCTAAGAAATTTAGTAACCACACATACTAGAATTCTATGTAAGTATGAGTCAGCTACCTCTTGGCTATAACCCTGACATAAGAGCAATTGTGTGTTTGTACTAGAAGTAATAAGGATTTTTACAGATCAGAGGCATTTTGTGCTTAATTCTGACAATTTGGTTCTTTTCATTAATAATTGAAATTCTAGGAAGCATGGCCTTTATGTGAGTGTAGTTTGCCACCATCTCAATTCTGTTTACTCTTACTTTGCATTTCAAACCAAAACATTTAATAGAAAAGTTAGTTGAGTGGTTGGTTTTTAATTGTTTTACTATGAACATTTTCAAGCACAAATAGAAGAGATGAGGGTATAGTAAATAACAATTACAATCAACAGTTACAGCAATTATTAACTCATGGTTACCCTTGTTTTATCGCTATTCCTCTACCCTGACCACTGTGGTGTTGTTTTAATTTCAAGCAAATCCCTGATACTATTTTGCCATAATTCTAATACCCATCTCTTAAAGATAAGAACTCTTTAACAAATAGCTATTAGCAATTTTAAAATTACCAGTAATTCTTTAATATCACCTAATTTTATACATGGAAGTTTTGATATGGCATGTCTGCTTAGGCTTATGCTTGCTGAAAATTTTAGAGTCTGTACATTAATTCCAGCTTTGTGCTGTGGTCACATGGGGAATCTGTGCTCACTTCGCAGTTGTTTTAATGTCGCTTCATTGTTCATTAATAGAAATAAAGTCTCATAACAATTACTATATTCATGTTTAGGTGGAAATTCACTTAAATTCCAAATTATTTTTTGACTCTCAGAGGTCTGTAATTTCCACTAGTTCAAATAATGAAAACTAGAACATTCCCTTTTATTATTATTTTTATATACAATATCTTATTGAAACTCTTATTAATATGAGTCTGTGATCAATGTTCTGTCTTAGATTTTTTTTAAACAGCTTTATTGAGATAGATAATTCTAATATTATAAATTTCACTGATTTAAATGTATAATTCAAAGAATTTTGGTGTATTCAGAGTTATGCATCCATCACCACAATGTAATTTTAGAATCTTTCCATCACCCTAAAAAAAAACCTCATACCCATTAGCAGTCATTTCCCATTTCTTCCCCACCTCTAGGCAACCAGTAATCTACTTTCTATGTCTCTATATGCCTATTCTGTACATTTAATATGAATGCAATCATATAATATGTTGTCTTTTATGTCTGTCTTATGTTATTGAACATAATATTTTCAAGATTCATGCATGTTATAGCAGGTATCAGCACTTCGTTCTTTTATGGTCAAACTAGAGGCCCGGTGCACGAAATTCGTGCACTCGGTTGGGGGGCGGGGTCCCCCCAGCCTGGCCTGTGTCCTCTCACAGTGCAGGAACCCCGCAATCAATCTCCCCAAAGAGGTAGGCTTCACCCACCCATCTGGGGCTCCTCAATGGATTGCCCCAAAGAGGTAAGTTGGAGCCAGGGGTCCCGCCTCCATGCCAGGCATGCAGCGTCAAGTCCCCGTCAACCACGTGCGCCTGCTGCGCATGCAACCTTCTGATGATGGATTGTGATGGTGTGAGGGCATCATGGTGTGATGGCGTGAGGGTGTGATGACCATTTGCATATTAGCTCTTTATTATATGATCAAATAATTTTCCACTGTATGAATATACCTACTTTAATTTATTCATCAGTTGATGGGTATTTGGATTGTTTATACTTTTTGGCTATGGTGAATAATGCTGCTGTGAATATTCATGTGTAAGTTTTTATGTGGATATGTTTGTATTTCTTTTGGGTATATACCCAGGAGTGAGTTGCTGGGTCAGATTTTCTGTGTGTGTGTGTGTGTGTGTGTGTTAGTGTTAATCCTTACCTGAGGCTATTTTTCCCATTGATTTTTAGAGAGAGTGGTTGCCTCCTATATGCCCCTGACGCAGGGCTGGGGATTGAACCTGCAACCCAGGTATGTGCCTTTGACCGGGAATCAAACCTATGACCCTTCATTTGGCAGTCTGATGCTCTAACCACTGAACCAAATCAGCCAGAGCTATAGTCCATCTTTTGGATGTGCCACAACTTGTTTATCCATTCACCTATTAAGATTCATCTTCGTTGCTTCTAGGTTTGGCCAATTAAAAATAAAGCTTGCCTGGCTGGTGTGGCTTAGTGATTGAGCTTCAACCTAAGAATCAGTAGATCACAGTTCAATTCCTGGTCAGGGCACATGCCCGGGTTGCAGGCTTGATCCCCAGTGGAGGGCATGCAGGAGGCAGCCGATCAGTGATTCTCTCTCAATATTGACGCTTCTATCTCCCTCTCCTTTCCTCTCTGAAATTAATAAAAGACATCCTATGTAATAAAGAGGTAATATGCAAATTGACCATCACACCCTCACACAAGATGGCTACCCCCATGTGGTCAAAGATGGCCGCCACAAGATGGCCAGCAGGGGAGGCAGTTAGGGGCAACCAGGCCGGCAGGGTAGGGCAGTTGGGGGAGACCAAGCCTGCAGGGGGCGGGCAGTTAGGGGGAACCGGGCCAGCAGGGGAGGGCAGGTGGGGGCAACCACGCCTGAAGGGGAGGGCAGTTGGGAGTAACCAGACTGATAGTGGAGGGCAGTTGGTGAGGACCGGGCCTGCAGGCAAGAGCAGTTGAGGGGAACCGGGCCAGCAGGGGAGGGCAGTTGGGGGCAACCAGGCCTGCAGGGGAGGGCAGTTAGGGACAATCGGGCTGGCAGGGGAATGGTTAGGCATTGATCAGGCTGGCAGGGGAGTGGTTAGGTGGTGATCAGGCTGGCAGGCAGGAGGGGGTAGGGGCAATCAGGCAGGCAGGCAGGCGAGTGATTGGGAGCCAGCAGGCCCAGATTGTGAGAGGGATGTCCGACTGCCAGGGGAGCCAGCAGTCCCGGATTGTGAGAAGGATATCTGGCTGCTGGTTTAGGCCCGATCCGGGGCCTTAACCGGCTGCTGGTTTAGGCCCGATCCGGGGCCTTAACCAGCAGTTGGACATCGCCCGATGGGTCCCGGATTGGAGAGGGTGTAGACTGGGCTGAGGCCCCAGCTCCCCATCCCAGTGCACGAATTTTGTGCACCGGGCCTCTAGTATAAAAATAAAGCTGCTACTATAGCTAAGATCTGGAAACAGCCCAAGTGCCTCATCAATAGATGAGTGGATTAAAAAACCTTTGGTACATTTACACAGTGGAATACTACCCGTCTGTAAAAAAGGAGGATCTCTTACCCTTTGTGACAGCATGGATGGACCTGGAAATTATTATGCTAAGCAAAATAAGCCAGTTAGAGAAAGACAAATATCACATAATCTCAGTTATATGTGAGATCTAATGAACAAAAATAGGTCCAGAGGCATGAATGCATGGCACAGAGGGTAGTCAGGTGGAGGGGATGGGAGGAGATTAACACTTTCATTTGTTTTTGAATGCACTCTTTTCTCATCAAGTATTTCTGAGGATACTTACTGGAAATTTATTCTGTTACCTGTATTTATATTTCTTCCAAGATTATTTTTTCTTTTAACTTACATCTCTGGTATGGCAGGCCTTCCCCAATTTTTATTTAGTTGTCCATTATAGTTAAGAATGAGGCATTCAAAGCATGGTTGGGAGACTATATGTGGGCAGGGCTGACGGACACAGACTGGAGGGTTTCACTCGAGGGGCAGGGAAGCCCTTCTGCTCTGAGACTGGTCATTTTCCTGAGCAGAAGTTTTTGGTGTGTTTGCTGGTTTTATTGCTGTGGTTGGAGTGGGCGGGTGGACAGTAGATCCCTGTTCTTGTCTTTTGCTCTAGTGTGGAGGGTAGCTTAACAGGACTGATAGAAACTTGAACTTTGATGCCCTCTTCCATTCCTGTTTTCTTCAGTTGAAGAACAGGTTGGCTGTTGGTGTTTCATGTGCCAAGAATTGTTAAGTGGGGTCCTTGGATCTCTTAAAGGCTTATGGCATCTTCAGAATCAAAAATTGTATATGTACAGTATGAAAAAGGAAAAAAGTCCATAGCTTTCAGAAGGTTCTCAAGGTGGTTGTTGCTCTGAAAGATTAAGAATTGCCAGTGTGTGCCCTAACCGGTTTGGCTCAGTGGATAGAGCATCGGCCTGCGGACTGAAAGGTCCCAGGTTCGATTCTGGCCAAGGGCATGTACCCTGGTTGCAGGCACATCCCCAGTAGGAGATGTGCAGGAGGCAGCTGATCAATGTTTCTCTCTCATTGATGTTTCTAACTCTCTATCTCTCTCCCTTCCTCTCTGTAAGAAAATCAATAAAATATATTAAAAAAAAAAAAAAAGAATTGCCAGTGTGGTTTAGTTGGTTGGAGCATTGTCCCATACACGGAAAGGTTGTGGATTCCATTCCTAGTCAGGGCACATTCCTGGATTGCAGGTTTAATCCCTGGTGGAGCGTTTCTCTCTCTGTGTGTCCCTTCCTGTCTCTCTAAAATCAATCAACGTATCCTTGGGTGAGGATTAATGAAATAAAAAGAGTGTTAAGAATTGCTGGAGTTTTGCTTTCCATTGCACATAGTAAGTTATTAAAATTTTGCTTTTATATTCATCAAAGTACAAGGCATATTGACATTTTAGATGATAATAATAGCTTCTCTCCTTACACTTACAGAACAAGAACATGTACAAAAATGAACATTGGAGAGTACTTTAGGAAAGGCAATGCTATTAAAGTTTTAAGAAAGATATTACTTCCTACATCTTAGAGGGAATTTAGATTTTCCTTTTGTTACTTTGGTTTGGTTTAAACAGCATCTGTAGTGTTGAAATGATGTACTGTGAGGATAAGCTAGAACATTTGTTTATATTGAGCTCTCTGCAACTCTTGAAATAACTAAATATAAAAAAATTTCCCTGGAAGCTCATAGTTATGTAAATATTTTTGCCAGCATGGCCACAAGCAGCACAGTCATTCCTGCCACTCCTACCAGTTGCTACAAATAAGGGTAGTCCCTACATAAATATTTATTTTGTGCTTCTGACAGGAAAGAAATCTAACTTTAAACATCAAGAAAGTAAAATTGGCCGAAACCGGTTTGGCTCAGTGGATGGAGCGTCGGCCTGCGGACTGAGGGGTCCCGGGTTCGATTCCGGTCGGGGGCATGTGCCTGGGTTGCGGGCACATCCCCAGTGGGGGATGTGCAGGAGGCAGCTGATCGATGTCTCTCTCTCATCGATGTTTCTAGCTTTCTATCTCTCTCCCTTCCTCTCTGTAAAAAATCAATAAAATATATTAAAAAAAAAAAAAGAAAGTAAAATTGTCATCATGGTATATTTCCTTGCTGATATAATGAGTGGTTTAGTTTTCCTATGTCAGGGGGAAAAAAATGGTAATATAGGATTTTCCTTTTAACAAGATCTTTCTATTTTTTTCTTCTGCTGTGGGAAAAAAATATAAAATTTGAATCAATATTATGCTTTTACCTCAGAAATCTCAAGACCCATTTTTGTATTAAGAACTAAAACAAAACAAAACAAAACAAAAAAACCTAATTGACTTGTGAGTACTTTTGGCAAATATTTAGAGTCATATTTAGGGTGATGTAAGCATTATATTTAATGAAAATATTCAAACTTAGGTTCAGAGATTGTTGATGTATTATTTTAGCTCTTTACTGGTTATCTGTGTATTTACTTAGCACTTTTTTTTAATATATTTTATTGATTTTACAGAGAGGAAGGGAGAGTGATAGAGAGTTAAAAACATCGATGAGAGAGAAACATCGATCAGCTGCCTCCTGCACACCCCCTACTGGGTATATGCCCGCAACCAAGGTACATGCCCTTGACCGGAATCGAACCTGGGACCCTTGAGTCCGCAGGCTGATGCTCTATCCGCTGAGCCAAACCGGTTAGGGCTAGTTAGCACTTTTATGCACTAAATCAACAGTCTGCTTTTTTATTCTAAAAACTTATTTAACTATTAAATAAATCTTAGATTTATTGGAATAAGTTGCGATATCAAAATAGTTTATTAATAATTATAATTTTTAAATGTATTTTTGTCTTAGGTTAAAAATATAAATAGTTCAGATAACTTAAGGACTTTCTTAATCACAATAAACTTAAAAAAAATTAACTTTCTCTTCCTTTTTCCTTAATCAGTGCTAATTAAATCTACATTATTTTCTTGCTACATTATCTTGGTTTGTCACTAATACTAGTAATATTTGGTTTATAATATACAGTGTTTCCTTTTTTCTCTTAAAAACATTACCTTATTTCTTATAGTGTTTTTTTCCTCTTCATTTTACTTCCTGCTCATAAAAGTTGTGGCTCTAACTCATTTTTGTCCTCTTTTGCTTCTGTTAACACCTCATGAAAATATTTGAATTAATGTCCAAAGTAATGAATTAGGCCTGATGTGATTTAAGAGAAGAATAAGTCATTGTTTCTCTTCAAATGTTTAATGCAGTTAGAATAGCTGCTAAAATTTTTAAGTAGAGACAAATTTATTTTCACTGGCTGTTTCACTTTGTTAAATTATTATATTAAAACAAAAATTAGGATTTCATTGGAAGACATGGACATTTTCAAATATAAAACAGGGAGAAATTTTCAAGTATAAAATAGAAAAAATAAATAGTCAAATAATCCCCCATTAACCTATCACTCAACTTCAACAGTGGTTTACAAATAGCCAGTCCAGTCTTATCTATACCTACCTCCACCTTACCCCAAAGGGAGTATTTTAAAGAAATTTGTTGGGGAACTTATACAGTAAATTAAGGTTTAAAATTTTATTACTAGGTTTATGTAAGAAATGGGTGCCATTTGACATATGTTGGAAGTTCATGTAAGTACATGAACTTGTATGCTGATATATTTCACTGACAGAGAACACTACTGTTCCCCCATCGTGTTTCATTTAAGTTTATATTATTTTCAGAACAAAAGTTTACCAACCAGTTGGAATTTATAAAGAACAACATGATAATAAGATTCAGCTGAGATATTTTTGTTCAGTTTGGTCAAAGTTTGTCTGATGTTCTCCTTATAGAGTATTCATATGTTAAAATAGATTTATTGTAACCTAGCATAATATCATTATGTTTATTCTTTTGAATAAAGGTTAATTGTTTGAAGATATGTTTTATATATTTTTAAATACCCATTTGATCTAAGAAAATGTGTAAATAATATCAGCATAGGTACAACCTAATGCTCCCTTGATTACTGATGCTTACGCAATATGCATTTACTAACTAGCTTTGTTCTTACATTCCCGGGGCCTTTTTTTTTTCCTAATCACGATATTATAAATATTTAGAGTTTGCTTAATTTAGTATTTAAGGACCTCAGTTTGTGTTTTTAGTGTATGTTTTCATAATTGTACAGACATTAATCTGGCTCTTAAGTCATACTACCCAAATAAATTAAATGTTTATTTGCCATTATAAAAAATTTTCATATTTTTAAAAAATTACAGGATGCATAGGAATAGAAAAAAAGTAAATCATTCATAGTTATGTTTTACAAGCACAGATTACTCTTAATATTTTAATATAGTACTTTCCAGGTTTTAATTCTACGTTAAGGTGATTTTAACAACTGTATTATATATATAACTTTTCTGTTCAGCGTTTTTTATTAGTATTATTTTATGCTTCTTTATAAAAAGAAAGTACGCTATTTATGTTAGTTAAAAGAAATATAGTTTTAGCTTAAAAATAAAATAGCCCTAACCGGTTTGATTCAGTGGATAGGGCGTTGGCTGTGGACTGAAGGGTCTGGGGTTTGATTCTGGCAAGGGCATTAACCTTGGTTGTGGGCTCATCCCCAGGGGGGGCATGCAGAAGGCAGCTGATCAATGTTTCTTATTGATGTTTCTAATTCTCTATCCCTCCCTTCTCTCTGTAAAATCAACAAAATATATTCTTTAAAATAAATAAATAAAATAGAGGAATATGTTTTCAGAGTTAGAACTATCTTCAGTATTGCTTTCTTTAATATCAGCTTACATTTAAATAGTGGTTTATATTTTTTAATTCTGGTTTATTAAAGTAATACATTTATGTACTGTAGTATACCATTCTGGTCTTTCAAAGGTGAAATAAGGTGTTCCCTGATCTCCCAGTGCATGTTGGGGGGTCAGATTTATTGAGATATAATTACATACAATTTTCTCTTTTTTGGTATAGAGTTTTATGATTTTTGACAAACATATGCTCTATAGTATACAGTCAAGCGAGGGAATATTTTCATCACTTTTACAAGTTACCTCGTGCTCCTCTGTAGTCAAAACTAGCCCCTCCACAGCCTCAGTGCCTGGCTACCACTGATTTGATTTTTGTCTCAATAGTTTCACTTTTTCCAGAATGTCATTTAAATAGAATTGTACAGTACGTAGCCTTTTGTTTTTCTCAGATTTCTTTCATCTAGTATAATGCTTTTTAGGTTCATCCACATTATTGTGTGTTTCAGGTATTTCTTTCCTTTGTATTGCTGAGTTGTAGTCTATTGTATGGCTGTACCATAATTTGTTCATTCATTTACTGGTTGATGGACATTGGGTTGTTTCCAGTTTTTGGTGATAATGAATAAAGTTGATATATACTTTCACATATGGGTCTTTGTGTGAACATGTTTCATTTCTCTTAAGTAAATATCTACGAGAGGGATTGCTGAGTCACAAAAGCATTTTGATAGCCATTATCTCACTTGGATACCAAAGTTTATAAGGGTAAACCCAACAATACCACTTCCTTTTTATGACTGACAAAATGAGACTCAGTGGTATATGTTGCAAATCAGATTCTTCCTCAATGTATTAATTTCCATCTCTAGCCTAGAAATTTGTAAGTTCATAAAATAAATTTTTACTCTTACAGTCTAGTCTTAGTCTTAGGTGAATGATAGTCCCCCTCCCCCATTTATTTTGCATAGAGGATTAAGATCTCACCAGAACCTTGAATAACATTTTCTGTTAAAGTTTATTAAATAGTTATGATAAGCCTTAGCTGGTTTTTCTCTGTTGTTAGAGAGTCAGCCAGAAGACTGACAGATCCCAGATTCGATTCTGGTCAAGGGCCTGTACCTTGGTTGCAGGCTTGATCCCCGGCCTGGTTGGGCAGTTTCGGGAAACAGCCAATCAATGTGTCTCTCTCACATCAATGTTTCTCTGTCTCTCACCCTTCCTTCCACTCTCTAAAAATCAATGGGAAAAAAAAATCCTTGGGTGAGGATTAACTAAATAAATAAGTAAAACCTCTGTCTTTTGGCATTCAAAAATTTGAAATTCTATGTCATATTGTAGTTTTTTCTAATTAAAATGTAGTAAAATACATTTTTAAATGATTAGGCTCTTTCTCAAAACTACATCCTGCCAGATTTTCATTTCCTATATGCTTTATGAGAATCTTGCTGAATTCTCTAGATACCCATGCTGGTAATATGGGATAGCCCAAATGTATAAAATTTTGTTTTCCATTTAGTATTGTTGTGCCCAGATTTCAAGATTCCCAAAAGTCCACCAGGAAGCCAGGGAGTCCGAAGCAAAAGCAGAGAGTCCTTTATTTCAAACCTAGGTCTGGCTCCCCTGCCCTCCTTACTGGCACAGCAGCAGGTGGCAGAGAGAGCGAAGCCTGATGGGACTGTAGGTTTTATAGGGGGGTGGAGTAAGGGCAGGAGAGGGGACTGTGGGCCCCACCCATTGGCCAGGCGCGTGTCGGTGTCTCATTACACAGGATGTGGTCATA